>NC_137009.1:18152190-18559690 GCF_032717465.1 Coenobita brevimanus
TATACCAGAAGCATTACAGGATTGATTTTATAATTACCATCTAGTTCTGATTACATGTGACCATAAATTGTAATCTCTACACCTTCCAAACAATTCCCAAAGGCTCACTGCAGACGTGTTTGAAGAGTTCCTAATTATGGTGGAAATGAATGAGTAATCCTAACCATTGCTCAAGTTCCTCCCTAAGATAAGTTATTTGTTTACTTTGTGTGTGTGTGTGTGTGTGTGTGTGTGTGTTCTTACCCTCTAATTGTATCTTTTACAGGAATGAGTCAAGCTCGTACTCTCCCGTGTCTGTAACCATATGTTATCGTACATATCCTTAAATTTGTGAATTGTTTGTAGCAATACACTATTTCATTCGGTAGTGCAATCCATTGATCAATTGCTCTGTTTTGGGAAACTGAATTTCCCTTACGTCTTTATCACCTCTCTTCTTATGCAATTTTTTGCAGTGTCCTCTTCTGCTGATGCTTCTCCATATGTTAAGTAATCATTTATGTCTATTTTCTCCCTTTCCTGATATGCATTTATATAGCACAATTATCATGTCACCCTCTTTTCCTTCCTCTCCTGTAGTGTTAGCAGTAGATTCAGTTTATTTGAGTCTTTCTTTGCGTAGCTTAGGTCCCTTAAGCTTGGTATCCATCTTTGTAGCGGCCCTTTGAACTTTTTTCAATCTTGTTTATGTGCTTTTTGAGATGAGGACTCCAGACTACTGATGCATATTCCAGAAGGTTGGTCTAATGAATGATGTTATTATCCTTCTTAGCATGTCTTCATCTATGTATGTAGAATGCTATTCTTTCATATTTGCAAGCAATTATGTATACATGTTCCGTACACCTTTCCTCGCCTGATGTATTGGTCAGCCGAGGAGATAGATCTGTTATTGATAATCACACCTAGGTCTTTCTCTCTTTCTGGTACATGTGTATAGGGTTTTATTTCCTAACTTATAATGCCAACTCAGAGTCTTTTTCCACTTTTACCAAACTTTGGGATTACATTGACACTTGTCTCCACATTGAATTCCATTTGCCATGTACTACTCCATTCATGAAGTTTATTTAGATTCTTCCTTTGTAGCTCTTTACAAGAGTCTGTGTTAGTAATTCTCCTTTGTATTTTTTGCATCATCTGCAAACATGATTCAGATAGCTTCTCATTTCCAGTGTTACTGTTTATATCATTTATATACACTATAAAACAATGATTGGTGCCAGCACTGAACCCTGTGGTACTCCACTAGGTCACTTCTTTCCATGATGAGTAGTTTCCTCTTAGTCACCTGTCCTTATTTCTCTTTTTATGAGAAAGTCTTGCATCCAACAAAACAGTTTGCCTCGAATTCCTCCTTGATGGTACAGTTTCCATAAAAGTCTTTGAGTGTGAAGTACTGTGTCAAAGCTTTCTTGAAATATAAATAGATACATGTCCACCTATCCTTCCCTTTCCTGTATTGTGTTTGTTACTCTGTCATAGTAGCCTCCAAGCAGATTAGTAACACACATGATTTTCCTTTTCTGAAACCAAACTGTCTTTCTGTTATCCATACTGTGTTCTTCTAGATGATTTACCCAAGCTTTTCTTATAAGTTTTTCTAATACCTTGCTTTACAACACTGATTGTGCATTAAGTGATACTGGTCCGGTAGTTCAGTGGATTTTGTCTTATTTCCTTTATTAGAATAAGGGGACAATATTTTGCTTTTTCCAAATATCAGGTAGTTTACCTTGACTCAAGGATTTCTTGAAAATTAAAAATAATGGTTTATAACTCCTTTTGCACATTCCTCGTAATACCCAAGCATGAAATTTCATCAGGACCACTTGCTTCTTCCTCTTGTCTAATCTACTTAACTCCTCCTGTATTACTTTTTCTGCTTTATTTGTATATCTGGTAGTATGTGTGGACATGCGTTAATTTCCACATAGTCCCCCTCAAATTTTTTCTTCTGTAAAAACTGATTGGAAATTCTTATTTAGTGCTTCACAGATATCTTTCTCTTGTGTATAAGTAGATTCCCTCGTCACGTAATGGATTGTATTATATCTTTTACTTTAGTTTTAAACTTCTGATATAGTCTGTAAAACAGCTTTGGTTGATCACTACTTTTATTTATTATATCCTCCTCAAACTGGTTTGGCTTCCCTCCTTATTCTTGTATAGTCGTTTCTTGGCCTGTTTGTAATTATTATACGCCCTTTCATTATTTAATGTGTCTTCTGTATCTATTCCACAACAAGTCTCTCTTCTTTCTTTTTGATTTTTTACATTCTGTATTGAACCATTTCTGTATTTTCTTATCTGCTTCTTTGTGCTGTGGGATGAACTTCTGGACTCCTATTTCATAAAATTCACAAAAATTTTTATATACAGAATTTTAAATCTTGTCCTCTAAGCTCATTTTCCCAATCAACTTCTAAGAAATACTTCTTTAGAGATCTTGTGATAATTTCCCTTTTTATAGTTTAGGCTCTTTTTGTAACTATCATTGCTGTTTACTATGTAATATGCTATCCTGATGTTATAATTTAGTACTGCATGATCGCTTTTGCCGAGTGGACGGTGATATATTAAACTGTCAATATCATTTTCTTGCCTTGTAAAAATTAGATCTAGCACTGAAGGTACATCGTCCTCTTTTTCTGGTGGTTTCCCTCACATGTTGCGTTAAGAAAAACTCTTGTACGAGATCCAGGAGCTTTTGGTCCCAACATCTGTCTTGGCTATTTATATCTAGAGTATTCCAATTAATATTTGTATTGAAGTCCCCAGTTAGTATAATTCTTTCCGATTTCTCTTCCATTTTATGTAGCAATGATCTTACACTCTGAATTTTACTCTCTGCCAGGTCCTCATATTCGTCTCTTTCCCATGTGTTTGACCTGGGTGGCATGTACAAATTGGCTACACATAATTTACCTTCAGATGTGTCGATCTCTGCTGCAACCAGTTCTACTTGTGATGGTATATCTAGTTTTATTTCCTTGACTTTTAGATTTTTCTTAGTTAATATTATAATTCCTCCTCCTTTTTTTTAATATCTGTCTCTTCTCCATATATTGTATTCCTCAAAGTTTAGTATGTCATTTGATATCCTTGGTATTAATTTTGTTTCAGTTAGGCATATTATTTGTGGTTCATTTTCTCTGACATAATCATTCATCTCTAGTAATTTAGATATCATTCCATCCACATTTGAGTACATCAACTTTATCATCTTGTTTATATACTTGTCATGACATGGTTCTACTACCTTCCTCCTTTTTCTTCCATCCTGTTTGTGTACCACTTTCGTACCTGCAATCCTATTACTTTGTAAAAAAATTTCTTCTTCTCCTCTTCTGATCTTCCCTCATTTTTTGTTTTTGCTTCCTCCCTTTTCTCTTTCAGTAATTCCAGTTCCTCTTGTGTTAGGCATCTTTTTATCCATATATTTTTGAACTCCTCTTTTTCCAGAAGATTCTTTGCATTTTTTAGTATCTCTTCCACAGTGTTTGCACTCTGGAAAGTCACCTTTAGAGGTCTTGTCTTGCTTTTCTCGTATTTCCCTAACCTTTTGTGTTCCTCTATGTCTTTACTACAGATTTCCTCTGATACTTCTTTCAGTAAGCTCATTACATTTGCCATCTCCTTTTTTTCTCTTGTGATCTTGTTTTTAACTTCTTCCTCTTCTATATCAGTGATTACTATTGATTTGTTTATCTCTACTGAATCTCTGACTAACTTTGGATTGTTTTGGATTATTCTTTTCACCTCCTTTTTAATGCTTTTTTCCTCCACCCTTGTTTCTAAGTCTTTCTTTACTTTCACCATTTCAGCATACGTGGTTTCTACATCATTTTTGTAGCTTTACACAGCTTCATTCACTTGTGTTATCTTCTCCTCAATATCACTGCTCTGGTCAAAAAGACTGCTAACTTGCCTAATTGTCTCTGTGTCATTTTTGAACTCTTCCATAACACTCTCGTGATTGACTACTGTACTTGCCATTTCACTCATTTTCTTCCTAAGTGTACTCAATTCCACTGTTAGTTCACTGATGGTTGTGTCTTTCTTATTGGCCTCCCTTCCTAGTTTTTCTATTTCTTCCTTTTGCAAGTGCATCTGCTTCTTTATTTCATCAATTTCATTTTTGAAAGCCATTTCTAGTTTGTGTACACGTTCAACCAGTCTATTGTGAGTCTCTACTTCAAC
The DNA here is from genome assembly GCF_032717465.1 of Coenobita brevimanus. Classification (NCBI taxonomy): domain Eukaryota; kingdom Metazoa; phylum Arthropoda; class Malacostraca; order Decapoda; family Coenobitidae; genus Coenobita; species Coenobita brevimanus. The sequence continues at coordinate 18,156,394 of NC_137009.1, forward strand.
CAGTTCTTGGTAGAAATCATTATTTTGCGTTTTACCTTTATCCCTTTTCTTTTTCAAATTTGTTTTACTGAAGTATGTATCCATTTTGCAATACTTAAAGTGCAAAGCATGTACTTACAATCTCCGCGTTGTTGTAGTCTAAAGAAACCTCAGAGATGACTCAGCGTATTCTTTCGTCTTGGTTCTATTTCCTGTTTTTACAAGTCTTGTTTAAACTTATTATTTTTTTTCCTTTTAATAATGAACAATCATTTAGTCTAACCTGATACTGAGCTTGACTCATACAAAGATACTATTTAGGTAATGCCACTGACCGTGATGATTTGGTACAGAGCGCCGGTGTCACACGTCCGCCTAGATTGAATCCCTCTGTGTGTGTGTGTGTGTTTATGTGTTCGACTCTAGGCATAGGCTTCACAGCCTGCTCTCAAGGCCCAGTAGTCCTCCTACATACCATACACCTCTTCACATCACCACTACGCTAACACCCACCGTCCATATTGAATACATGCTAGGACTGTCTCGTGTGTGTGTGTGTGTGTGTGTGTGTGTGTGTGTAAAAGACGTGTCTACTACACAATATTTTTATCAGCAGATTGTGTGTGTGTGTGTGTGTGTGTGTGTGTGTGTGTGTGTGTGTTCTTACCTAACTGTTATTACCTAATTGTATCTTTACAGGAATGAGTCAAGCTCGTACTGTCTCGTGTCTTAAACCATATTTATCGTATATATCCTTAAATTTGTGAATTGTTTTGGCACACTCTATTTCATTCGGTAGTGCATTCCATTGATCAATTGCTCTGTTTGGGAAACTGAATTTCCTTACGTCTTTATCACCTCTCTTCTTATGCAGTTTTTTGCAGTGTCCTCTTGCTGATGCTTCTCCATATGTTAAGTAATCATTTATGTTTATTTTCTCCTTCCCTGATATGCACTTATATAGCATTATCATGTCACCTCTTTTCCTTCTCTCCTGTAGTGTTGGTAGATTCAGTTTATTTAGTCTTTCTTCGTAGCTTAGGTCCCTTAAGCTTGGTATCCATCTTGTAGCGGCCCTTTGAACTTTTTCAATCTTGTCCATGTGCTTTTTGAGATGAGGACTCCAGACTACTGATGTATATTCCAGGGTTGGTCTAATGAATGATGTTATTATCCTTCTTAGCATGTCTTCATTTATGTATGTGAATTCTATTCTCATATTTGCAAGCAGTGTATACATGTTCCGTACCTTCTCGCTGATGTGGTCAGCCGGAGATAGTCTGTTATTGATAATCACACCTAAGTCCTTCTCTCTTTCTGATGTGTATAGGGTTTTATTTCCTAACTTATAATCCCAATCAGGTCTTTTTCCACTTTTACCAAACTTGATTACATGACACTTGTCTACATTGAATTCCATTTGCCATGTATTACTCCATTCATGAAGTTTATTTAATTCTTCTTGTAGCTCTTTACAAGAGTTTGTGTTAGTAATTCTCCTTTGTATTTTTGCATCATCTGCAAACATATTCGGAGAACTGTCAATTCCAGTGTTACTGTTTATATCATTTATATACACTAAAAACATGATTGGTGCCAGCACTGAACCCTGTGGTACTCCACTAGTCACTTTTTTCCATGATGAGTAGTTTCCTCTTAGTACTGTTCTCATTTCTCTTTTTATGAGAAAGTCTTGTATCCAACCAAACAGTTTGCCTGGAATTCCTCCTTGATGGTACAGTTTCCATAAAAGTCTTTGGTGTGGTACTGCGTCAAAAGCTTTCTTGAAATATAAATAGATACTGTCCACCTATCCTTCCCTTTCCTGTATTGTGTTTGTTACTCTGTCATAGTACCTTAACAGATTAGTAACACATAATTTTCCTTTTCTGAAACCAAACTGTCTTTCTGTTATCATACTGTGTTCTTCTAGATGATTTACCCAAGCTTTTCTTATAAGTTTTTCTAATACCTTGCTTACAACACTGGTCAGTGATACTGGTCGGTAGTTCAGTGGATTTTGTCTATTTCCTTTATTGAATAAGGGGACAATATTTGCTTTCTTCCAAATATCAAGTAGTTTACCTTGACTCAAGGATTTTTTGAAAATTAAAAATAATGGTTTACTTAACTCCTTTGCACATTCTCGTAGTACCCAACATGAAATTTCATCAGGACCACTTGGTTTTCCTCTGTCTAATTTACTTAACTCCTCCTGTATTACTCTTTCTGCTATTTGTATATCTGGTAGTATGTGTGGACATGCATGTTCCACATAGTCCTTCTGAAAATTTTTTTCTTCTTTTAAAAACTGATTGGAAATTCTTATTTAGTGCTTCACAAATATCTTTCTCTTGTGTATAAGTGATTCCCTTGTACGTAATGGATTGTATTATATCTTTTACATTGATTTTGCTTCTGATGTAGCTGTAAAACAGCTTTGGTTGATCACTACTTTTATTTATGATATCCTCCTCAAACTGTTTTTGGGCTTCCCTCCTTATTCTTGTATAATCGTTTCTTGCCTGATTGTAATTATTATACGCCCTTTCACTATTGTGTCTTCTGTATCTATTCCACAACAAATCTCTTCTTTCTTTTGATTTTTTACATTCTGTATTGAACCATTTCTGTATTTTCTTATCTGCTACTTTGTGCTGTGGGAAGTACTTCTGGACTCCTATTTCATAAAATGCACAGAATTTTTTATATACAACATTTAAATCTTGTCCTCTAAGCTCATTTTCCCAATCAACTTCTAAGAAATATTTCTTTAGGTCTTAATAATTTCCCTTTTTATAGTTTAGGCTCTTTTTGTAACTTTCATTGCTGTTAACTATGTCATATGCTATCCCGAAGTTGTAATTTCGTACTGCATGATCGCTTTTGCCGAGTGGACGGTGATATATTAAACTGTCAATATCATTTTCTTGCCTAGTTAATATTAGATCTAGCACTGAAGGTACATCGAGTCCTCTTTTTCTGGTGGTTTCCCTCACATGTTGCGTTATGAAAAACTCTTGCACGAGATCCAGGAGCTTTTGGTCCCAACAGCTTTCTTGGCTAGTTATATCTAGAGTATTCCAGTTTATATTTGCATTAAAATCTCCAGTTAGTATAATTCTTTCCGATTTCTCTTCCATTTTATGTAGTAATGATCTTAAACTCTGAATTTTACTCTCTGCCAGGTCCTCATATTCGTCTCTTTCCCATGTGTTTGACCTGGGTGGCATGTACAAATTGGCTACAATTACTTTCCCTTCAGATGTGTTGATCTCTACTGCAATCAGTTCTACTTGTGATGGTATATCTAGTTTTATTTCATTGACTTTTAGATTTTTCTTAGTTAATATTATAATTCCTCCTCCTTTTTTTAAATTTCTGTCTCTTCTCCATATATTGTATTCCTCTAAGTTTAGTATGTCATTTGATATCCTTGGTGTTAATTTTGTTTCAGTTAGGCATATTATTTGTGGTTTATTTTCTCTGACATAATCATTCATCTCTAGTAATTTAGAGACCATTCCATCCACATTTAAGTACATCAACTTTATCATCTTGTTCATATACTTGTCATGACATGGTTCTACTACCTTCCTCCTTTTTATTCCCTCCTGTTTGTGTACCACTTTCGTACCTGCAATCCTATTACTTTGTAAAAAAAATTTGTTCTTCTCCTCTTCTGATCTTCCCTCATTTTTTGTTTTTCCTTCCTCCCACTTCTCTTTTAGTAATTCCAGTTCCTTTTGTGTTAGGCATCTTTTTATGCATACATTTTTGAACTCCTCTTTTTCCATAAGATTCTTTGCATTTTTTAGTATCTCCTCCACAGTGTTTACACTCTGGAAAGTCACCTTTAGAGGTCTTGTCTTGCTTTTCTCATATTTCCCTAACCCTTTGTGTTCCTCTATGTCTTTACTACAGATTTCCTCTGATACTTCTTTTAGTAAGCTCATTACATTTGCAATCTCCTTTTTGTCTCTTGTGATCTTGTTTTATACTGCTTCCTCTTCTATACCAGTGATTACTATAGATTTGTTTATATCTACTGAATCTCTAACTAACTTTGGATTGTTTTGGATTATTCTTTTCACTTCCTGTTTAATGCTTTTTTCCTCCACCCTTGTTTCTAAGTCTATCTTTACTTTCACCATTTCAGCATACGTGGTTTCCACATCATTTTTGTAGCTTTGCACAGCTTCATTCACCTGTGTTATCTTCTCCTCAGTATCACTGCTCTGGTCTATCTGACTGCTTACTTGCCTAATTGTCTCTGTATCATTTTTGAACTCTTCTATAACACTCTCGTGATTGACTACTGTACTTGCGATTTCACTCATTTTCTTCCTAAGTGTACTCAGTTCCACTGTTAGTTCACTGATGGCTGTGTCTTTCTTGTTGGCCTCCCTTCCTAGTTTTTCTATTTCTTCCTTTTGCTAGTGCATCTGCTTCTTTATTTCATCAATTTCATTTTTGAAAGCCATTTCTAGTTTGTGTACACGTTCAACCAGTCTATTGTGAGTCTCCGCTTCAACCAGTTTTTGGTAGAAATCATCATCTTGTGTGTGTGTGTGTGTGTGTGTGTGTGTGTAAAAGAGGTGTCTACTACCGCAACATTTAATCACAGCAGATTAATTCTCTCTCTCTCTCTCTCTCTCTCTCTCTCTCTCTCTCTCTTTCTCATGCAGTGTAGTAAACCTTTTCCTAACTTGGTTTATGATATATACTGTACTATTAATTTATTAGTAGTTCGGACTACACATAATTAGAGGTGCTTGAAGTACAGAAACCCCCTAGCTGGCAGTGAGTGAGAGTATGGAGGGTACCGGGTCGGGTTATGGGGTCGGAGAGAACAGTAGGGGGGTTGGGTGGGAGTGTGGGACTATGAGGAAAGGAAGAGGAGGGAATAGCTCTTCATCGAGCAGTGTTAGAAACACCTTAGTCCACGGAAAAGGAAACGAACTTATTCCGACGTCTGTACATGTCGATGGGTATTGTAGTAAATTAATTTTGTTTTAATGTAATGCAAATCTCTCTCTCTCTCTCTCTCTCTCTCTCTCTCTCTCTCTAGCATGGTACTGATCTTTCCCTCTCTTACCTCTGCAGGTGGTGTTCAGTCTCAACCACCTCCAGGGCCCCTTCTTGGTCCTACTTTTAGGCTGTGGAGGTGGTGTGCTGCTCTTGCTTCTGGAGATGTATGCTGGCAGGGCAAGAAGGCCAAACTAATAAATAAAAATTCTTATTACGTATGACAGCATAATGTATTTCCCTGATAATGCACCAGTTTCATTTATTGCTGTCTTTATCTATAAATGTTTCCTCAAGATAAAAAAAAACTGTTACATTAGCCAATTAAAGATTAAACAATTTGCCCAGTTTTCAATGACGGCATGATGTATTTCGCTGATTGTGCACTATTTTTAGTTTTTCCTGTCTCTATCTCCAACTATTTCCGAAAGTAATAAAAAAAAGTAGGCGACGATGGCCAGCTCTAAGCGGACCAAGTACAGTACTATTGTTTTGACGCTAAAAGTCATTTCTATATGAAGGTACTCCAGTGCAACATTCCACCCAGGAAGCATATTCCTGGTTTAATAATCTTCGCAGCCTTTGCATTTTGCACGAGCAAGGTCGTAATTTTAATGCTTTTCATTTTTTCTGCATTTTATGACCTTTGACCCCTAATCTGGCGGATATTGGTCATGCATGTTCGAAGAACACTTGTAGTACTCATTATCGTCTATAAGCATGAAAAGTTTAATTCGATTCCATTCACCCACTGAGTAACTAGGCAACTTGGAATTCGCAGAATTGTCTACCAGAGGTACAGGTTCTACGTGTAAGTTGGTGTCAAGTCTAAATATTATTTTTGTATGGAGGTACTTCAAAATTCCACCCAATAATGATGGTCCTGGCATAATACTCTTCGGAACCTTAGCATTTTGCATGAGCATAGTCGACATGGCCAACGTAGCACATAGGTGTAGAGCAGAAAGTTGTAGTGCCAGTCAGTGTCTATAAGCATGGAAAATGTCATTTAGTGCCATCCAGCTGCTGGGGAGCTGGGGGGGGGGTCATTCTTGAATACCGGTACTAGCCGCCAGGGACGCTGAGGCCAATCTTCGTAGGGTTGTCACTAGAAAACCAGAGGACAGAAGGGAAATATGGATGGCTCACTTCTGTTAGGGAATGACCTCAAGATTACGACTAAAGGAGTGAGAGGATTTTACTCCCATTATTAGTGTTTCTACAGGTCAAATCGTAAAAAAAAACAAGAAAAAGGCGAATTTTCGGCCGTTGCTAGACAACGAGCAGTTGCCATGCAAACAAAACCATGTGAACACAACTAGGTCACTGTGTTCAAATTTGGCAGGAATCGGTTAATTGTGAAGGGTAGAAGTGCCTGCCACAATTAAACAAGAATAAAGAATACAATAATACAGGAAGGAAAACGCGACCAACAATTAGGGCAGCATGGAGCTGTCCCAAAATATTATATCAGCCAGTTACAGAAAATATAATTAGCACACAGCTTTATCTATCGATATATATATATATATATATCTATATATATATATATATATATATATATATATATATATATATATATATATCAGCGCTTGCAATTCCACTGCTGAACAAGGGCCTCACTCAACCTTTTCCACGAATTCCTTGACTGAGCTAATCTCTACCATGCTTTGCCTGCAAAACTACACTATCTCATCTCTTCACCTCCTGTCTGGCATTTTTCTACTATGCTTACAATCTTTGAGTCTAATCAGTTAGGCTATTTCTCCATCGGTTATCAGTTATTCTTGATGCATGGCTTCTCCATTTCTGTTCATTTGTAAATTCTATAATGTCTTTGATTTTAGTCTGCTCACTCAATTAAGTTGATCTTTTCCTGTCTCTTAAAGATATTCCCCATATTTACCTTCCATTAGTCTTTGAGAAAGGATTAGTTAATTCTCCACTTTTGTCAATTTTCAGGTCTCACATCTATATATCATAAATGGAATTATGGATATCGTTATATATGTTTAGTTTCATACCATATTGGCAAGCTACTTCTCATGATGTCTATGTTTACCGAAATCTTTCCATCGAAGCGTAATGCATCTCTTTATTTCGGTATCATGGTTTATCGTTAGTTTGAGTATTTACCTCAAGTAATTGTACTCCTCGACTTCTTCATGAATTTCCTCACTTATTATGATGATGGTCTTTGGTGTATTTGGATTAAGCATTAGTTTTACTTCGGTTCATCTTTAGCCCTACTTCGAGACTTTCTTTGTTCAGGTTATTTAACAATTATTGGAATGTCTGCTGTTTCTGAGATTAGGACAATGTCATCTGCAAATCATAAATGGTTTACCTTTTCTCCACCTATGTTTACTCCTTTGTTTTCCCAGGCTAATCTTCTCAAAATACTTTCTAGGCATGCCATAAATAATTCTTGTAAAATTATATCACCCTAACGCACGCCCTTCTCAATCATAATTTTTCCGAGTTTTTATGTAAATTACATCGACTCGGAAAAATTGTGATTGAGAAAGGCAATACCCTCTTCGCCTATATTTTGAAGCAGTTTTACACTGCTCTTCTTTACTTGTTCTTGCAGTGAATTTTCAGTGGGTACGTGCTTGACTGAGTCGAAAATGTTTTTGTAATAAAAAAAAAAAAAAACAGGCTAATTATATTCTTTAGTTTTCTCAGTTCGCTGATTCATTGTTTGTTGATGATCAGTAGTAGAATACTTTCTTCGAAATCCTGCCGGTTCATGAAGTTGGTTTCTTCCACATTAGTTGTTATTCAGTTTGGAAGGACTGTTAGTAGCTAATGATTCGATAGTTATCAAGTTCTTTTGAGTCGCCTTTTTTTGTAATGCCAAATAAGTATTGCAATATACTATTTTTTGTAACTGTCTTCTTTTTTATACTTTGAATACATAATTACGTGTGCCGGTTTTGTACTTCTACTCCTCCATCCGACAGGAAATCTGCTACAGTTTCACCCTCTCCCTCGGTCTTGCCTCTTTTATTTCCGTACTTTTAAGAGGAATGTTTACTTCTGGTGTTGCCTCAGGTATTCCACTTTTGTCAGCTGAAAAGTTAGCTATTGGTACTACTGTCTTTGATGCATATATTTCTTTGTAAAATTCTTCAACTGACTTCACCATTCTATCTCTGCATTGAATTACTTCAGTGTTATTCTGTCTTTCAGTGATATAATTGGTTGCATTTCAAGTGTCATTTTACTTCGGACCTGTTTCAGCCTTTTTCTTTTTTGACGAATTCTTTGATGCTATCCATGTTTCTTTCTTTTTTATTCAGTAAAGATCCTATTTGATTGTGCTCTTTCCATTTCAGCTTTACTTTCATTTCCTGTATTCTTTTCATGAGCTCGATTGTCATTTGAATATTTGTTGGCTTTGGTCGTATTAGTTTGTCCTACAACCTCCGCTGATTCTCGTAGCACTTTTGTTAAACTATCATTCAACTCATCGATGTCACACTCAGCATAACTTTGTGCCTGAAATATGTTCATTATATCTAACTGAAAGGCTTCTCTGTTTTCACTTACTTTTATTGGATATATCTATTGATTTTTAATCATCTTCTTCCTTTCACTTCTGAAATTGAATCTGGCCATGCAACCCACCATTCTATGGCTACTTCCTATATTTATTTCGTTGATAACTGTGACATCTACGAATGTGTTACTTTTATCTGCTATAAATAAGTGAATTTCATTCTTTATTCCTCAGTTTGATCTCCTCCAGGTTCATTTTCTTCCTGTTCTTTTGTGAATGAATATGTTCTCCATTCTTATTTTATACATTTCAGCAAAATTTACCACCATTCTCCTCTTTCTTTTCTCTCTACCATTCCGAATTTTCCCATACGAGCTTCTCCATTTTTTGATTTCCTAACTTGTTCTTGCGCCGACGTCATTTCCACACTGGAATTATGTCTCTCGCTACTATACACATTATTTTTATTCATATATAGAGAAAATGTGTTCTAGTGTTGAGATAAAGATCCAAATGCCACATCAGTGTAAGCGTGTGTGGAAATAAGATGAGCATCAGAGCTGCAAAAGTCAGCATTTTCTGACGTAAACATGAGGGTAAGGGAAGGCGATAGAAGAATGTGAATTGTATATATGTTTAAGTCTTGGGAAAACACATATATCCTGTTGGTATATTTTAATTTACTTAATACTGTCTTGTTGAGGTGTCTGATGTGCATGGTAGAGTTGTAATTCACTTCTGCTCATGTACAAATCCCAGAATGTCTAAGGGGTATGGCATCTCTAAAACGGCTGACCTCAGGGTCACTCCCAGAGCGAACCAGGGCAGTTGTGCAGATTACACTCAGCCTTCAAGAGAGAGGGACGTACTACTTGTACTCTGAAAATACTCTCTTGTCGCAGTTGTATCTTTCTGGGGTGAATAGAGATAACAACATCTGCTCCCGTTTCTGTTCACCTACACGCTATCAAGATTTCTAATTACAGGATCTAACCAATATTCCTGCCACCTGTGATGCAGAGAGACATTGCGGGAAGTGTCAATTGTGGAACTCAGTGGAGTCACGCCAAGCGACTACATAAAGTTGGTGGTCAGCTGTGAGATTCCTACACAAACCAGTACATATGAAATTGGTGGTCCAGGGCTGCAATACGAAAAGGTGCCAAAGGGATTCTGTTAGTGCAGTGAAACCCTTGGAAACCACTCATTGACCCTACAGGTGAATAACAGAATGTCACTTTCACTTTTGCAACGGGACTAATAGTGGAGTGAGATAAAGTGGGAGCAGAAAATATCAGAGTAGTAAATTCGTTCTCATTCTCTCAAGATTATCTCTGCTTTTAACTAAGACTGGTGAATTGTCTCGCTCCCGTGTGTGAGAGAGTGAGATCTCGGAGAGACTCTTTATTTGCAAGATAGACTGAGGCCAGCGCGGTGAGGGGTGGTGTCATCTGGGCACATCTGGCCACCCTGTGAGGCAGGTGAGAGGTGAATGAGTGAGGCTGTGTGCAGCATTCCGCAGGGCAGTCACTTTGGGGCGAGCGAAGAGGGAACATCTTCGTGTCGCTGAAGAGACATAAAATCCTGCCAGAGTGTGTGGACTTGCAGTACGAATCTACCTGGAACCTTAGATCATCTGACACCTAGGTAGTGTATATGCATAGTAACTGCAAGATATACACTCTTTAACCCTTTAACCGCGGGCATTGTTTTGCCCCGACTGGCCTCTTCCGCTGGGGTTCCAGCCAAAATGTAAACAAACTTTAAACCTTTATAACTCTGCACAGAATAAATCTAGAGCGAAAAATAAGGTACCATTAGAAACTACTAACCTTCGGCTTTGCATTGATGTTGTTTCATGATTTCGTTGACTATCACTGGATGGGCAGTGCCGTTAGAAGTGAGCGATCTAAAATCACAATTTTTCGCTCACACACCATTACCTTCGCTCACACACTATTACCTTCGCTCACACACTATTACCAAATGCCAACCTCATTCTGATAATAATAATATAAACATATATGAACACTGCACATACGATAAACACCCTCTCTGTGTTCACTGAGGCAGGTAAAAGGCACTGTAATTGCCCACACTTTTCTGCCACATCAGCGGTGTTGTAATCACTATTTTTCACTCACACACCATTACCAAATGCCAACCTCATTCTGTAATAATACTATAAACATACATGAACACTGCACATACGATAAACACCCACTCTGTGTTCACTGAGGCAGGTAAAAGGCACTGTAATTGCCCGCACTTCACTGCCACATCAGCGGTGTTGTAATCACTATTTTTCGCTCACACACCATTACCAAATGCCAACCTCATTCTGATAATAATACTATAAACATATAAGAACACTGCACATACGATAAACACCCACTCTGTGTTCACTGAGGCAGGTAAAAGGCACTGTAATTGCCCTCACTTCACTGCCACATCAGTGATGTTGTCACTCACACAGCTGGACAGATACTGATGCGTGTTGGTCAGGGGTGGGGTGGGGGGCCCGGTGGGTGGGAGGTGGGGGCCTGGGGGGTGGGAGGAGGGAGGTGGAGGTCAGCTGGAGTGAAAGAACTTAATAGCTACTCTCCCTTGAAACAATTGGCGCACGGAAAAAACGCGGGGTATTCAAAATATTCACAAACATTCGAGAATGACACCCGCGGTTTGGTCCAGTTTTTGCAATGTCATTCTGGAATGACACCCGCGGTTAAAGGGTTAAGCAGCACACGTTAGTTAAGCAATGTGTGTAAAAATAAAGGTTTCTCAGTTTCCCCTAAATAGATACGTTTTCTGTGTATCTTGTCTGTGTCCCATTCTCTGTTGCTAAAGCCATAACTAACCTGTTTGTGTCAGTTTAACCTCCTGTAACTGGGAAGGGAATAATTTCTGGCAGGGATTGGATGGATAAAGTGAAGAAGTGGGGATGGAAAGTAAGGGAAGATACAGATAAGACAATCATGGAAGGAGCTATTTCCTTGGAGTCTAGTGAATTAGGCTCAGAATTTTGTGAGTGGATTGAGACATTAGATAAGAGTATTCAAACCTTACATGATATGAGTGAAGGACATCTTGGGGTTGAAAGTAGTCAGGACACTTCTAGGGAACTGGATAGTGATGACTTGAACACTTTGCATTTGCATTCTGGTCGTACTTATTCCACGGTTCCTGGGCGTCAAATTACCTCAGAAATGTCCACTAGTCTCACTGAAGGCACACTCAGTGTAGAAGAGACTGAGGACATTCAGGAAAAGGCTACAACACCCTTGATCTCTCAAGAAATGCAGGGTCCACTAATCTCTGATATTAACGCAACTACTCACATACCCACTTACACCTCAGGCATGTTCAGTACACCATTAACCTTCGGACAGCAAGGGCAGCATAATTTATTTTCTGATGTTTCTTATGCTAATCCATGGGGCATGGATACTAATAGTATTGGCATGCAAACTCAGGTGAATCCTCCTCCCTTATGGGATGCACCCAGTATGGCAACTACTAATCTGAAGACTGCTAGTGTACCTCAGACCTTACCTCCTGTAGCACAAGTTAGGCAATCTCAAGGATCCTTTGCCGCACAGTCACCTTCGAACTCAGACTGTATAAAAGTGCTACCTACAGCACATTCATGTATACAGTTTACTGTGGAAGATGAGTAAGATATCCATAGATTTTTGACGGATTGTGAGGCCCAGATACATAGGCTGAAACTTGTTAGTGATGGGGAGAAGATCTGGCATGTTAAAGCACACATTAAGCCAAATTCCCCAGCAGCTGAAATGTTAGGGGCTTCACTATTCCAAACTGGCCCTACTGCTCATGAATATGAGAAGTTTAAGGAGGCCTTAATTAACACCTTTGAAAGTGAATGTTACGTATCAGATGCGTGGATGTTTAGGTTTGTAAATAGGGTGCAGCAGTACTAATTGTACTGAAGGCCAGGCGTTAGTAAAAATGGGCAGATGTTATGCAGAAGCTAACAAAGCCTTGCTGATTTCAGGCAGGGGAGACACGACTTGGGGTTGGCTTTTGAGAGGGTAGCTAGGCTCTTAGATTACCTTGAATACATGCTTTGTCTAACCCCTGCTAGGCGAAATCAGGTACTTATGCCGACAAAAAGACCTCCTGAAATAGCCTTGCATGACATGAGTTTCAAGTTAAAAGCAAAGGCAGAAGGAGTGGTCAGTAGTCTTAGCCATGTACACAGAGAAATACCCTGCTGGAAGATTCTGCAGTCTGTGTAAAAAGGCTGGTCACACAGATGAAAAGTGTCTGCATACTACAAAGGCGGCACGCTAGGCAAAGGCCAACTAGATCGCCACGTCTGGACCTAGTTCTGAAGAGCAGGTGGGCAACAAACAACCCGGTTCTAGTTCTCCAGAGCAAAACCCGGCCAAGGCTGTAAAGCCAAAAGTGCAAAGATGGTGTGTCATCCATGGACAATGTCCTCATTCTTCAGACTATTGCCCAATTGTTCTTGCCAATCAGGGAAAACTGGGCAACCAAGCTAGTTTAGGGGGAAGCTCAGGGCCGCACACAGAAGTAACCTGAAGAATAATACAATCCACCGATGCATGTGTGGCAGCTATTAAAATAGTGGATCTGTTGTCGATTCCTTGGATCATAAGGAAAGGCCAGGTGTCTTTGATAGTGGACACTGGGGCATGCATGAACATTATTTCTAGTAAAGCGCTGGAGAGGCTCAAACATTTGATGCTCATACAAATTGGATGTTATTAGCACCCGTTGTCATTTTGAAAGGTGTGACAGGGAGTAAAATGAAGATCGTAAGCCAGGTACCATTAACCCTGAGGGCAGATAAACGATCTCCCATGTTACGTGCTACATTTTATGTGATAGAGGACTTCCCTCTGCCAGCTGATGGGTTATTGGGCCTTGAATCCATGGAGGAGTATAACATGATTATACACCCTCAGAGACATTCCATTTCCTTTAATGGGAAGGAGTTTGTGGGCCTTGTTCCCTCAGCAAACAAAACTGGAGATCGTGGTGTCCAAAATGGTGCCATTCAACCAGTTGTGACCCCGACAAGTGAAGCATCAAGGGAATCAAAAGACAAACACAAAACGGAGGGTATGGACTGAAAGCAGGTCAGGGCTATAGTGAGTGAGAATCACCACTTACCCAGTCGAACTGCCTACAAAATTCCTGTCCGAGTACCTGATGTGTTGGAGGGAACTGACGTAGTATGCTTATCGGGGACCGTAAAACATAAGGCATTGTCGCTGGAATCTACCCTGAGCAGTGTCAGACCAGACCAGAAGACGCCCCTCTTCATCACAAATATGATTGGTGGCGCAGTTAAGCTCAGAGATGGTTGTTATGCAGGCTGTGGTGCCCCCGTAAGGGAAGTCGACGAGGTACCGGTGATCTCTCCCGTAGTTACAGCACAAACAACGACGCAGTCGGAACCTACATGTCTTAGGAGAGGAAATTTGCTAGAACAATACGTGAAGGTAACAGACAATGTTGACCATAAAAAACAATTGCTAGCATTTCTTAAAGAATTCTCTGACATAGTGGTACTTCTAGAACCACTGGGTAGAATGACAAGGCGAAGCATCATATAGGTTTGTGGCCAGGTACAAATCCGATATATGTGTCTGCATACCATCTACCACAGAGCCAACGGAAAGCAGTGGAAGAGGAAATTGAGAAGATGCTTCATGATGAAGTCATTCAACCTTCTTCCTCACCTTGGAATGCACCACTCTTTCTGGTGCCTAAAAAGGACTGTGTTGTGAGACCTGTTGCGGATTTTCGGCAAATGAACAAGGTAACTGTACCAGAGCGTTATCCGATTCTGCACCTCAGAGACTTACTACGGTCCCTGGGTAAGGTAAATATCATGTTCACCAGCCTGGATCTAGTGTCAGGGTATTGGCAGATGGAGCTGACCAAAGAGTCGTGTCCCATCACTGTCTTTAGCACTCACCGTGGGGACTTTGAATTTCTCTGGATGCCTTTGGACTGAGTAATGCTCCTTTGACATTTCAGACAATGATAAATCAGTTGTTTGGTGACATGATTGGGGAGGATGTCTTAGCATACCTAGACGACTTAATAATTGTAAGCAAGGACATGGACTGTCATTTTTGTAAGTTAAAACGAGTGATGGAACCCTTAAGATCTGCTGGTCTGAAAATCAAGCTATTGAAGTGTGAATTCCTAAAATCAAGTTAGATTTGTAGGGCACTTGGTTGATGGCGATGGCATTAAGGCTCTTTCAGATAAGGTTAGAGCCATGGAAAATTTTCCTACACTCAAGTCCAAGGATGATGTTCGCTCATTTCTCGGGCTCACTGGTTTCTGCAGGAGTTTTGTCCACAAATATGCTGCTATCGCATCACCATTGACAACGCTACTTAACCGGTCACGTCCCGAGGTTTTCCGCACCTCCGACATCCCCCAATCCCGAGGTATTTTCGAATTTTTTTTTTTTGGCTAAAACCTTCGGTTTTGGTGAGAAACATCGAAAATTCATAGAGAAATCGCTCACCTGAGGTTTAAAATACTCAATCCAGGTAGGAGTTCCTTCTTACCTGACTAGGTTTTCTAACATGCTGGCACCAAAGAAAGCGAGTTCTATGGCAGGGTAACTATTTTATCCACTCATAAACGATATTTATTTATTTACTTGGTACGAATTTATATGTAGTATGAGAGTATATTGGTTTTCAAGCAGTAATAAAGGCATTATAAGCATTGTTTCACTCACTAACTAATCACCATACCTGACCTTTTTTTGCCACATTACCTGATCATTATTTCTGACTGTTTCTTTTTCTAATGTTATGTAAACATTGTCCTCCACATTGTCATCGATTGGGGAATCACTCTGGCCCTGAATATCTTTACTGGGCAGGTCACTGGTAACAGGGGAATTGCCGAGACAATGGCGTGAGGGGGGGAGGGGGGAGGTTATGCAGTGTAAGGCATTGTCCCTGCTTGGCATCTTGTAGAGGAATAGAGGAAGGTGTCCCGTGTATACGTGCCAAAAATCACTCGCAAAATCATGCGTGAAAATTGAAAATTGTGCAAATTAGGGACCTTGCAATTGCACGACGTACCGGTACGTCGCCGGGACTGGCAAATGCAAATCGTTGCAACGTACCCATACGTCGACGGGACGGGGAGGGTTGAGAAGAATGCATGGAATTGGGGATTATCGGAAGAGAAAAGCTTCAACGACCTCAAGAAAGCCATGACAGAGGCACCTGTGTTAGCATTTCCTGATTATACTCAACCTTTTTTACCTGTGCATGGATGCCTCAGGTTCAGGACTGGGAGCAGTGTTACAGCAATAAGATGAGGAAGGCAAAATGTACACCATTGCGTATATCAGTGGGGCACTACGACCCCCAGAAAAGAATTATTCGGCTATGCACTTGAAGACCTAGCAGTCGTGTGAGAGTTAGGACATTTCCGGGATATCATTTTCGATTGGCGGATAATTGTTTTAACTGACCATGCACCCATATGTGACTTGTTCAAGGGGAAGAATTTGCACGGTAAGGTCACGCATTGGTACAGCAAGGTAATGGAGATTGACCCCGATGTCAGGTATTTACCAGGCTGTCAAAATGTTTTTGCCGACATGCTGAGCAGAAACATTGCTGCTGCCATGTCCGAGGATATCCCTCTTTCTGGGTATTCCCCAGACATGGTAAAAGCCGAACAACGTAAGGCTACGATGTGGTAATAAGTCATCTGTGCCTTGGAGTCTGGCAACGAGACTTGTCTACCTGAACTTCCAGTACTGATGACTCACTTCCATTTTCAACAGGGTCTTTTGTAAAAGAAACCCCCAGGGAAGGACACTGTGTATCAGTTGGTTGTTCCTGCTACACTACAGCAAGCCGTGTTACAGTTGGTTCATGACGTACCTCAGGCAGGTCATCCCAGACATGACAGATGCATACGTGAGGCAAGAAAGAAATACTATTGGCCGACCATGAGAAAGGACTTAGAAGCCCACGTTAGTCAATGTGTCAAGTGTGTGGAAATAAGAGGAACGACTGGACCTCCGACTCCTATCATGGAGTATCCCTTACCGGATAAACCTTGGGATACAGTCTCCATTGATCTCTTAATGTTGGCAAAGAGACAGCAAGCTTCAGGCTATGTGTTGGTGGCAGTGGACCATTTTTCGTGATTCACTTTTTTACCACCTTTACAGACAAAAACTGCAGAGGAGGTGGCGTACACTTTTGTAACCTCAGTAATCTGTCCTTACTCTACACCCAAGATATTGCTCAGCGATAATGTCAGTGAATTTCATAACCAAGTGTTACAGGAAATCTGTCGTACGTATGGGGTAAAGCAAGTCTTTTTAATGCCTTACAATCCCAAGAGGAATGGCCTTGTAGAGATGACAAACAGGAACATATCAGAAGTCTTGAGACCAGAGATCAACTCATTGGAGGATAACTGGCAAGACTGGTTACCACACATAGCGGCGGCCATCAACTCCTCAGACAATTCGTCAACTAGGAAGTCTCCTCATTACATCCTTTATGGAGAGGAGAAAGTGCTACCCTACAATTTGCTAGTGGGACCTCCTACTCCAGTATATAATCAAGAGGATTATAACAAAGTCCAGCTTGCAAAGTTCCAATGTATACATAGCGAAGTACGGAAAAGATTAAAGGTCTCAAGAGTGGATATGATGGCCAAACAACACAAGGGTAGTCAAGAAAAGATGCTGGAAGTAGGCCAGAAGGTGATGGTCCCTAACTCTGAGAGAACTCCCAAGCTCAGACCTAAGTTCTGCAGACCATAATACCATTGTGGAACGAGTGCATGGACATACTGATAGAATAAGGGATGATGCTGATGGAAGTCAGGAGAAATTAGATGCTGACAGGATCAAACCAGTAAGTCAAGAGCTAGCCTAACTAACCAATTGTCTGATGTGTTGTCCCCTCTGTCTTCTTTGCAGTATATGTCGTCGTCCGTACCAGTCCCTAACCAAGTATCACAGCAAGCTATAATCCCACACAAAGAGCGATTAAGGGAGTGTCTTCTCTTGCAGAAAATGTGGCTTGGGCTTATATTCCTTGCGCGTTGCTTGGGGTGGACTTATGGAATGACGTCGGACATGGACATGACTGTGCTAATGCCAGGAGTCCTGAAGAGCCCACTTGGAGAAGTTGTTGTAGTGGAGGATGCAGTATTCGTCTACTATCCAATGGACGGCTATCTCCGAGCTCCAGATATTATTAAGGAGGTCTTCGAGGGATTATTGCACCTCAGACAACAACTGTTAGAAATAGGAAATTTATTGGACCTCAACCAGCAGCTGATGACCTCGGACAGTAGAGCTTTCATACCAACCTTGCATGGCATAGTTAAGCTTCAAACTGGACATATAGATTGCCTCACAGACAGGCTCACTAAATTACATGTCGCTTTACCTAATGCTGATTCCGATCTTTCCCAGCATATCCATGCATGTACTAAGAGAGGACTAGTGGAACTTCTAGGTATCCTGTCTCAAAAGCTCTATGGTACAGTGCTAGACAAGGACGTAGTGCAATTGGGAAGAAAGATGCATGATTTGGCATTGGCGGCTAAGGCAAATAACAGGCTAATCGTACACATATATGAACAATTAGGTGAGTTCACTAACAAAGCTAACGAGATAATTGAGACTACCAACCATCTCTTAGGAGTTGTGACCAACATCCAAACTAACCTACCAACCCTAACTAACTTAGTGTTAATCGCTAAATACTTACATGTTCTCGATGAGTCAGTCACTGCTTTGAAGTTGCATGAAGCCAATACTGTGAACGGTTTAATCGATGCAAGTTTGAATAGGGTTAATGCTTTATTGCTTCCTGCTCATATTCTAACCAATGCTCTTGATGTAGCTATGTGGAAGCATGGACTTACGCCACTTTTTGGTATGAGTCAACTAAAATATTATTACCCACTGTTAGAGGCCCAGTTGATTCATGATGGCATCCTGATATTGGTACCTATGAGGAATGCTATAACACACCATGCATGCATGGCGGTTCATTCCTTTCCCTTTGGCTACTACTAACAATACACTTGTCATTTCGAATGAGGGACCAGGGGTGCTAGTTGTGTCGGATGACAAAGGGTATATAGCAGAAACGACTGTGGAAGAGTTTGAGAAGTGTAAGGCTTCCTTTCTTGATCTCCACGTATGTCCTGCTTTCCAATTTGTCTTTATACCATCAGACGTAGATGAGTGTAAGATGGCCTTGTTGGACACAAACACTTCTACGTTGCAGCGTTGCACTTTCCAACTCATTCAGTTGAAGTCAGTTTTCCATGCTCATGCACATCCAAAACAGTACGTCTTCTTCCCTGAGACAGAGGACATAACACTGAGTGTGCCTTACAACACCAGCTCCTTACGGTAAGGGGTTACTATGATGAACCCGATTTTTGTGAGTTGCACAGTAAAGAGATAGCAATTCTACCTAACAGGCAACATCTAGCCTTGTCGATGAATTTCTCGTCCCAGTTACGACCCTTTCTACCTTCATTCAATGTTTCTCAGTTGGGTGTGAATAGGCTGTCTCATGTGTTAAAAAGAGTAGGGTTCCTCTTTGATTTGAACAAGACTGATTTAGAACCATATGTACTGTTTCATACCTTTCTCCTTCGTATTTTGGTCCTGGCGTTGGTCTTATACTTCTTGTGGTCTTGTCCTGTGTTTGTGTTTGGGGCTACTACCTAAAGGGCCTTAGAGTGAGAAACTCACTAAAACAACGGGTCCATACTCGCGGATTGCAAGTGGACATGCCTGAATAGTTAGGTACCCTACACACTGGTTAGGCTACACAGTAGTTAGGACAACAATGTCGACGGGGACGTTGAAAAGGTGTGGCCGAGCAATGTTCTGGTGCTGACATCATTTCCACATTGGAATTATGTCTCTCGCTGCTATACACACTATATTTATTCATATTTAGAGAAAATGTGTTCTAGTGTTGAGATAGATCCAAATGCCACATCAGTGTAAGCGTGGTGTGGGACTAAGATGAGCGCCAGACCTGCTAAAGTCAGCATTTTCGGACATAAACATGAGGGTAAGGGAAGTCGATAGAAGAATATGAATTGTATATACGTTTAAGTCTTGGGAAAACACATATACCCTGTTGGTATATTTTAATGTACTTAATACTGCCTTGTTGAGGTGTCTGATGTGCATGGTAGAGTTGTAATTCACTTCTACTCATGTACAAATCCCAGAATATCTAAGGGGTATGACATCTCTAAAACGGCTGACCTCAGGGCCACTCCCAGAGCGGACCAGGACAGATGTGCAGATTACACTCAGCTTTCAAGAGAGAGGGACGTACTACTCGTACTCTGAAAATACTCTCTTGTCGTAGTTGTATCTTTCAGTGGTGAATAGAGATAAAAACATCTGCTCCCGTTTCTGTTCACCTACACCCTACCAAAAACTCTAATTACAGGATCTAACCAATATTCCCGTCACCTGTGATGCAGAGAGACATTGCGGGAAGTGCCAATTGGGGAACTCAGTGGAGTCACGCCAAGCGACTACATAAAGTTGGTGGTTAGCAGCGGGATTCCTACACAAACTGGTACAAACTTTTGCACTGAAGTCTCCCATGAGTATAGTATATGTGGCCTTTTCTTCTTCCTTAATCTGGGAGATGTCATCATAGAGTGTTTCTCTTTTTTTTTTTTCTGAGCTTTGAGAATTTGTGCATATAATTGTTTTACTCTAGTGTGTAGTTTTTGCATAGTCTAAGTACAATCCAAGTTACTCTGTCAGATACACTGCTGAATCTAACAATGTTCTCAGCAAGAATTCTGTTAATTAGAGATCCTACACCACTAACTCTACTATTCTGCATTCCTATGTAGTAAAGTACGTGGTTGCCGTCTTGGAGCTGAATTAACTTTCCTTCTTCTCTGTGGACTTCGCTCAGAGCTACAATATCACAAGTAATGTTTTCTGTTTCAGTCATTAAGTTATCAAGTTTGTAATCTGCGAGACTACTAACGTTGTTCCTATGGTATACTGTACATTTTCATGGATTTCATTTACTTAATATCTTGGTCCCTTATCAGCCGAGACAGTGCCTACTCTATTTTGGTGGCACTCTGCCCATAAGCACAGAAGGCAGTGAGGCTGGACCTTTAGTAGGTAATGACCCAACTAGGACGCTAGTCAAACCATTAACAGTAGAATTCATGTTTGGTTGGTAGGATTGTGGCAAATTATCTCACCTCACTGTCACATAGTTTCTGGTGACATGTAATTTTTTGTGCAACCTTATTCAGAATATTTGGTGGAACCTTATATTATATCTGCAGGGGGTCACATGGTCCGCACGCTCTAACACGGTACCTCCTACATCCGTAATGCCTTCCCTTATCCGCCACCCGTGGATGCATCAGGTAGCTGTGCAATACTGCCCCTGGATATACAGTATATTATATATGTATGGTATATATATATATATATATATATATATATATATATATATATATATATATACTCTACCAGGTTTATCCAGCGTTGCCGGGCCAAAAAGGTGAACACTCTAATCCTATTAGTTCTAATTCAATCTTTCTTTCTACTCCACAAAGATAATGTACCTTTTTTGCTTACGAATAGGGATTATAAGAAGTCCAGGAACTTTCTATTTCAGCTTTCGTAGACTAACGCACAATACTTGTGAGCACTTCTTTACTATTGCCAGTGACGTGAAATGAATTCCGACAAGTGACCTCAAAGGACCTCGGAGTTCAACCTTACACAGCCTATGTCCTAACTGGAGGTCATATGAGTCTCCATGCCAAAAATTGGGCTGCTGGATCCAGTCGTTCGAATGTGTATTACCAGTGACCTGAAATGACCTCTAACCAATGACCTCAAATGATCAGGGAGGTCAATCTCACATAGCCTATGTACGAACTGAAGGTCATGTGAGTCTCCATGCAAAAAATTGGGCTGGTAAGGTACCATGCGTTGTCTGATCAAAAATTGTGAACTATGTGCCTGTGGCCCCAAATGACCCAAATCTGAATTTTGACATCCCAAAACCATCCTTTGGTCATCATGATTCAGAATATATAAGGTTTTCGAGGCCATTGGCCTTGTTTTGGTCGTGACTGAAGGACAAACAAACAAACAAAAAACAACCTGGCTTATACAGTACATATAAATAGAGAGAGAAAGAGAGAGAGATGCGTGTGTGTGTGTGTGTGTGTGTGTCTATATATGTATATATATATATATATATATATATATATATATATATATATATATATATATATATATATATATATATATATATATATATATATATATATTTTACTGGGCTACGGTTGATTTTACGTTGATATTTTTGTATGGCTCGCGAATGATGTTAAAAATATCCTGATGGTACTTAATACGAGAAAGGTTCCCCACCCCTGCATTATGGCATGTTTTGTGAAATTTATCCTTTTTTTTATACACGAGTAACTAAGTGAGGAAGCCTGTGTTGTACCTCGACTCCTGCGTCCAACATTAAATCTGCTACTATTCCATCTTCTCCTGGAGCCTTTCCTCTTATCATATTTTTAAGAGAAATATTTACTTTGTCTGGTGTTACCTCATGTATTTCACTTGTCAACTGAAAAGTTAGCTATTGGTACTACTGTCTTTGATGGATACAGTTCTTTATATATTCTTCAACTCTCTTCACCCTCTTATCTCTACATTTAATGACTTTACCATCTTTGTCTTTCAGTGATGTAATTTGTTGCTTTCCTAGTGCCATTTTACTTCAGACCTGTTTCAGACTTTTTCATTTCTTGATGGTTTCTTTGAGCTGATCCATGATTCTCTTTCTTTCTTTTTTTTTTTTTTTTTTTCTGTCTCTTGTTGACAACTTTATTTAATTCCGCTCATTCTATTTAACCTTTCTTTGTTTTTACTTTCGTTTTTTTTTTTTTTTTTTTTTTTAATAAGCTTGAATGTCTTTTCTGAAAACTTCTTGGCTTTGGTTGTATTAGGTTTTCCTACAATCTCCACTGATTCTTTTACCACCTTTGTTAGTCTATCATTCAGCTCATCAATGTCGCATTCAGCAGTACGTGAAGCCTGAATCTGTTCCTTATTATCAACTGAAATGCTGCTTTGTTTTCATTTACTTTTACTGGGCATATCTTTTCATCTTTAATCATCTATCTTTCATTTCTGAAATTGAATCTGTCTGTGCAACTCACCATTCTATGGTCACTTCCTATATTTACTTTGTTGATAACTGTTACACTTGTGATCGTGTTATTCTATCTGCTATAATGATGTCGGTTTCATTCTTTGTTTCCCCATTTGCGCTTCTCCAGGTCTACATTTTCCATGATCCTTTGTGAAGGAATGTGTTCATTATTTTCATGCTATACATTTCAGCAAAATTTACCACCACTTCTACTTTTTTCATTCCTTTCTCCCACCCCAAATTTTACCATCCATACTCCTCCATTTTTTTTTCCCCCAACTTTTGCATTGAAGTCTCACATGAGTATAGTATATGTGGTCTTTTCTTCGTTCAGGGCATATTTTTTGCATAGTCTAATTACAAACACTGCTGCTCTGTCAGATAAACTGCTTAATTTATCAATGTTATCTGCAAGATCTCTGCTAATTAGAAATCCTACACCACTAACTCTTTCATTTTACCTTCCTCCTTAGCAAAATAGATAGTTGCTGTATTTGAGCTGAGTTAGTTTTTCTTCTTCTCTGTGGGTCTCACTCAAGCCTACAATATCCCAACTAATGCTTTCCAGATCAGTCATTAATTTTTCAAGTTTGTAATCTTCTGTGAGGCTTCTTACATTGTATGTATAGATCTTCATGGATTTCAGTTTGTTTCATATCCCAGTCTCTAACTTGCCAACACAGTGCCTACACACTTTCGGTGGCACACTGCCTGTAAGCACAGGAGGCAATGCGATTGAACCCTTAGTAGAGGATGATCCAACATGAACACCCGTCAAATCATTTGCAATATAACTCATGTTTGGTTGGGAGGATTGTGGCAAATAATCTCACCTCCCTGCCACATAGTTTCTGGAGAGATGTTATTTTTGTGTTGCCTTATTCATCATATTCGGTAGAACTCTACATATCTACATGGGGTCCCATGGTCTGCGCGAAGATGGTACCTCATATATCAACAAGGCCTTCCCCTATCTGTCACCTGGCAACGCACCAGGTAGCAGTGGGATCCTGCCCCTGGATATATATATAGATAGATAAACAGATAGACAGATAGATACAGATATAAATAGATAGATAGATAGATAGATAGATAGATATCGCAGCTCGGTCCTTAGGTCCATATATCCTTCATTCTAAACACAATATGACACCTCTAAAGCACTAACACACATCTTCCATACTATATACATGCGGGACTGGTGTATTGGTATTAGTAGGAATGTTTTTACATGACGGTTGGACATAGTTGCTTTAACGAATTTCAAATGCTTAAATTATTCTCTGTCCCAACTGATTTCGAACATGGGCTCATTAGGACTGTAGGCCACTTCTTTACCAACTGGTCTAGTGATACTGTGCTTATAACTGATGCAATAGCCTGCAAATTAATAATTACTTTTCCATGCATACATCTTAGCAGTGTTAGTATCGGCCCCTGGGAATCATGAGTTCACACAAAATAAAAATGTCCACTTTTCTTTTCATTTATGTTGATGAGGAGGCTACTTTTCATTGTATCTTCTTTCCAATACCATTATGATATTTTAAAGGGTTTACATGATTTTTACGCTTGTAAGATGAAGCCAGGATTCAAACACGATTTCACGATGTTTAAATGTCAGTGTGGACCATTGCAACGAGCATACAGTTGCATTTTCATACTTTCTCGTAATGTTCTTTTAGATCTTGGCCGTAATTTGCTCTTGAAGTGGAAATCAGGACATGGATTATGTATTGTGACCTTCAATTTAATCAGCTTCTATTGTTTTCGAGCATTCCACCCAGTGACTAACACATGTTCAGGAAACATTTATCTTTTAGTAAGGTTATGTTTAACTATGCTGATGATATTGTACTGATTTGTGGAAGTATTTACAAGATGCAGAGGGTGCTTGATTGTCTGGTGGAGAAAGGAGAAAAAGTGGGATTGGTAATAAATTGTGGAAAGACTGAAATTATTAATATGAACGTGGAGAACCAAATCGATTGTGTAATTGGGAATAATGTGGTGAAGAATGTAGAAAACTTTAAATATCTGGGAACGATTGTATCATCTAATGGATCATTAAACAATGAAATTGAGGAGAGGATTAGACAGGCTTGGCGAGCTGTTGGAATGTTGAAATCTGTTTGGAATAATAATATGCTTTCGGTACATACTAAAGTGAAAATTTACAAGTCTATGGTTAGACCCATTTTAATTTACGGGCATGAGTCATGGTACAGTACAATTGCAACAGATCAGAAAGTATTAGGATTTGAAAATAAAATACTGAGAAGGATTCTTGGGGTAAAGTGGCAAGACAGAGTTACAAATGAAAGAGTAAGGGATATTACGAGAGTGGAACCAGTTAATGAATATGTGAGACTGTCTCGCTGGAAGTGGCTGGGGCACATATACAGAAAAGAAGGTTGTTTAATACAAGATGTGCCAGAGTGGATTGCTAGAGGAAGAAGAGGTAGAGGTAGGCCGAGGGAAACCTGGTTGAGGACAATGAAAAAAGAAGCAGGGGAGGAGTGTTGGTGGAACCTGAAGGAGATGGCAAGAGACAAATATTGGTGGAGAGAGTTCATTGAGGCCCTATGCATCCCGTGGGGTGCCACAGGAAATGATTGATTGATTGATTGATGTTTAACTCAAGGCATACATGATTTTATGCACCTTGGCGAGGTACTATAAAATCCTTATTTGTTACCATACAAGGGTGTACAAATCCTTCATATAAGAGAATAGCAATTATTCGGGAAAAGGTAGCATACATGGATGTTAAGGCTAGCACAGAAAACAAATTAATCCTCTTTTAAGTTTTGGTTGTGAATAATTTAAAACTAATGAAACGACCAAAGATTTGTCTGTAGCAGATCCACTATATAGGATGGACACTAAGGTGTCTTGAAAACTAGGCTATTTAAGGGTCAACTGTCTCGTGTTTGCTTCTTTTCGAGGATATCATTCCACAGAGTAAGTCACTGACGCCGGAGACTGTTAGCTGCCAAGAAAGTTGTAAGCAAGAAAGACGACAGGGATGTAGCTGAAGGACGTTGCATTGGCAAGCAGTTAAGCCGTCCGAGTACCTCTGTGCCCTGACATGAAGACACCATTTTACAACACCAAGTGATGTGTATAAAGTGGTTTCACTGTTTTAACACTAAGTTAAAATGCTCATCAGAGTTTTATTTGAAACTGTGTAAGTATTTCTCTGATGCGTCATTTACCATAATTAAATAAATTCACCACTGCCTAACATACATGTTTTCAACATTTTATGGCATCCAAACATCATCATCTAGCTTTTCTGTATCCCAAACAACCCCCAGAGTAATGAAAATCTAATGTTACTGTAATATCCTAAAAATAATTTGCTAATAAAAAAAAAAAAACTCCTCCTCCTCCTCCTTGTTTTTCGATAGGCCTAGCTCTAAAGTGGCAAAACCAATCACATTTTTTTAAAATCAAAATATTTCATTTTCCTGTGAGCATGGAACACAATATATATAAACTGACCAAAAAAGGTCGACCTATCTATCTATCGACGCCTCAATTCTGTAAGGGGTGGCCACAAACAAATCGCCTCCATGTCGCCTTGTCCCCCACCATTTCACTGCCCTCCCCCCAGGTCACACACCCCTCACTCATATTCCCCTATACTCCATCCCTCCATCTCATCCTCGGCCTCCCTCTCCCCCCCCCTCCACCTCATTTACATACATTCTACACCTCTGAGTATTTCTTCTAACGGCTTCTATCACATCTACATCCACAACACAACGCCCCTTCACATCGTCATTTGTCAGTTTGTCTCTCCATATACTGTATCTCCAAATGCTCCTCTCAAATAACTCATTTCCAGGATGTCAAGCTTGACTTTTGTCCTTCCAACAAGTTCCAAACGTCACTTCCATATATTAGAGTTGGTATCACAGTACTATGATGCAGCGACTTTATTTTACTTCCATGTTCAATTCCCTATTTCTCATCACAGCATTCCAAGACCCAAAAAAGTTCATAAGTTAAAAATAGGTTAAATTTTGTATTTTTTATCATTATCATGACTACGTTGGCGGGAGAGAGAGAACGCAGCTCATATGGTGTCATATCTTGTCGGTTATTTGGCCATAATTAACAACACAATATAGCCTCAGGATTACTTTGAGGTATTAACAACATACAGAAGAGAAGATGAACCCTGATGGAAGCCGAGGAGGCACTTGCAGGGCAGGAAATCATCAAAACAAAACAGGGATGGTTACAGCAGAAACCAACATGGCCGCTGGCGCGATCGGCAGTATAAGCAAAAGCCCAGGGGAATGTGAAGTATGTAACAGGCCCCTGAATGACAGATAAGTTCTGCTGAAGTGTGTAAAGTATAGGAAGGGCTATCACTGTGAGTAGCTAGAGCTTCCTGAGGAATATGCCAGTATCAAAAACTACAAAGGATTTGTCTGGACCTGTGACTACTCCGACAGCACAACTAATGGCTGTATCCATGGTAGTACTCCAGAATTTATCAACTTTATAGTCAATGACGCTGTGAGGGCAGCATTGAATCAGCTTCCACCAAGGAAAGACGCAAGTACAGTGGAAATCATTCACGATGTGACGAAGGGTATCTTAACTGCTATCATCCCTTTGATCACACAGACCTGCAAGCAATTAGCTCAAGGACTGACCCCCAGCATCCAGCCACAAGAGAAACTCAAGAAAATAACCCAGACACAAGAATATACAATCGATTATCAAGAACATACCATCAGAAGTAACAACATCGTTATCAAAGCATTACAAGAAGTTGATGAAGTTACAAATGAAGTGGTCAAGACCGTCACAGGGGCAGCAGAGGTAACCCTGGAGGACTGGGACATTAGCAGCAGCAAAAGAATGCGTTCCATCAAGCAAAGCCCCAACCAGATACCCAGACCTAAGCCAAGACCAATCCTGGTAAACCTTGTGAGAACGTCACGAAAGTTGCAATACTGTAGCAGAAGAGAGCCCTGAAGGAGGTAAGGGGATATGAGAAAGTCTTCATTGAGGAGCATCTGTCACCTCTCCAAGCAAAGATGGTCCAAGTGCTGAGAGAAGATGAGGACATCGGCCAGGTGTGGACAAACGAAGGGACAATCTATTGTAAAAAGAAGGACGATCCAAATAACAGAGTTATGATATGAACCCCAGAAGTTGTACAAACTCAACTCGTCACAAGATCAGATCATAAACAAAGGCCTGCAGCTGGACCTGAACTAGCTAAGGCTCGACCCTCGATGACAGAGTGAAGTGTACAAAACATCAGCACTGAAATTAGTGTCATTAAATGTAAATGGCCTTGCGAGCAAACTAAATTTAGGAATTATACATAATTACCTTGCCGAGTATGATATAATTAGCCTAACTGAGACTAATACTGAAGAACCAGACATAAGTGATAGTGCCTTACTTAATTACAGTTATTATGTTAAGCAGATCACCTAATCAGGTCAAGTGTGGCTAAGGGGATGGGTCTATTATGAAGTAGCAGGGGTAAACCAGCTCTGCTGTCGGGCCCTGCTGCAGATGTCACTGATTGCACTGGGCAGTTGACCCTCGTGCGGTGTGGTTCAGTGAGGATCTGTCCCTTCTCCCTTTTGGGGTTAAGATGCGAATGATTGTCTTTAAGTGGATTGTGAGAACTTCGTAGAAGCTTGTAGTGCACTTATGTAGATCAGTTATGCATATATTAGACTCGTAGACAAGTGGTTGTTATACGTGAGTAGTTTTGTAAGTAGATAATATTCGTTCCCTTTGTCATGCACTGACAGGAGAGGTAAAGATTAGTATGGGACTATTTTTATTTGTCTTGGAAATATTAACAAAGTCTCTCACACATGAGTGAAGTATAGAGTCCCTGCTGCTAGTCTCATTCTCTCTCGCTTTCTCCGTGCAACCTTTCGCTACGATCGCCAGCCCCCTTCTGATCTCTGATTCCTACATTCTCGTTTAGCAGGGGTCGTGTCACGTGGGGTTTTACTGTTGTTGAAGCTTCTAGAACACAATATGTCTGTGTGTATGTACTGCTTACAGTGCACATCAAGCATTCCTTCACTTAAGGGTTGCAAGCTCATTTCCCATTCCCACATATTGTCTGGTGCTCTGTCTATCTATCTATCTATCCATCATGCTATCTATTATGATTTGTATTTATAATATGGAGTCCTGACATCGCTCGGTCACGCCAACTGGCGGTCCTCCAAGAGCAATCATCATTGACGTATGCTAATCTATTAATACATTATATTAAGGAATTGTTGAACATAGAGGATGGAAGTAATGCGAGTATAAGTGGGTGGGGAATGGCTGGGAGAAGGAGGGAGGTGAGAAGACAGGAAGAAATCAGTAGGATAGAAGTTGTGGAAGCAATGAAGAAAGTTAAATCGGGGAAAGCCTCAGGAATTGATGGAGTGTGTGGTGAAATGCTGAAGCATGGGGGAGAGATAGTAGTAGAATGGATGTGGAAGATGTGCAGATTGGCCTGGGAGGAAGGTAGAGTCCCGGAGGATTGGAAGTCAGGTAAAATTATTCCCTTGTACAAAGGAAAAGGGGAAAAAGAAGTGTGTGGTAATCATAGGGGCATTTGTCTTCTTAGTATAATAGGAAAAGTGTATGGTAGGATACTTATTGACAGAGTTAGAGAAAGAACAGAAGAATTAGTTGGAGAAGAACAGGGACGCTTTAGGAAGGGATGAGGTTGTGTAGATCAGATATGCATTCTTAGATCTTTAGTGGAAAAGTTTCTAGAGAAGGGAAAGAAGTTGTATGCGGCTTTCATGGATTTGGAGAAAGCATATGACAGAGTGGATAGACAAGGATTGTGGAAAGTGTTAAGAATATATGGAGTAGATGGGAAGTTGTTGAATGCTGTGAAGAGTATGTACGATGGTGCGAAGGCTGCAGTGCGTGTGGATGGTGAACTAAGTGAATTTTTCTCTTTGAAAGTTGGGTTGAAACAGGGATGTGTCATGTCTCCATGGTTGTTCAATCTGTACATGGATGGGGTAATAAAAGAGGTACAAGGTAGGGTAGTGGATGTTGGAGTGGCCCTGGTGAGAGAGGATAGTGTATGGAAACTCCCTGTACTGTTGTTTGCAGATGATACTGTGTTGTTGAGTGAAGACGAAGGGGAGCTGCAAGGCTTGGTGGATGAGTTTGGGAGAGTGTGTAAGAAACGGAATCTAAAGGTGAATGTATGGAAGAGTAAAGTGATGGTCTTTGAGAGAGGTGAAGTCAATGAATGTACAGCGAGGTTGGATGGTGAGGAATTGGAAAATGTGAGTACGTTTAAGTACTTGGGTAGTGTGATGAGTAAGGATGGAGGTTTGGAGGGTGAAGTGCTTGAAAGGGTACAACAGGGAAGAAATGTTGCTGGTTCTTTGAAAGCAGTGATAAGAAACAGGGAAGTGAGCATGGAAGTTAAAAAGTTACTACATGACAGTATTGTGATACCAACTCTAACGTATGGAAGTGAAGCTTGTACGTTGTTGGAAGGACACAAGTTAAGAGTGAGAGCAGTGGAAATGAGTTATTTAAGAGGAGCCTGTGGAGTCACATGGAGAGACAGGCTGACGAATGAAGGAGCATTGTGGTGTGGATGTGGATGTGATAGGAAGCGTTATGAGGAACACACTGAGGTGGTTTGGCCATGTGGAGAGGATGGAGGATTAAAGACTGACGAAGAGAGTGTATGTGAGTGAGGTGGAGGGGGGAAGAGGGAGGGGAAGGCCGAGGATGAGACAGAGGGATAGAGTGGAGAGGTATATGAGAGAGGGGGGTGTGAGTTGGAAACAGGGAAGTGAATTGGCGGGGGACAGGGCGACTTGGAGGCGATTTGTTTGTGGCCACCCCAAACGGGATTGAGGTGTCTGGCAATAGATAGATAGATAGACAGATTAATTATAATATTGTATAGACATAATATTCGTGATAATATTGTACTGGCCTAATAATATTCTAGAAACATAATATATTTTAAACAAATTGTATACATAATTGAACAAATGCTCTATAGTTAAACTGATTATAGAATACTGTATAACATACTGGAAAATGTGTATGTATAACAGACATACACATATAACTGTGCAATGGTAATACTGCTAGGTCATTACATTATATATGGAGTTATCGCTTTAGTAATATCTAATATTTCACCTAACTTGTGTGATGATTCTGGTAATACAGAATTGTAGTAACGTTATATGAATTGTTACATAATAATTGTATTGTACAGAATTGTAATTGTTACATATCGTTTGTAGCAGCAAGTGTAACATAATTCTAGTAACACTGCAGTAATATTGTAGTAACATTGTAGTAATACATAATTGTAACACTGTATGAATTGTTACATACTTTTATTGTTACATAATAAGTGTATTGTACATAATTGTATTGTAATTGTTACATATCGTTTGTAATTATATAACTGCAGCAAGTGTAACATCATGCTAGTAACACTGCAGTAATATTGTAGTAACATTGTAGAAATACATAATTGTAACATTGTATGAATTGTTTCATAATTGTATTGTTACATAATATCTGTATTGTACATAATTGTTTTGTAATTGTTACATATCGTTTGTAGTTACATGACTGTAGCAAGTGTAACACCATGCTAGTAACACTGCAGTAATATTGTAGTAACATTGTAGTAGTACATAATTGTAACACTGTATGAATTGTTACATAATATTGTAGTAACACTGTAGTAATACATTATTGTAACATTGTATGAATTGTTACATAATTGTATTGTAATTGTTATATATCGTTTATAGTTACATAATTGTAGCAAGTGTAACATAATGCAATCGTTTGTTGTTATATAACTGTAACAATTGCAGTCCTGACATCGCTAATCCGGTCATGCTGTGGTCGATGATAGTGATGTGCCTTGCCAATGGCTCGTGGAGAAAACAATATGCTTTTTGCTTCACTTATAGAAGGAGTTTATGTGATCTTTTGGCATTTGTAGTAACGCTTACACCTATTTTCATTTGTTTGTTATGCGATCTTACTGTTATTTTATTTTATTTTTATTGTAACTGATTTTCTGTAGTTTGTTTTTCTTTGTCTGTCTATACTTTTTAGGGTTTTTTCCGAGGTTGCATAATTGCTGGCTAATTCCCTTGGGACTTTTTTAACTTTTAGTTTATATTGCACAGATATTACTGAAAATAATGATAATATATAGCCCCATATATTGTTATTTTATTATATATATATATATATATATATATATATATATATATATATATATATATATATATATATATACACTATATACAGTATTAACTATATACACTGACTTGTTGTTCACTTGTACCTATCGTGGGCAATATATGTGTCATCATTGTATGGAAATCTTTGTCTTCACGATTGTGTGGAAAATGTTATTCATTCTTGCTAACGTTTTCCTTGTCATTTAATTTGTCTGTTTCCACTAGGTAGCTTTAATTAATAAATGTTTAATACAGTTCTTTTAATCGTTCACAGAGCAAAACTGTGATAGTATATTTTCTTTATTACTTTGTAGATGTAATAATGTATAGCTGTGTGTATGAAACAAGTATTTTATGTGGGTATAAATGGTAACACTCGTTGGTAGTAAATAAATGCTATAATAAATGAATAAATATATACAGTAGAATATTTACTGTTGGTGCAAGTTTTTAGTGATTGAATTATGCAGATAACTGAAGTAGGTATGTGTACGTAAGTTGCAGTTATACAACACGTTTTATATGTTTGTGCAGAAGTTTTTTTGTCTTCCACTGTGTATTGTATAAATGAAGTAAATATGTAACTCAGTAGTTTTAACCGTGGTTGGAATGGTGTGAGTGGTGGTGAGTGGTGGTTTCACAAACGAGTTGATTGACGTGGCGTCGTCTCAGCAAAGATGCAGAGTGACTTTGATTTCTCACCCTTTGGTACCTGTGGTAAGTAAATGAGTAAAGAAAGGTGAGTAAGATGAGTTGTGAATATGAGCTTGCTATTTGCTTCGTCGTCTTGACCTCTTCACTCCTTGCGTCAGCGTGGTGATGTTGGTGGAGGTAGGGGACAGATGGAGAGAAGGGCAGTGGTCTGGTGGTTGTTGCTTTGTTCATGCTTTTCGTTAGCTTGTTTTGTTTTTCTTTCTCAGTTTATTCTCGGTCCTTTTTACTTGTGATTTACTCGTTGTCGGATGAAGAATGTTGCTACTTGTAGGTGTGTGTAGAAGATTATAGAGACGACTCGTAGACTTGTAACTCGTAGTTGATCGTAAATGGTTGTAGTTCGTTGGTTCGTCGTAGATTGTGGAAAATTGTGTGTATCAATATTTTGTTAAACTACTGGCAAGGCGTCGTGTGACCTCTTCACCACTACAACAGTGTGATGATCGGGAAGACGGAGAGGGGGTTGGACAGAGTACTGTCAGGAGCTGGTTGTGAGTTGTTGGTTATAAGAGGTATTGTTTGTTTTCTGTCTTGATAATGTAAACTCAATTATACACTCATAGACTCGTAGGCTCGTAGACTCGTAGAGTGGCAGACTTGTGAACTCGTAGACTCGTAGCCTAAGCTTTTAAACTTGTAAACTCATTCTTCATGCTCTATACTCGCTTGTGGTTACTTGATCATAGAATTGTAGTTTTCTGATAGTGTAGAATCAATTGGTTACAGTTTCGCCTGCTTTTGTAGAAATTCACTGTAGAACTGAAGCTAATCTTGGTTAGAGTCTCGCCTGCTTTTGCAGAAATTCACTGTAGATTCGTAGACAAGGTTCGTACTTCCGCTACCACCATCTTTTGTAGGAAATTCGTAGGTGCTTTTAGTGAAGTTTTGTAGATCAGTTATACATATATTAAACTCGTGGACGAGCGGTTGTTATACGTGAGTAGTTTTGTAAGTAGATAATATTCGTTCCCATTGTCATGCAATGACGGGAGAAGTAAAGATTAGTATGGGACTATTTTTATTTGTCTTGGAAATATTAACGAAGTCTCTCACACACAAATGAAGTATACAGTAGTGTCCCACTAGCTACCTCCCTGTCTTGCTCTATATCTCTCTGCCACCCTTTCGCCCCTGCTGCTAGTCTCCTTCTCTCTCGCTCTACCTGTACAACCTTTCACTACGATCGCCAGCCCCCTTCTGATCTCTGATTCCTGCATTCTTGTTCAGCAGGGGTCGTGTCACGTGGACTATACTGTTGTTGAAGCTTCGAGAACACTGTTGTAGTGCCACAAATTTGATATTCATGTATGTGTTTAGAGGTACTGTAATTTTTAAGTTAGATAGGGTGTAACCTGAATATTAGTTTATAAGTTCCTATCCTAAATAGTAATTCATATGTTAATGATTAATGTAGGGCTAACTTTATTTTTATATGTATGTATCTCTGTATCTATGCAGTGGGTGATGTAATTGTGGATGTTGAGCTATGGGAATTCCCCGACTGGTCAAGTAATGAATAACAGATGCGTGCAGCTTTCCCTTCTTGTTGTGCGTTGTTGTTGGGCGCCGAGTTTAAACCTTAAACAGAATAATGATGAATATACAATTCTTTCCGTATCCTAGTTGTGAAATGTTTACTAATGAAGCTGCTAGAACTCAAATATGTAAGATTAACAGTCAAGAAGGCCTAAATAATGTCATTTGTGAGGATTTAAAGGTCCCGTTTGTCTTAGCCGTCGCTAGATGGCATGAGCTGCCCTAAAATTCAAAGTGAGATAGTGATTGAATCAGTATCTAAATTAAGTAAGGAATAAACCCAAATTTTCCCCAATTCAATCAACAGTCCTGGCGTCATGGGTACACTGCTAAATAAATTGTAAAGAGAATTAAAACCCACCATATTTCAAAAACACCACCTCATTTGACTTAGCAGTGGCGTCGCTAGCATACCCAAGGAGCCCACTCGAGGTCCAGACGTCGTATATAATGGACGTTCGTTCAGGTGAGCCGTCCACATTTCTCCTTCCTCCCCCTCTTTTTCTTTGTTTAATCCTTATTTGTCATGGACTATATGAAGTACTATTGTTGAAAGTTTAACGTAGCCACTCGAGGTCCAGACGTCGTATATAATGGAGGTTCGTTCAGTCCCCAGACTCCGGCGACGTCAGTGTGAACATGAGGCCTTCCCATAGTATTGTCCAAAGACTTGAGCATACACACATTACACCATCCATGAATTATTATATAAACCAAATGTAATTGTAATAGTACTATTGATCTATCAAGTGAAGTTTATTTTGTAAATAAGAAATGGAAATTTGGAGGTGATGTAATCTGGTAACGGAAGAGCGAAATTCAAAACCATTAACCATTTTCTTTCTTGTAACTAAGGTTAGGAAGTTAGGAGTGTGGAAGGGATCTTAGTGATTGTGAGCAATGATGTAATTTTGAAATGAACCTCGAGGCTAAACAAGCCCGAGTGATTATGTATTCTTTGTGATTATACAATGTCTGAATAGTACCTCGAGGCTAAACAAGCCCGAGTGATTATGAATTCTTAGGGATTATGTTTTTTTTTTTTGCTGAATTATTCCTCGAGGCTAAACAAGCCCGAGTGATTATGTTTTTTTTAGTGATTATATAGCAATGATGATTATGAACTGTAAATAGTCCTGAATTGATATTGGATTCTAGAGAATTACATGATAAGAGTATATTATATGGATGAAAATGAACACGAGTAATCATTCTTATTGGTTCGAGGCTATGCCA
Source organism: Coenobita brevimanus (assembly GCF_032717465.1). Classification (NCBI taxonomy): domain Eukaryota; kingdom Metazoa; phylum Arthropoda; class Malacostraca; order Decapoda; family Coenobitidae; genus Coenobita; species Coenobita brevimanus. Next base: position 18,191,910 of record NC_137009.1, read on the forward strand.
GCCCAAAAAGATAACCCATGCTCGTAAAAAGGTCCCTGTCTTGAGGCTATTGTCGAGCCCAAGAGTAACTGACAAAAAGAAAATATGGTACAATGACTTCATACATCGCTTTTATGTATCAAATTGTTTTCGCCTGGGGACAATGTTGTAGGAATGATCATCCAAACCATGGTCTTAATGTACAATCTCTCATACTACAAAGGGTCATATAATTAAAAATGTTTTGTGGAAATTAGCATAAGATTATTAAAGTAAAGTATATATCTTTTTTTATTCTCTTAGTGTACCTAATCAAGGGAATTAAGTCCTCAAGCCTAATTCACTCCCCTTCCAATTCAAGATTCCTTCGCTGAGGGAACGACGACCACCTTGTTGTACTGATTAAATCTAAGCTCGGCCAAAAACTACAAACGCTACCACAATATTTCTTAAATTACTATCAACTAGTATACTAAGTCGAGTACCACCTGTATCATCCCGGATGAACAATAGCGGTGGGATAAAAATTCCTGATGTTACACTATGTTTTGTATGTACTGCTTCCGGTGCACGTCAAGCATTCCTTCACTTAAGGGTTGGGAGTGTGTCGTCCTGTCTCGGCTACCTCCCTTTCCTTTGGGGAAGCAGCCTAGGTATATAGATAGATAGATAGAAACATGATAGAGTGCATGGAATTTGTATTATAATGAAAGTATTATGTTCATGCTAATTCTGAATTAACTAGTGGTACTGTTTCTGACTGTGTACTGTGGGTAAGAGTAATGAAGGATCTAACTGGTACTGAATTTATACTGGGAAGAATATACCTACTCTGTAAGAGGTCAGAATTCTATGATGGAGGCTAATTAGAACAAATAGAAAACAATGTAGTTTTCCTGTGAGGCAAATATGTTGCCCCAATCTGCTTAATGGGTGACTTCAGTTCAAGGACTGGTTTGTTAGATGACTTTCTAGACTTGGATGATGAAGCAGCTGAATGCATAGGAGTTGATACAAATTATATACCTAACGTTAGAGCTCTACTAGAAGCCCGAGATATAGAGGTGGGAAGACACAACCAAGACAAGATCACAAATAACAATGGAATGAAACTCATAGAGTTCTGTCAATGTACTGATATGAAAATAGTAAATGGGAGGATTGGAGAGGACAAAAATGTAGATGCATACACGTGCAACAATAAAAATGGTGGCAAAAGTAATATGGATTATGTGATAGCATCTCATGAGTTGATTCCGTTTATGACAAACCTAAAAATAGACCTGCTGGATAAATGTCTCTCTGCTGTGCACTGTCCGATCTTGTTGTTCTTGGATTTTGGTAGAATGCAAAATTTACCGATAACTTACAGTTCTGAAGTACCTGAAGACACCAGAGATAAGGCAGATGTTGAAAAAAATGAGGACTTGGGCAAAATGCACAACAGTCTGACATGCAAATGGAACACAAGCAAACAAATCCAGTTTCAGGAAAAAATGGATAGCACTGATCCTACAACCCTCAAAATACAGTTGGAAGAGCTTAGAGCAAACCGAAGCCAAGATCACATGGATGATTTTTGTCACATTATTAATAATGTAATGATAGATGTAGCGAAAGATACTGGAGCCTGGAAAACTAAGGGAACAAAAAGTAAATATAAAGGGAAAACAGAGACTGCAAACCCTGGTTTAATGAAGGATGTAACATTGCTAGGACTTATTTGAACACAAAGAACAGAGTAAGACGTCTACAAAGAACTAACCTTAATGTAGACCATAGTGATCTAATTAAAGCAGCTGGAGTCACCTACAGAAAACTAAGAAGAAGAAAATCTAAGGCATACTACAATGTGTTAAAAAACAAAATTCTCTCACTCAGAACACTTGATGGTAAAGAATTACTGGAAACTTATAAACTCAGCCAATAGGCACCAAAATACAAGTGTAAAAATCGCCACAGGAACCTTTACTGAACATTGTAGGAAACTAAGTAATAATCCAGATACAGCTGAAAATGGTGCAAATGCTTTTGACCCTAGACAGATTAACCACTCTCAAAATGAATTAATAAACTGAGATTTTACTACCAAAAAATACAATGCCTCATCACGAAGTTAAAGAATAATAAAGCATGCAGATTACATTTCTTACGAAATGAGTTTTTAAAGAACAGCTCCACTGTTATGTTAAACCTTATTACTGACTTGTTTAATCTAATTCTTAGCACTGGTATAATCCCCACAGAATGGTGTGTAGGGCTGATAGTCCTGATATACAAAGGCAAGGGCAGTGAGAATGACCTGGACAACTACAGAGGAATTACTCTGCTCAGTTGCCTGGGTAAACTTTTCACTGCAGCAATAAACAGTAGGTTAACTAAATACATAGAATGTGCTGGAGTAACGGGTGATAAACAAGCAGGATTTAGAGATGGCTATTCGACTATGGACCACGACTTAGTTCTTAACTCTATAACAGAATTATATCAGAGTAAAAAAAAAAAGAATGATGTATTGTGCCTTCATTGACTATAAGAAAGCATTTGACCTTGTAGACAGAGCATCATTATGGAGGAAGTTGCTAACAAGTGGGAAAAATGGAAGGATATTGGATGTTATATATAACTTGTATGCTAAGGCCGAATCATGTGTTACTTAATGGTTCAATATCTATTTTCTTTCCATGTAACATAGGAGTGAGACAGGGAGAAACTTTGTCACCACTTTTATTTGCAGTATACTTAAATGACTTCGACTGGCATGTCAGTAGGGCAGACAAAGGTCTGAATGTGCTATTTAATGATGTTTCAGCATACCAAAGTGATGATGATAAAAAGATATTTTTCAGACTCTATGTTCTCCTGTATGCTGATAACACAATTGTAATGGGAGAATCTCCCGAAGAACGGCAAAATGCTCTGAATGCCGTTTACTCTTACTGTACCAACTAGAAACTGACTGTAAACACTTCGAGAACTAAAATTGTGGTTTTCTCCAGAGGTAAAGTTAGAAATAAGCCAACTTTTAAATTTGGTGCGGACGATCTTGAAATTGTAGACTTGTATGTGTATTTGGATGTATTGTTTAGTTATAATGGTTCCTACAAATCTTGCATTAACAGACAAGTCAACCAAGGAAGAAAAGCACCCTTCAGTATGAGGTCAAAAGCAAGAAAACTGAAACTGCCAGTTGACATCCAGAGTGATTTGTTTGATAAGCTCTTAATACTGGTATTACTGTATGGAGATGAAGTTTGAGGCTGTGGAGACATTTACACAAATTGAAATCCTTTATTGGAGATTTCTAAAAGGACTGTTACATGTAAACAGCAGTACACCTAACTGTATGGTCTATGGAGAATTAGGTACACAACTAGTAATAAATCTAATCAAACAAAGAATTTTATCTTTCTGGTGTAGAATTGTGCAAGGAAAACAGAATAAATTGTAATATATTATGTATAAGTTACTTAAACTAATGACATTCAGCCCAAAAATTAATATAGATCTAAGTGGATTACTATGATAGAAAATACACATAATGATGCAGGCATGAGTAATATATGGCTAAATGAGATGGATGGATTTAGTGTTAAATATGTGGTAAGCTCACTGAAACTGAGACTGAATGATATGGCTAAATAAGAATGGCATGCTGAAGTAAATGTTAACAGACAATGTATAAATTATAGATTGTTCAAAGACACTCTTGCCTTTGAGGATTACTTAAACAAGTTGGATTTTGGTGACAAAGTTGCCCTAACAAGGTTTCATTGCAGAAATCACTTGTTACCATTCATGAAGTCTCGTACTGCGAATAGCAACGACCAGAGTACAATCTGTCCTGCATGTCATTTAAATGAAACAGGGGATGAATTCCACTATGTTTTTAAATGTCCATTTTTTGATATGCTACGAAAGAAATACCTAGGTATTAAGACTAGGGTACGTGCCAATACATTACAAATGGGCAGTATATTTAAGGAAAAAAGGTATCAAAAGATAAAGAATCTAGCTAAATTATCCATCACTTCAAAACAATGCTCAATAATGAAAGGGAAGAAGACACTCAAGTCAACATACCTCAAACAACCTCCAGAAGCAGTGGCAGGGTTGTAAATGCTCCAAGATTATATTTGTGATTCTCAATCTCGTGCCTATGGAGTTACTTAGCTATATTTTGCAGTTAAGCTTTCCTATTTTTGTGAAGTTTTAGTACTGCCATACCTTGTATCTAGTATGAATTATAGGTAGCCTATACATTTTATATAGTAGCGGCCTAGTATAAACTATTGGTAGTTATATATGCTTTTGAATACTGTTTATATGCTTTTATATTCCACAGTAAATATAATACAGATTCCCCATGCAATATAAGTAAGCATGATACACATAGGGATATCAGCATTGATGACAGCTATGTCACATATAAATATATATAATGTGATTAGCCATACGTTTATCGCAGGATAACTAAGATAATGGTGCTTTGTACTTAACAGTCATATGAATTTGCTAATTGAATCTCACTGGTGCTTGTAGGCAATGGTGTACAAGTACAGTGTAATGCTATATCTCATGTCTATAATTATAGATTAGTTTCTCTGGTCAGTAGGACTAAGATTATATTACTGTACCTGTTTTGACATACTGTGGCATTATTATCAGTATTTCAAAATTTTAATTTTCATTGCTATAAAAGTACATAGAGTACATATTCAACAAGACGAGGTGGCAAGAGTCATATTATAAAGTAATACAGGGAGTGTATCATACAGGCGAGGGAGGTGTGGAGCTTGCCCACACACCTACCAGCGACCAACCAGCACATATGGGCTGAGTCAGGACAAAGGACAACACCTTGCTCCCTGGGCCGTAATGGTTCACCGACCATAACCCAAACAAACCCATCAAGTTCACACCCACACTAACCATAGCTAACTTCACTACCCACAATTGTATATTACAAATGTTTAAAAATAAATTTTAAATTTACTTCTAAGTATGCAAAGACCGTTACACTAGAAAGTATTCCAATCCATAAGTTAGTGATTTTTATAATGATGTAGACTGTATTCCGAAAGGTAGTGATTCCTTTATTTATATACTCTTAGGGGAATTTTTAATTAGTACCCAACACTATTTTTATTTTCAAGAGTTGTTTAGTTTTATAAGTGATAACTTGGGCTAATAATAAGGAGGAATGAATCTACCTGTATAAAAATTAATAATTGACAAAGCATTGCGAGTAGTGTCGCAGCATTAAGACATAGTTGTTTTAAGATACTGGAGGGCCAAGTTTTTTCCTATAGCACATATGCAATACATGTAGTTTTTCTCTCGTGTATTTGATTGTGTAAAATTGTGCAACAATAGTTTGTATTTGTATGACCCGGAAGGGGTCGATAAGGGACATTAATAAACCTTTCAAACCTTTCAATCTGATTTCGACCAAACTTGGTGGAAGGGTTGACGATGAGGAATGGGTGAAGTGATTCAGTTCAAAGAACACTCAGTCAAAATAAAGTTCAAATAACATGGTAAATTTCGGGTTTATCTCAAAACTTGACTGTTAAAATTGGATCAGACTTTTTTTTTTTCAAGTTAGCCAAGGATGATGTGATACTTTTGGAATAACAACAACCCAATCGTCAAGGTCACAGAGCAAGATAAACAGAAACACTTTTGATTCTGTTTAGACCAAATATAGCTGAGGGTCTCGCAAGGATGAAGTATTTTAAGTTAGAGAGCAGTTTAGTCAAAGGTCAAGGACACTGGGCAGATAAAGTCAGATCTGATCCTCTTCGGACATGAAGGCGATCGTTGGCGTGAATGTTGATCGGGTTGGTGATGGTGGTATTACAAATCATTCCGATGCACATCAAAACATGCGCTCTCCCGACGATCTCTTGGCGTGTACCAACTTATGCAAGTTAATAATGAATACAGAGAATAAAAAAGGTTGGAAGGAGTCTTATTTGCCTTCATATTGATATATACCTTTCAAAATATTTTGTAACTTCATTATTGATCCCAATCAGGGCTTCTCGTATATCAGAAAGTTGTTATAGCAACGATGGCATCATGTGTATAGTTGGCAAACTGGTCACCATAGAAACACCAAGATGGAAGGTGAGCGGATCACTGTTGGCTGCTCAAGGAATACAACTTTTGGAATTGATAAAGGAAAAGGAGAAAGTAATCTAGGACATGTCGACAGGAGCTGCTGCCCTGGAGAAGAAGAAGAAAGGCATGGGAAAATGTGACATCAGCGTTTAATGCCTCAAATCCCAATTAGCAACCTAGGACGTCCAATAAGCTCAGAAGTAGCTTTAAGCACATCAGATGCATGTAAGGGCTACTTTAGTTTATCTGCATGATAAATGAGCTCTTGCTGTTAGGAAGTGTTTTACAATTACTTATCGTTCCTATCATCATATTACAAAGGTAATTTCAGTATACTGGAAGTGTGGCTGAACTTTGAGTAGCCTAGGCCTATCAAGATTTTGTTTAGGCTACACCATGATTAATGAATTAGAGTTAGGTCAGTGATTTCCCCCAACACCTCTTCAAATTTATGGCAAAATTTATAACAAGAGATAGTTAAATTTACGAAAGATTGTCAATGGTTGTCTAGCAGTAATAGAAGAATTTTCCAGATTATTTTAAATTATTTCGTTTTCATAAATGTTGTTGCTTCACAAAACTTGATACCTTTACAAGACACCCCATTCTTCGTTGTGATAAATATTTATGTTTATATGTGACCAAGATTTGTACAATGGGACACATCCAATTCATTTTTTAAACAATGTTTATTCTGTAGATGTCCAGTTTATTGCCGCTAATCATTAAATCAATTCTTATGTGTGTTTTGGGTTTCTTACATTCTTTATATGCTTATTATTGATATGTCATTACCAGTGCGAATAGGTTAGGTTAGGTTAGGAAAGGTTATGTTGGTTAGGTTAAGGTTAATTATGCCTTACTATCATCTTTAACCCCACATTTTTGCTTATCTTCATAGCCCTCCCCACTAGTTGGGGCCGTGCTTTAAGACTGTTGGACATTGGGAAATTATACACTCATTTCCAATGGTCCTTTGTTTATTATAAATCAGCTGTATATTAAGGAAACCCAATAAAAAAAAAAATAGTTAGAGAAAATGATAGTGGCAATAAACTGGACCTTTACCATGTATTCTGTGTTGTATGATTAGTCTGGTTCATGATTTGGCATAATCAACAGTTGCAACACTCTCTTTCCAGAGTTAAGCAAGAAGAAAGGGAGTTCAAGAAGAAACTCAAAACTACAGGTGGTGGCCCTCCTCCAAAGCCAACACAGTCCAGGGAGGAAATGTCTTTAGCGGCATCACTGATGACTGATGAGCTCACGATGGGTGACAGTGTAGTTGATACATTGGTCATTCACCCAGTGGACATGGCTGGGAAACCTATGTTTAATATCGCAATCAGTAAGCCTGAGATTTTCAACTGTAATTGCGTATGGGAATAATTTGATGCCTTATTATTGTAACAACACTTTATAATTATGTATGCACTTGCTGAAAACCATTTCACTTCTTAATAAAGTATTCACCCTATGGTTATAAATTAACGGTTGTTATTAACTGGTACTGTACATAGTTATATGCATTTTCATGCTTGGATTCATAGTTATATTCCTGTTTGTTGGTGTGTAACTACTGTAATACGGCCGTTGATAAAGTAGGCAACTGGAATTTCATGGTCCGCTTCCTTATGTCGGTGACTTACAATAACTGTTTAGTACAACAGAATGATACCTACGGAAACACGGGGCTATGCATAAGTCTACTTCAATGAAGCACCGTATTTATGAAAATCTATACCTAATGAATGACAGATTGGCTTGCTGCAGGAATTGCCCCTGCATATTAAAAAAAATAAAAATACCTAAACGTTTGGCGGTGTTGTGTTCTTAAATATCTCCTGTTAACTCAGTATGCCTAAAAGTCAGGCATCATCAGAAATGTTTTCAGGGTGTGCTGTTATTTGTGTAGACTTCAAACTCAGACATAATTGTAAATGTTAAGAAGATGGACTGTTAATTGAGAAGGCTTCAAACTCAGGCATCACAGGAAATGTGAGCAGGGTGGAATATATGCTGAAGTTATCCGTCTCTTGCATTAAGCCAATATTCTTTGGGGGATTAAAGAGGTTGATTGATTGATTGACTGGCGGCGCAACTGCCAGGGTCATATGCCGTCGAAGAGCAAGGTAAAAGATGCCGCAAGTAAAAAGTGCACATTCAAAATAAGGTTAATAACTTTTAGCAGAAATAAAACACAGAAAATAATAAAAGAATAATTTATAAAATATCAGTTACTTATAAAAATGGAAGGAGGGCCGCCTCCTGAAGAAAAAGAAGAACATCATTAAAATCGCTGGAGGTTCCAACAAGCATCGAGGACAGACAGTAGGCACCATCTGCCCCCTTATGCCTACTGAGGAATCTCTGACGGAGGTCCCCCAGGCTTGGACACTCGACCAGCGAGTGACAGACAGTATAGGGAACACGGCAATCATCACAGTGGTTGAGTCCCACCACTCATCAGGGACCCATGTGTAAGCCAAGAGTGCCCAATGCGAAGCCTTGCAAGAGCCACTTCCAATCGCCGAGGCATGGAGGGGAGAACCCTTGGCACAACCACTCTCTGAAAGATTTATTTTATCTTATTATGAGCAACACCATCCCAGTGTCCCTGCAAACACGTACGAATCGCGAACTGCAAGTAAGGTGTTACATCCAAAGTAGGATGCAGGTAGTCAGTTGGAGGTTGTTGAAAAGATGCAGCTTTAGCTAATGTATCTTTCCTCTCATTGTCTACCACACCAACATGTGCAGGAACCCAACAGAAGTCCACATGACAGCCACTCCAAAATTGATAAAACCAATGGATAGGATGCATTAAAAGACTCAGTGCAGACAGAGCACTACAGGCATCACTAAAAGTCACGAAAAAGATTGGGGGAGAGTACAAATGATTTTGAGGGCATATAAAATCCCAGTCAGTTCTGCTGTATACACTGACGTAATACCAGGATGGCTACCGCCCCAATTAAAGCAAGGAAAGACAACACCAAAGCCTACTCCAGGATCAGTCTTAGACCCGCCAGTACAGACGGGGACAGAACCCTCATGAATGTAGGCATGTTCTAAAGAAAAAGCGTGACACCTGTGAGGAAAATGAGCCCTTTTTTACGAACGACGGACCTATAAAATGCCATGTGAGGGAGTAGCCAAAAACCCACCCCTGGGATCAGATGTGGACAAACTACAAATCTCAGAACAGAGACAGCTAACATAACAGACTGGACCCTGTAACCAAAGGGCTTTGGGAAACTAGGGCGGGTGTCTTAAACAGAAGATCGGGAATCCTGGGAGACGATGGCACAAGAAATTGAGTCCGGAATGCAGTCAAGATTTAACCAACACCTCATCATCAATGACTGGCAATGCAAATCCAAGGGAAGTATACCAGCAGCCACCAACAATCTTGAAATCGGGGATGGCCTGAATGCCCTGGCTGCCAGACGTACACCAGCATGATGCACAGAATTTAAAAACCAGAGACGACCATCTGTTGCAGAGGAGAAGACCTCACACCAACACTCAAGTTTAGGAAGAATAAGTAACCTATACAAGAGGAGCAGAGTCTGACAGTCAGCACCCCAGGAGATATGAGCCAAAACCCTCAAAGGACTCAAAGCTTCGAGACAAGCCGCTTAACAGAACGATTATGAGAAACCCAGGTTAGTCATCTATGAAATAGAAAACCCCAAAACCGCATCTCTTCAACACAGGATATTCTTTGACCATAGAGATACAAGCCAGGGTCTGGATAAACCCCCCAAAGACAACAAAAGTGCATAGCCACTGTCTTTATTTTAGAAAAACGGAAGGCACGATACTCAGCCCACTCAGAAATTCTATTAATAGCCAGCTGCACTTCCTATCTATCAGAGACATCTAGATGCGGTGAAGGAAACTGAGAGATCATCGAGATAAAGTAAGCCTCATACATCATCAGGAAGTACACTGATTACGCTGTTGATGGCCACAACAAAGAAAGTAACACTAAAGATACTCCCTTGTGGTACTTCATCTTCAAGTCCACAGGCATTAGAAAGCACTCCTCCCATGCAGACCCTTCAAAAACAGGTAGACAAAAGCTGTTGAATAAAAATAAGCAAGCACCCACGAAGACCAAATTAATGAAAAAAAAAGTGAAATGTCATGGCAGCAGGCAGTGTCATATACCTTCTCCAGATCGAAGACCGTGACCTGGTGTTGGTTAGTGGAGAAGGCCTCAAAGACTTTAAAGGACAGTAGTGCATCAGAGGTAGCTCACATTTTTCGCAAACCATACCGGGAAGGGGATAAGGAGTCACCTCTCTCCAAACACCACACATGCCTAACATTGACCATCTCTTCCAGAACATTACATATGCAAGAAGTCAGGGAAATAGGGTGATAATTCATCTCCTGTAGGTGGTCCTGACCTGGTTTGGGGATGGAGATAACTACAGCAACACCCAACAAGCCAGTAAAAAATGAGAGGAAATAAGAAAAGGACTCATCAGACAGGTGATGTAAAAAGGCATAAGGAATATCATCACAGCAAGGAGAGGAATCATGGCACTGCGACAGAGCTGCCTGGAGTTCAGAAATATAATTAGGAACATTATAAGACTCTCCCCCAGAGGAGGCAAAACAGAGACCACCAGACACTAGGGCCGACGGTGGCAAACCGAAGGCGTATCTGCATCATTCTGTGACACACTGGCAAGATGATCAACAAGCAACTCTGCAACAACGAAAGGATCAGCCAGAGTTCCACATGCCGCAGATAAAACAGGAGGGGAGAGAACAGTAATTTTTCCTGAAATTTTCCATACCCTACTCCAAACCTCAGTGAGGGAAGTTCTCGAATTGATGGAGGAAACATAACCCTTCCAGGATGAACCCCTGGCTTCCTTCAAAACCCGCTTCATCTGAGCTCGTGCCCTCTGATACACCATCAAATACTGAGGATCCCCATGGTTATGATGAAGTCGCAAGAAAGCAACTTGTTTGGCTCTCACTGTGGAACTGCACTCAAAGTTCCACCAAGGAAATGGACGTTTGGAAAACTGACCCCTAGTTCTTGGAATAGATATTAGGGCCGTTGAGTGGACAGCCAATCTCATTGACAGAAAGGGGGAACTTAATTCCCTGAAACATGGTCAGTCAGCCTTATCCAGAAGCCAGCAAGGAAGACGAAGCCGAGGTCCACCTGCACTTGCAGTTAAGAGTAACGGAAAATGGTCGCTGCCATTTAGGTCTGGCAATGCATCCCAGATAAAATCTAAAACAGCATCAGCTGAGCATAAGAATAAATCATTGGCTATTGTAATAACTCATTTTTTCAGAGTTGAAAATGCCCAACTTCTCATCTTCCACTAAAGAGGCCTGCATAACACCCCGAGGGTTGGTCTCACTGTTTTCTCATAGCGGATGATGACCATTCATATCACCTAGTAACAGCAATGGAGAAGGAAGGCCATGAAGAAGGCTTTCCAGATCCGCTCTTTCAACAATAGCACTAGGAGGAAGATAAAGCCCACATACTGTTTATTGCCGACATAAAAACACCTGGACAGCAATAGCCTGCAGTAGACCAGAAATATCCAAATGACTATGGAATATCCTGGCGTAGGAAGATAGCAGCACCTCCATGACGACCTTGGCCTGGCACAGGTAGCTGGAAGGACAGGAAGGAACAGCATCACCGACCATGGTCTCCTCAATGCACAGCAAAAGTTCTCTTCATCCTTGCCACCATCCTTGGTGATGGGGATATTGTTATGACTAATAAATTCACTGCTTTCCTGGAGAAGACCATATTGATTAGAGTGATGTGGCTTTTTTTCCTTTACTGTGTGGTTATGGTTTTTATAGAATGTAAATATGTATATACTGTATTATTTAATTAGGGTTGGCAGTTGACATATTTGAAATAGTTTTTGCTTCAGAATGATCTATTTCTTATATTGATGTCCCCTGTATTAAATTACGTGCCTCGCCTGACCGTCACCAGTTGATGAGAGCAAGTGTTCAATATAGAAAGGTACTGGGCATTTTCAGTCGATGGTCTTCTGTTGGGTGGGGTACATCACCACTGCTACATATGTACAACTGCTTGCAAAATTTTCTTAATTAAGGTCGGCAGTTGACGTATATGTAATAGTTCCTGATACCTGGATCTCTATCATATATTGATCTATCTGTCTATTGCCAGATGGATGAATCCCGTAAGGGGTAACCACAAACAAATCGCCTTCATGTCGCCCTGTCCCCAGCCATTTCACTGCCCCGCTCTCTGCTCACACACTCCTCTGTCATATACCTCTCCACTCCATCCCTTCATCTCATCCTTGGCCTCCCCCTCCTTCTCTCCCTCTCAACCTAACTCTCATACACCCTCCTCGTCAGTCTCTCCATCCTCTCCACATGGCCAAACCACCTCAGTGTGTTTCTCCTAATGCATTCTAGCACATCCACATCCACACCACAACGTTCCTTCATTTCCTCATTTGTCATTGTGTCTCTCAATGAGACTCCACATGCTCTTCTCAAATAACTCATTTCCACTCCCCTCACTCTTGACTTGTGTCTCTTAAAAAAGGTCCAAGCTTCACATCCATATGTTAGAGATGGTATCACAGTACTGTCCTGCAGTAACTTCTTCAGTGCCATGCTCAATTCCCCATTTCATATCACTGCTTTCAAAGAACCAGCAACTTTTCTTCATTGTTGTTCACCTTGAAGCACTCCATCCTCTAAACTTCCATCCTTACTCATCACACTATCCAAGTACCTAAAACCACTCACATTTTCCATTTCCTCCTCATCCAACCTCACTGTACAGTCAGTCACTTCATTTCTCTCAAAGACCATAACTTTACTCTTCCCTACATTCATCTTTAGATTCCGTTTCTTACACACTCCCAAACTCGTTCATCAAGCCTTGCAGCTCCCCTTCGATTTCACTTGACAACATAGTATCATCAGCAAGCAACAATATATGGAGTTTCCTCAGACTATCCTCTCTCATTAGCGCAGCTCCAACATCCTCTGCTCTACCTTATATCTCTTTTATAAACCCATCCTGATACAGAATGAACAACCACGGAGACACGACACATCCCTGTTTTACTCCAACCTTCAGAGAGAAAAATTCACTTAGTTCACGGACCACACTCACTACAGCCCTCATACATACTCCTCACGGAATTCAGCAACTTCACATTTACTCCATATATTCTCACTACCTTCCACAATCCTTGTCTATCCACCCTGTCATTTGCTTTCTCCAAATCTATGAAGGGAGCTTACAACTTTTTCTCTTCTCTAGAAACTTTCCCACTAAAGACCAAAGAACGATTATCTGATCTACACAGCCCCTTCCCTTCTTAATGCTTCGTTAGTCCTGTGGGGTATTCAATCGTGGTTAGCCCAGTGGGGTGTTACAACACCCGAATACAAAAATACATGTTGTGTTACTAACATGTAAAATATATTCATACTGCCACTTCAGCATATTTCTGAAATCACTAATGAAAAGATTGAATGCCTTGTAGGTGGTGTTTATTAATTTATAATAATAAAATACAATGAATTATAATGTCCGTAAAAAAAATAACAAATGGACTCATATCTCATTTGTCAGGTAAACATGCACAGGAAAATACATTTTGTGATTTTTAAAATCAGTATAATCATAAACAATATGCAAAAATAAGCTAAAAAAAAAAAAAATCTATATCACAATATGATCTAAATGATTAGGTTGATGGGGTGACTGGACACCCCAGGGGGGGGGAGTGCCCCTCTCTCTCACTACAGCAGAGGTAAGACTAAACCACTTCACATGCTCCCTTTCCTCACTGAATCAGGAGAGTGCTGGAACCGAGAGTAATATTCGAATTACTAGCTAGGAATTATGAGCTTAAAAAAAAAAAAAAAAAAAATGGGGTGCCAAAAAATCGCACCTGACTAACTAAGGGTTCAAACCTCCCTGTTCTTTTCCAACTAATTCCTCTATTGTTTCTCAAACTCTCTCAATAAATATTCTACCATATACTTTTTTTTAATACACTAAGAAGACCAAGCCCTTATGCTTATCACACACTTCATTTTCCTCTTTTCCTTGTACAGGGGAATAATTATACATGACTTCCAATCCTCTGGGACTCTACCTTCCTCCCAGGCCAATCGGTACATGTAATGATATCCTCTTTAGTAATACATACACGACGACTAACAGCCAGTAAGTGATGAGTGGAGGTGTGTTATGTAGGAAGGCATTACACATCTGTAGTTGATGGTGTTCTGTTGATCGGGGTGTTTTTTACATATTTATAAGTAAATTAAATATTCAATTAGGTTTAACTATTTGTCTTTACGTATTAGTGTAGGTTAGGGATTTCTTTATTAGGTTTAGCGATGTTAGGATGATAGCTTAGGAGATTATATATATATATATATATATATATATATATATATATATATATATATATATATATATATCCGCCGTTCCGTTCCCACGGATGCAGCCATTACAGCTGGGCTAGGGATTATGCAGTATGTATCCGTGTCATTCGCGGAGTTTACATTAGCGAGTGTTACAAGTTCTTTTGTTTCTTTCGTTCCTGCCACTGAGGGCAATTTTATTTAATACCATGCTGAGTATGCATTTGATTATTTTGATTGTCTTATGTGAGCTACAAGTATATTTAATGATTTTGCTTGCATTAGAAGTACCAGTTTATTGTAGAGAGAGAGAGGGGCACGAATATAAGTTCTTATTAATTAATTTGATTATGCGTTCGCGCTTGGCCGTGCGCGAGCCTTGATCAGATGCAGTATCTTCCCAGCCAGCTTTAGTATCGGGTGTTTGTACACTCTCTCTCTCTCCCCAGTTATTTTTATGCCGAGCTGGCGTTTTCATTTAAGTTTATTTTTATTCTTTTTGTTGCTGACTGAGGAAAGTAGTTATTTTATTTTGTTTTGTGACCTTGTTGTCTTTGGAGGGCCAGTCTGGCTCACCGTAGTTTCTCGCTGCCTTAATTAACGTTCCCCCAACCCACGTACATACACACACACACCCCTAACCCCTACACTGTTTAATCCCATCTCTTTGCACAAGGCTTGTGAGAACTATCGTGAGCCATTAACTGCGTTCCCCCTTGGACACGGGTTAAGTAGAAGTCGTCACCACCGGAAGTAAGTGGGAGGTGTTCCTGTATACTGTCTCGGGCGGTATTACTTCCGGTAGTGACGATAGTAGGCTAGATCTATAGGTAGGCTGTTCCGTTTTATTATCAAAGTATAGAGTGTTGCGTTCTTAAGTAAGTACTTTTCCGTTGCGCAGTTTTTCTCTAGTTTGCGGAGTGTCAGTGCCGGGGTCTGCGTTATTTTTGCAACGCAGTGGAGGCCGATCATCTAAGGCTGACTTGTTGTCTTTTTTGTAATAGCCCCGGGCTGGCGCCACCGTAACAGTGGCGATCTCGCATCAGGATATCCTAACAGTGCCTTTTTCTTGCTAGGATATCGTTACCTTGGCGTTCTCTGTGCTTTGAGGTGAAGTTGATGTGTTTGTAGTTTCTCAGTCAGCATTAGTATTTCATTATTCGGTACTGCCATTGATTTGTCGCCATGGAGTCACGCGTGTCTACACCAGATCGCGTACGTGCTGAGTCACCTGTGGATATGGAAAATATGGAACAACGAGAGGCACATAGAAAAGGTACTCCCCGTGTGAGCCCTGAGTTTGACTATGGTGCTGAGTTGCCTCGTTTCGCTACCCCACTATTACCATCTATGATGCCGCCGAGCCAGTTTAGAGCAGTTCCCCCGGGTATGTCTGGTGCTTTCCCTGGAGCTGTTCATTCCACTCCCATATACCCTGGAGTCTTGTCACCGGAGGCTCAGTTGCAGTTGGAGTTAAAAAAGATGGAGATGCAGCGTGCAAAAGAAGAGAGGGAGATGGAGATGCAGCGTGCAAGAGAGAAGATGGAGTTGCAGCGTGAAAAAATGCGATTTGAGCTGGAGAAGACTCGCTTGGAGGTGACTGCTAATAGACCAACTTCAGATACCCAAACCTCAGGCCGTGCAGAGGATAGGGAGAGTTGGTTCTCAAGGAGTCTAAAATTAGTGCCAGCATTTGATGAGTTGAAGGTGACAGAATGGTTTGTTAGATTTGAGAAGAAGGCTAGGGAGTTTGAGTGGCCAAGGCAGCGCTGGGTGGGGTTGGTATCTAATGTGCTGAAGGGAAAAGCCTTGGAAGTGTATAATAGGTTGAGCCCTGAGGATGTAGATGATTATGATGAATTTAAAACAGCCATCCTGAAGGCATATGAACTTAGACCAGAGGCTTATCGGTTGTTGTTCCGTGGTGCTCGGAAAAGGCCTGCTGACACCTATATGGCCTACGCCAGGTATCTGGAGGAGAGGTTAGACGAGTGGTTGCTGAGTGAGAGCGCCACTTCGTATAACGAGGTGCGTGAACTGCTTTTGATGGAACATTTTACCAACATGGCTGACAAAGAAATTGGTGTTAAAATTAGGGAGAAGAGATTCAAGACCGTGAAGGAAGCAGCGACGTGGGCTGATGACCGGGTGTTTGCCTTGCGGAGTATGGGGGTCAAGTATGCTAATTTTCAGTATTCCAGGGAGAGAACTGTGAGTGGCCCTGCCTGGGATAAATCTCCCATGAATCAGTCCAAGGGAAGTTCAGAGGAGAAAAAGAATTCAGGGAGAAAGAGCCCTGTATCCAGTTCGAAGCTAGTTTGTTACTTTTGCAAACAGAGTGGGCACATCAAGCCTAACTGCCCTAAGTGGAAGGCCTCCCAAAATGCCAAACCAGTGGCACTAATTGTAGGTTCGAGTCAGGTGAACGAGAGGAGTTGGGAGAGTGGTAACGGTGAGGGAGAAGTCTGTGGAAAGCTGGAGTGCAGCCGGCTGTGCTCGCTGCCAGCTCAGGCTGAAAAGGTTACCCAAGATGCTACGCCACCTCTGGATGAACTGCCTCAGAAATCGTCCCTAGACTGGTGTAAACCTTTTATATGTCACGGCACAGTGAAAATTCATGGGATCAGTTATCCAGTTACTGTGGCTCGTGATACCTGTGCACAACAGTCTGTGTGCAGAAACGTGACTGGAGGGCCTGTAAACTCAGGGAAGTATGTGCTGTGTAGAGGCATGAACTCAGATGAATACTATGATTATGTTCATGTGGAACTCGATTGCCCCATTGTTCAGGCTGCAGCTCAAGTAGCTGTTGCTGATGTAATGCCAGTAGAGGGGATTGATTTTCTGCTGGGGAACGACCTGGCTGGGGAGAAAGTATTTCCATCTCTTCCCCCACCAGTTGTTGTGGCAGAGAAGTGTTTTGACGCCCCAGAAATTGGTATTGAAGTTGATGCAGAAGTGGAAGCCATGTTCCCGGTCTGTGCAATTACAAGATCTATGGCACAGGTTGCAGCCCGGGAGGAAGAACTGGTGAAGTCACAGGTTCTTGGGGTCGACTGTGGTGAGGCAGGGCCACCAATGGAGGAACCTAGTGAGCAGAGTGTTGCTGTAGTGGGTGAGGAGAGTGGGAATGCGTGCATGGGCGCCGCCCCACTTCCCACTCAGGACACTAGAGGTGGTGTTGAGTGTGTCTGTGTGGAGACTGAACCCAGCCCATCGACTGAATTAGGAGAATTTCAGGACGCTGGGGTCGACTGCGGGGATGCAGGACCACCGTCAAACGCGCCTGAGGAACAGAGTGTCACTGTTGAGGGTAGAGGTGATGATGATGTCAGTGTGGAGTCTGACATTCCTCCCCCTGTCGAGTGTACTAGAGGTGACGCTGAGATTGATCGCCCTTCACAATCCAGTGTCCCGACCAGTCCCTTATCTCAGTCCTCAGTAGAGCTGGCGGGTGTTGGGCCAGCAGAATTGAGGGTGAAGCAACAGGAGGATGTAACATTAAAGCCCTTGTTTGCTCGAGTAGGGGAAGAAAGAAGTATGGAGTGTGGTAAGGAGGAGTTCCTGATTAAAGACAATGTTTTACATCGCCGATGGACGCCCACTGGCGCCACGGTGGATGGAGGAGTGGGTGAGTTAGTGCAGGTGGTGGTTCCTGTGCAGTATAGGGTGCCGTTAATACAGTTAGCACATGAGGGACCTTTAGCGGGTCACTTGGGAAACAGAAAGACAGTGCAGCGCTTAAGATATAATTTTTGGTGGCCAAGTATGCCGGGACAAGTTGCTGCATACATCAAGAGCTGTCACACGTGTCAGATAGTGGGCAAGCCTAATCAAGTTCTTCCTGTGGCCCCTTTGATTCCCATTCCTGCAGTTGAACCTCCGTTTACCCGGGTAATCATTGATATCGTGGGCCCTTTACCTCCTACTTCTGCTGGAAACAAGTATTTGTTAACCATAATGGATGTTACAACGCGATACCCAGAGGCTATACCAATCAGAAGCATGCAGGCGAAGTCAGTAGTCAAGCAACTTATCCTGTTCTTTACTCATTTTGGCCTGCCCAAGGAGTTGCAGTCAGACCGTGGAGTGAATTTTACATCTAATTTGTTTAAGCAGACAATGACAGAGTTGGGCATCAAACACATTTTGTCCAGTGCTTACCATCCGCAGTCACAAGGTGCCCTGGAGAGGCATCATCAGACCTTAAAGACCATGCTGCGCACCTTCTGCTATGATAGTGGAAAGGATTGGGACTTAGCGGTACCCTTTGTTATGTTTGCAGTGAGAGAGGTACCAACTGAGTCGTTAGGGTTTTCACCCAATGAGTTAGTGTTTGGGCACAGAGTTCGTGGTCCCTTGGATGTGGTGCGAGAGGCCTGGAGTAACAACAAATCTGGCAACCAGGAATCCCTGCTTGACTATGTCTGCAGCACTTGGGAGAGACTGCATTGCGCTTTAGAGCTTGCCCGTGACAATCTAATCGGGGCTCAAGCGAAAATGAAGGCTCATTACGATAAGAAGGTCAGAAGTCGTGAGTTTAAGCAAGGAGATGAAGTTTTGGCACTGCTGCCCATGCAAGGAAAACCTCTGGCGGCTAGATTCAGTGGTCCTTATATTGTGAAGAAGAGAGTTGGGGAACTTGACTATCTAATTGTTACCCCAGATAGGCGGAAGAGTACTCAGTTGTGCCACATTAATATGTTGAAGCCATACTACCGCCCAGTTGATTCTCATTGTGGGATGACTGCTGATGTCTCTCACCTGGGATGTGAAGGACGGGGAAGGGAGGACGTGGCATCAAGGGAACGTGCTGTGGAGGGAGCTGTTGGTGCCGGTGATGTGAGTAGTGGACCAGGGTTACAGCCACAGTCCCTGGAAGGTGACTTTGGAGTGGACGTTGAGGGAACCAGGGATAAGAGCGCTCCTGTAGTTTTGGGGTTGGTAGTGAGTTGGAGGAGCAGGAGGAAGTGCTTAGTCGTGGTGAGATGTTACCAGCTGACCTATGGGAGGGCAATGGTCATGCAGCTCTGGTGGAGAAATTGCGACACCTTGAGCCAGTAAAGCGAGAAGAGCTGTGCAACAGATTATGGAAACATCCGAAAGTTTTTGGAGATTCACCGGGATTGACAACTTGGGCTACTCATGACATTGACGTTGGGGATAGTAAGCCTGTAAAATTAGCTCCTTACCGCATCAACCCTATCAGACAGAAAGCTCTCGATAATGAGATCAAGTATATGTTGGACCATGGATTGATCAAGAGGAGTTTCAGTGAGTGGAGTTCACCAGTTACCTTGCAGCCGAAGCCAGATGGGAAGGTTAGGTTGTGTGTGGACTTCCGGAAAGTTAATTCACTGTCTAAGACCGATGCTTATCCTTTACCTCGGGTCGATGACTCCGTGGACAAGATGGGTCTTGATTCGAAAATTTTGATCCAGGGCTCAAAATTTTCCCTTGGGGAAGGGCGTGTTACGTTGTCCGCCTTTCCGTTCCCACGGATGCAGCCATTACAGCTGGGCTAGGGGATTATGCAGTATGTATCCGTGTCATTCGCGGAGTTTACATTAGCGAGTGTTACAAGTTCTTTTGTTTCTTTCGTTCCTGCCACTGAGGGCAATTTTATTTAATACCATGCTGAGTATGCATTTGATTATTTTGATTGTCTTATGTGAGCTACAAGTATATTTAATGATTTTGCTTGCATTAGAAGTACCAGTTTATTGTAGAGAGAGAGAGGGGCACGAATATAAGTTCTTATTAATTAATTTGATTATGCGTTCGCGCTTGGCCGTGCGCGAGCCTTGATCAGATGCAGTATCTTCCCAGCCAGCTTTAGTATCGGGTGTTTGTACACTCTCTCTCTCTCCCCAGTTATTTTTATGCCGAGCTGGCGTTTTCATTTAAGTTTATTTTTATTCTTTTTGTTGCTGACTGAGGAAAGTAGTTATTTTATTTTGTTTTGTGACCTTGTTGTCTTTGGAGGGCCAGTCTGGCTCACCGTAGTTTCTCGCTGCCTTAATTAACGTTCCCCCAACCCACGTACATACACACACACCCCTAACCCCTACACTGTTTAATCCCATCTCTTTGCACAAGGCTAGTGAGAACTATCGTGAGCCATTAACTGCGTTCCCCCTTGGACACGGGTTAAGTAGAAGTCGTCACCACCGGAAGTAAGTGGGAGGTGTTCCTGTATACTGTCTCGGGCGGTATTACTTCCGGTAGTGACGATAGTAGGCTAGATCTATAGGTAGGCTGTTCCGTTTTATTATCAAAGTATAGAGTGTTGCGTTCTTAAGTAAGTACTTTTCCGTTGCGCAGTTTTTCTCTAGTTTGCGGAGTGTCA
Source organism: Coenobita brevimanus (assembly GCF_032717465.1). Lineage (NCBI taxonomy): Eukaryota > Metazoa > Arthropoda > Malacostraca > Decapoda > Coenobitidae > Coenobita > Coenobita brevimanus. The sequence continues at coordinate 18,212,794 of NC_137009.1, forward strand.
GTGCTGGGGTCTGCGTTATTTTTGCAACGCAGTGGAGGCCGATCATCTAAGGCTGACTTGTTGTCTCTTTGTAATAGCCCCGGGCCGGCGCGACCGTAACAATATATATATATTTCAGGAAATAATAATACAAAGTAAATAAATTGATAAAAAAACTAAATAATATATACACATGGGTGCATATACATGGGTGTGTACAGTATATATGTATGTATAGGTACATGTATATGTCTATATATGTACAAGAATATTTATAAGTTTGTGTTCATGTATACAGTATATGTAAATATGTAAATATAAATAATATGCCTTAACGATCAGGGTCATATGCCCAATGGTTGATAGAAAAAATAAAGATGGGACTCTGAAGCATGGTTGCGGAGAGGACGGACGTGTGTTGCCTGCCCTCCTCTAGCTGTAGGGCTGCCCCACCAACAAATAGCTTCCTTTTCACCACTAGGTGTTTTAAAGTTAGGTTAGCTAGTACTCATTTTCCTCCCATCCCTATTTAAAGGTACAATAGGTGTTTGTACCTATTCCTGAGATTACCTTTTCTTACCTCCGGTGTGATTCACCTTCTGATCACTCTGGGGCTGTGGTGAATAAATACAGACGTGACCTCCCGAAGAGTGGTTTGAAAGGGCAGTCTCAGACTTAGTGTTCTACCCAAGGTATCTTGCCCTTTGCTTGTCTTTCTCTTTCTTCCCACTTCACCCCACAAGGGGAAGGTGATTCTTATGACTGACACCCCTGATCCTGCTCCCATCATCAAGGGGGGAGGTGGTCCTGATGATAGGTATCTTGAATGGACTAACTACCCCCACACTGACACATGCCAGATTCGTTCCCACTTGATTTACCTGTAGGGAATGCGACTTTTGTTATTTACATGCCTTAGGATCAGTTTCCCTGGCCAGTGTCAATCCTTTTATTATCAAGGTGACTGATGGCTGTGCTGGAGAGGTGGAAGAGGTACAAAAAAAAGTTGCAAACGGAGATCTAGTAGTCAATCTGCAAACTCCTCCCATGTAAAGGATTTGCTTAAGCTGCATACGTTCCACTGTTACGATCTCGAGCTGAAGAGTTCGGTTTCCATGAATTCTTGTAAGGGTGTTATCACTTGCACCGATCTCATTGTGATGAGTGAGGACGACATCGTACATGAACTTGCTCAACAACATGTAACTTATGCTAGATTTATTATCTAATACTCAAAAGGCACGAGAATGAAAACTGCAACCATTACCTTTATGTTTGGTAAATTTTAATCTCCCCTTCCATTCCAAAATTGGATACGAAATCATTAACATACGGTCATATATGCCTAGCTCACATTGCTGTTTAAATGTCAGCTGTATGGACACAGTGACAAGTTATTTTCTTATGCAAGGAACCATACATTTCTTTATGGTATCCTTTGACTAATAAAAAAAAAAAAAAAAAAACTTGGTTTAATCACACTTGTTATTATGGTACCCACAACAAGGAGAAGGCCTCCAAAAGGTACCAAAGCCAACCCACTCCCAATCTCATCTTTCTTAGGTTTTTGCCTGGAATCGTGCAAAGTCTGTTCTTCGTGCTATTACAAATAATTTCATTCATACTAAATGCTTGAACTCTCCAACTCGAACTCTTCCTGCTCCTTTTGGCACCTTGCCAAAAACCTTTCTGATAACTTTACTTCATCATCCATCCATCCTCTTTTCTACTCTGATGGTTCTGTAGTTATTTCTTCCACTGATAAAGCAGAACTCATCACTCAGACTTTCTCCTCCAGTTCCACCTTAAACGATTCGGGTGCTGTTCCCCCATCACTTGCCTCCTCTGACTTCCTCATGGCTGACATTAAAATTTCTTAAGTTGATGTATTTTCTGCCATCACTGGCCTCAGTACTAACAAGGCATATGGACCTGACGGGGTCCCTCCTGTTGTCTTCTAGAACTGCGCTTTGTGCTTACACCCTACCTCGGTAAACTCTTTCACCTTTGTCAGTCAACTTGCACCTTTCCTTCTTGCTGGAAGTTTGCTCTCATTCAGCCTGTCCCAAAGAAGGGCTACCATTCTCACCCTCTAAATATCACCCAATTACTTTAACATTCCCTGTCTCAAAAGTTTTCGAGTCTATCCTTAAAAAATAAAAAAAGGAAGGAAGCATCTTTCTCATCACAACCTCCTTTCTGATCACCAGTATAGGTTCCATCAGGGATTCTCCACTGGCAGTCTTCTCACCTACCTTCAAGACTACTGGTCATCCTTTCGGGACTTTGGCGAAACCTTTGCCATTGCACGTGACATCTCAAATGCTTTCGATCGAGTTTGCCAATAATCTTTATTTTCCAAACTGCCCACTTACGGTTTCTATCCTTCAATCTGTGCCTTCATATTTAGCTTCCTTTCTGGGCATTCTATAGTTCCTCTTGTAGACGGCCACCGTTCTTCTTCTAGATCTATCAATATTGGTGTTCCTCAGGTATCTATCCTTTTGTCAACTTCCTTCGTTTTGTTCATCAATAACTTTTTTTTTTCTATGCAAGGAAGAAGGAACCAAAGGCAACGACGCCGCAAACTATTCCTCCCAAGAAAAAACAAAAACAATACAACAGACAGCCAAATTCAAGATCCGTTCACCTCGAGATGCCTGGACACACTGTGTTCGAAAGACTGGAGATCATAGGAAGCAGGAACAGACAGAGAATGACAGTTCCAGAGTCGACCTGTTGCATAAATTATGGACTGGGAGTAATGATTAACCTGCATTAGAGATTTAGAGAGAAAAAGGATGAGAGTTTGTTGCTAGACGGGTGCTACCACAACTCGTAGAGAAGGAGGGATGCAAGCAGACAGTCCAGAGAAGCAGTGACCACTGAAGCAGAGATAGAAAAGAGATAAAGATCCAACAGTGCTGCAAAAAGATAAAGGCTGAAGGAAGCCAGTAAGAGGAGGAGAGTTAATGAAACAAAAGCCTTTGACTCAACCTCGTTGAGAAGAGCTGTACGAAGGGTGATCAGAAAGTAATGACAGTTCGTGCTATAACATGAAAACCTTGAACGATGGGAGGTAGGGGAGCAAGGAGAGTGCAGAGTTGCCTGTCCTTACGAGTTTGAACTTGTCGCCGTATGCCTGACTTTTCTTGTTTTATTGTTGTGAGTGAATGCTTCACTCTTGTTTTTGCTCTCTGGCCAGAAACATGGATTACTCGAAAGAAGGCTGCAGGTTCTACATTTTTACGAGGTGGAAACTGGGAAAGAAAGCAACAGAGATTCGAGGGGAATTATTACAAGTTTATCCAGACACTACTCCTTCCCTGGAAACTGTTTCCCGCTGGATTCGTGCTTTCACAGCAGGAAAAACTGAATTGAAAGATGAACAACGCTCTGGACGCCCCCGGACATCCGTGACCGAAGCAACAACTGTCCTTGCACGGTCCATCATTGACGAGGATCCAACTGTAACTCTTAGGTTCTTAGCCTTGGAGCTTGATATCAGTTATGGGAGTGCATATGACATCGTGCATGAACAATTACACCTGAGGAAGAAGTGTTGTCGATGGATACCCCATTTGTTGACTGATGAGCAAAAGGCTGAACGGGTGAGGATTTGTCGTGTCTGGCTTGCTGAATTTGAACCAAATGGTCCAAAACGGTTCTCAGATGTTGCTACTGGAGATGAGTGTTGGATTTCATTCTTCACAACCCATGGCAAGCAGTCAAACATGGTGTGGTTGGGCGATGAAGACCCTCGACCTCAGATTTTGAAGGAAGGATTTCGCAGCCGGAAGCACCTTTTCACCATCTTTTTCAATTCTCAAGGACCAATATGCGTGGATGTGATGCCTGAAAAGTCCACTATCACAGCCCAATACTACACAGACCAGGTCCTTCCACAAGTCTTGGAACACAAGGCCGACACCGCACCAACACGCCATCGGTCTCGCCTTTTGCTGCACCACGACAATGCTGCACCCCACAAAGCTCGCCTCGCTATGCAGTACCTGGAACAACAAGGTATAACTCTGCTCCCCCACCCACCCTACTCCCCTGACCTGGCTCCCTGTGACTTTTGGTTGTTTCCAAAAATTAAATCTGCCATCGCTGGGAAGCAATTTCATCGCATCCAAGACTTGGCACGGACCGTCAATTCAGAACTCCGAAGTATACCGTCTTCAGAGTACCACGCTTGCTTCATGAAGTGGAGAAAGAGAATGAAACGCTGCATAGAGGTTGGAGGGGAGTACTTTGAAGGAATGTGAGTCATAGTTTGATAGTTCTTCATGCTAATAAAAGTTTATGGACTCACTGTCATTTCTTTCTAATCACCCCTCGTATGTTGGGGAGCCTCCCCACACATGAGAGTTGTACTGTAGACAAGGGCGACTAATACAGGTGTATAGAATCACACAGTGTATAGGGGTAAAGAAGGTACAGAGTCGGCTTGGCACACCTAATCTCTCAAATGCAGATTTGACAAGAAATATAATAAGATCTTTCCAAGATAAATCCCGAGAGAATGAAACCCCATGTACAAGTATGTTTTTTTTTTTTTTTTTTTTTTTCATAATAATCATGGCGGCGCAACTGCCAGGGTCATATGCCGCCGTATAACAAAGAAGTAAAAAACAAAAAACAAAAAACAGAGGATAAGCCACACAATCAAAAAGGAGAAATTCTAAATATCCTTAAGAAGTCCTGCCTCCTTCACAAAGGAGAGGGTTGCCCCTCCCAAGGCACAGGCATCCTCCCCAAGCACGGAGGAAAGATGATACACACCTCCATCCGATTGGTGGTCAGAGAGGAACCGACGCCGCAAATCCTCAAGACTAGGACACTCCACCAACAGGTGCCGAACAGTCAAGGGAACCAGACAGTCATCACAGAATGGAGGAGGAGCCCTCTCCATTAAAAAACCGTGAGAGAAACGGGTGTGGCCAATGCGGAGGCGGCACAAAGCAGTCTCCCATTGACGAGGGAAGCCCTGGTAACTGAATGAGCCCACCTTCTGGCAAATCGAGCGCAACTTATTGGCACCCACAGCATCCCAGTGCTCCTGCCAACAGCACCAAACCCTGAAGGCAATAAAGGAGTGCATATCTGCAGCAGGCAGATGATACAGAGGGGACTGTGCAAGAGGGGGACGAGCCGCTGCCGCCTTGGCCAGCTGATCAGCTCGTTCATTCCCTGCCACTCCTACATGAGCTGGAACCCAACAGAAATCTACACGACGTCCACGACGCCCTAAAAGGAAAAGCCACTCTAAAATGGATAAAACCAAAGGATGAGAGAGATTAAAAGACTCCATTGCAGAAAAAGCACTTCGTGAGTCACTAAAAACAGTAAAAGCAGAGTGGGGGAGAGTGAAGAGAATCTGAAGGGCAAATAAAATAGCAGTCAGCTCAGCCGTAAAAACAGAAGCAGTCACAGGGAGGCTCCCACCTCAACAGAAGGTGGGAAACACCACACCAAAGCCCACACCCGCATCAGACTTAGATCCATCAGTATAAACTGGTATGGAGTCCCCATGAGAAGAGGCATGCTCTAAAAACAGAGAAAATAAAACCTGAGAAGGAAGGGAGGCCTTACTGGATGAGAAGAAACGACAAAATGTCACCCTGGGGAGAAGCCAGTAGCCCACCCTCGGGACACGGTGGGGAGTGATCGGCACAGAAGGAACAGAGAAGCTAGACATAATCGACTGCACCCTGAAACCAAAGGGCTTTGGAAAGGATGGCCGAGTGGCAAAAATAGGTGACCGAGAATCTTGAGAGACCTTGAGAAAGGGCACGGAGTCTGGGAGACGAGATAAGCGATACCAACATCTCATCAAAAGGGAAGAGCGGAGCAAGTCTAGAGGAAGGACACCAGCATCAGCCAACAAACTCGAAATCGGGGAAGATCAGAATGCCCCAGTGGCGAGACGAACACCAGCATGATGTATGGAATCTAAAATACAAAGCCGGGCTTCTGAGGCAGAGGAATAAACTTCACATCCATAATGAAGTTTGGATAAAATCAGAGACTGATGCAAGAGGAGGAGGGTCTTGCGATCAGCTCCCCAGTATGTGTGCGCTAAAACTTTCAAGAGACCCAATGCTCTGAGACACTCAGCTTTTACGTACCTCAAGTGAGGGACCCAAGTCAACTGGCTGTCAAAAATCAGCCCTAAAAACCGGGTTTCCTTTAAACACGAAATACGACGCCCATCTAAAAAAAGGTTTGGGTCAGGGTGGACTCCACGAACGCGGCAAAAATGCATGGCAACGGTCTTCTTGAAGAAAATCGAAAACCTCGTTCATCAGCCCATCTAGAGACACGGTTAGAGCCATCTGCATCCTCCTTTCTGCCATTGACATCCGTGAGGCAATGACAGAGATTGATAAATCGTCAACATAGAGAGAGCCACGAACACCATCAGGGAGCACAGAAATAACGCTGTTAATTGCCACTGCGAAAAGGGTAACACTTAGTATGCTCCCTTGTGGCACACCATCCTCAAGGGGACGTGCAGTAGACAGCTCACTCCCGACTCGGACCCGAATGAAACGATTAGATAAAAACTCCCGGATAAAAGTGGGGAGTTGCCCACGGAGACCAAACTCATAAAGAGATTGCAATATACCATGACGGCAGGAAGTGTCGTACGCCTTCTCCAAACCAAAGAACACTGTGATATGATGCTGGTTAGTTGCAAAAGGCTGGCAGATGGAAGATTCTAAAGAAAGGAGAGCATCTGTGGTCGACCGCATCTTCCGAAACCCACACTGGACTGGAGACAAGTAACCACCCTTCTCTAAGTACCACATGAGCCGACTATTCACCATCTTTTCGAGGACCTTACAAAGGCAAGATGTCAGCGAGATAGGGCGATAATTAGTGGCCTGCAAGTGATCCTTACCCGGCTTAGGGATGGGGAGAACCACAGCAACACCCCATGAGGTCGGAAACCCACCATTGCACCAAATTCTGTTATACAGTGACAACAGAAAATGAAGGGCTGCATCAGGCAAGTGGTGTAAGAAGGCATATGGGACATCATCCAAGCCTGGAGACGAGTCGCGACACTGCGACAATGCCGTCTGAAGTTCAGAAGCAGAAAAAGCAACATTATACGACTCCTCCGCAGTAGATGGAAAACTAATGCCCAAAGATTCCAGGTGCCGTTGGCGGCGTGCCGACGGGGATGAGGTGTCCTTCCTAGAGACATTAGCAAAATGAGCTGCAAATATCTCGGCAACAGACGAAGAATGAGCCACCACCACACCTGCACGAGATAAAACAGGAGGAGAGGGCACAGGAAATTTCCCTGAAATCTTCCTCACCCGTTTCCACACTTTTGTGAGAGGAGTCTGTGAAGAAATTGAAGAAACAAATGATGCCCAAGACTTCCTCCTAGCCTCCTTCATAACCCGCCGGGCATGAGCTCGGGCCTTCCTATATGCCGCTAAGTAACCAGGGTCACCTCGGTGACGACGAAGTCGGGAGAAAGCAGCACGTTTAGCCCGAACAGCAGAAGCACACTCATCAGTCCACCAGGGAACTGGACGGCAAGGAAAGTGACCAGCTGTTCTCGGAATACTCTGTAGTGCCGCCGAGTGTAGTAAGTCTGTGAAATACTCAACAGCAGCATCAGTGCTGACAAAATCCTCCACACATCGGTTCGGGGTACACAGCTCCTCAAAAACTGGCCAGACCGCCCTATCCAAGCGCCAGCGGGGAAGACGACGCCGAGGCGCACTCTGTGTCGATCTTAATAAAATAGGGAAGTGGTCACTGCCATGTAAGTCTGGTAACACAACCCATGTAAAATTCAGGGCTACCCCTGCAGAGCACAGAGACAAATCAATAGAAGTAAAAATACCCGTTTGACTATGGAAGTAAGTAACTTCACCAGAATTTAAAATGTACAGGTCCACATCCTCCACAATGGAGGCTAGCATATTACCTCTAGCATCAGCTGTGGAGCCACCCCACAGGGGATGATGACTGTTCATGTCAGCCAGCAAGAAATAGGGTGAGGGAAGTGCATGAATAAGATTTTCAATCTCAATCCTCTCAATAGTGGCACTAGGAGGGAGGTACAAAGAGCACACAGTATAACGACGGGGAAGGAAAATCTGGAGAGCAACAGCCTGCAGTGGAGTGTTAAGATTCACAGCAGTGAAAGGTATGTCACTGCGTACTAGAATAGCCACACCCCCACCATGACCCTGTCCAGGAAGAGGATCTGAATAAAAAACCTGGTAACCAGGTGGACTGGGAGGCACAGCATCACCAACCTTTGTCTCTTGTAGGCAAACACACACAGGTGAATACTCAGCCAGAAGCCAACGGAGTTCCTCCCAGTTGGCTCGTAAACCATGGCAGTTCCATTGAATAATATTAGCCATTAAAACTATTGAAATAAAAAGGGGCAGGGGAGAGGGACAAACAGAAAACCATAAAAAAATACTAAAAATATTAAAATGGAGGAACTATATACACAAAAGAAAGGGTCACTTAGTGGAAACCACTGAGTGACCCTGGGAGACAATCTTCTTGGGAATGTGGATACGCCCACTAAGGGGCTTGCCACGGGCAGCAGCATGGCTAGGACGAGGGCCTGGGGTCTGCGAAGTGTTGGGAGACTTCACAGACACCCGTCGCTGCCCAGCAGGAGAGGAAGAGCTACTCCGAACCCTGCCCGGGGCCCCCAGTGAACCAAGAGGTCGAGCAGGAGGGATTGGGGTCCTGGCCTCCAAACATGGAGGGGGCAGGACAGGATCCTCAGAGGTAACCGGAGGAGGAACATCCGATTCCCCGGAGGAAGGGGTGCCAGACTGACCTGACACCCCAGAAGCCCTCGAAGACCCAGAAGCAGGGTCCGAGGGCTGTTGCACAGATGGACTAACTACAGAGGATGTGGACTCCATGACCGACACCTTGCTTGGAGGATCTTCAAGACTCAAAGACTCTGAGGAACCACGATGACGTTTAGCAAATGAGGAATGTGCACCATGACTACTAGGGGATACCATAGATGTAGAGGTCGAGTCTTGAACTGTAGCGGCAACCGTCGCAAGTGCGGGAGATTGTTGCACTGGCATGGGATCGACAGATGAAGGCATAGGAGCTGACACAACAGGAGGAACTCGAGTCTGCTGCTGGACAGGACGATGAGGACGGCTATGACCGGACAAAACTGACGCATAAGACACTCCGTTACGGAAAACAAATGACATGGCTCTACTCCTGGCCTCAGAAAAGCTTATTTTGTCACGCTTATGGATGAGGAGGATCTCCTTCTCCAAGCAAAACCGGGCACAGTCTTTAGATGAAGCAGGATGTGCCTCGCCACAGTGCAAACAACAAACAGGTCCAGGACAGTCCTGTCCTGCATGAGTGGATTCTCCACAACTGACACACACCACTGGGAGGCCCTGTTGCAAACGACGACAGACTCGCCCAACATGCCCGTACATCTGACAATGGTAGCAGCGTCGTGGGTTTGGTACAAAGGGTTTGACCCTAAGGGACAACCAAGCCACCTTGATGGATGAAGGGAGAACATTACAGTCGAACGTCAGCAACAAGGATGGAGTTGGGGTAAGTACACCATCAACCTTCTTCCGAAACCTCTCCACTTTAACCACCCTGTGGACCTGGAGTTCTTCAAGGAGCTTCTCTTCACCGTATCGGAGTAAGTCTTTTGAGAAAACAACACCTCGACTCTGATTGAAAAAAGCATGAGGGAGACAAGTAAATAGCGCATCCGGGTCCTTACACTGGGCAGCCAGCCGGGAACCCTCTTCAGGGGATGTAACCTCCACTAGGAGGCTACCATCCCCCTGAGGTGAAATCTTTGGCTCTCTCCCACAGATTGATACAATGCGCCGATGAACAGTAAAAATGTCCAGATTCCCAATAGGCTGACCATCCAGAGTACGAATGGTGTAGTACCTTGGGAAATCAACCCTCTCATAGACACCTGGCAGGATCTCACGGGCATGTCCACAAGATGTTGTTGTCTGTTGCCGGCTCTTCTTCTTTGTAGTGGCCACTGACCGGAAACCACTGGAACCAGGCAGGTATGGTTCCAAGGTGGCAATGTGGGCCTCACCAGCCAGAGGCACATGAGGCGCACAGGAGGGAGACTCTGAAGGATGGTCAGGGACGGAACCAGGGTCGTCAGCTGAAACAATGGTGTAGGAAGCCATTTATAATAATAACCACCTTCATTCCCCCACCCTTCCACCCACCATGGAGCCCAACAAGGGGAGGCCATATGCCAGGGAAAGCACCACTGGCGACCCCAGAGGTACTGGGAAAGTATACGCAGGTAACCACCAAGGGACCCTGACAAGGGTGACTCCAGGACGATAGGAGCCACCAGGTCCCCCAGTGCCTGCTTGACCCTAAAGCCACTAGGTGACTAGCCTGGATGGCTAGCCAGTGACCAGCCGATTGACCTGGTTGGGCCCAACCAGGCCACCCGTCTAGCCAGAATAAGGGACCAAAGAGGTGTATTGCTAGCAGCAGGGCGCACCATGCAGCATCGCTCAACCTCCAGGACTCCCGTCTCCCAGCATTACGGGACGCCACGCACGGCAAACACGTGGGGAGGCAACAGTCCCGCCCTAGATGGCAAATGGGCAGGGACTGACATCACCAGTAGGCCTCCTCTACCAGTGATGTATGGAGTGCTTGGTCCACGAGGCCGACAAATGCCAAACCCTACAAAGGTAGGCATGCCTCCCAAGTAGGTGGCACTGCCAACCACGCTTCAAGCCCCACCACCACGTCAAGGTGACCCCCTACAGTGGGGTACAAGTATGTTGAAGAGTGGTGCAGGATTGAGCTGGATATTATTTAACATCAGTGGGTACTCCTGTGGAAGATTTTGTTGGCTTGTAGGTGTAAGAACTGAGTCTTTGACACTTTTAAAACAAAAAGATTACTTTTACCCCTATCAGAGATACGAGCCAAGTCAGACATTAGGTGTGCCATAGCCTCATCCCTTGTTTGTTGAAGTAACTGCTGGACTTTGCAAAAACTGAATGGATAGGTGAAGGGTGGAATCATCAGCGTATGAGTGGATCAGGCTAAATGTACAGCTTAGAAGGTCACTGATGAAGAAAATGAAGAGAGCTGGTGATAGGACAGAGCCCTAAGGAACACCAATGTTGATAGATCTATGAGAAGAAGGGTGGTCGTCTCCAACAGCAGCAACTGAACGACCAGAAAGGAAGCTATAGATGATGGCACAGACGGAAGGATAGAAACCGTCAGAGGGCAATTTGGAAATTAAAGATATATGCCAGACTCTATCAAAAGCCTTTGATGTGTCAAGTGCAATGGCAAGGCTTTCACCAAAGTCCTGAAAGGAGGATGACCAGGAGTCTGAAAGGTAGGTGTGAAGATCGCCAGTGGAGTGTCCCTGACAGAACCCATATGTTCGGAAAGAAGGTAGTGATGGGAAAGATGCTTCATTTTTTTTTTTAAAGAATAGACCCGAAAACTTTTGGAATAAAGGATGTTAATGCAACTGGGCGATAGTTAGAAGGTTGGAAATGGTCACCCTTCTTTGAGACAGGTTGAATGAGAGTCAACTTCCAGCAAGAAGGAAAAGTACAAGTTAACAGCCAAAGTCGAAAGAGTTTACCTAGGCAGGGTGAAAGCACAGAAGCACAGTTCTTGAGGACAAAAGGAGGGACCCCATTAGGCCTATATGCCTTTTTAGTACTGAGGCCAGTCATGGCAGAAAGTACATCTGCTGCAGAAATTTAAATGCCAGCCTTGAGTAAGTCAGAACGGGGAAGTGCTGGAGGAACAGCACGAAATTGTCTAAGGTGGAAGTGGAGGAGAAACTCTAAGCAAACAGAGCTGCATTATCAGTAGAAGAAATAGATACAGTAGAAGATACAGCTACTGAGCTATCTGAGTAGGAAAGAGGAGGGAAGGATGATGAGGTAAAGTTGTTAGAAAGGTTTTTGGCAAGGTGTCAGAAGCTGCAGGAAGAATTCAAGTTGGAGATTTGAGAGCTTTTAGTACGGATAAATTTTTTTTAGCAAAGTGAAGAACAGACTGAGCACGTTTCCAGGCAGAAATATAAAATAAAAAAGATGTGAGTCAGGGGTGGGTTGGCTCCAGTATCATTTATAAGCCCTCTCTTTGTTGTGGACAACATTAGAACAGGAGTGATTAAGCCAAGGCTTTTTTCATTGGTGAAAGGATATTAACCCGAGACGTCCCATTGACGTATGGGTACGTTGCAACGTTTTGCATTTGCCAGTCCCGTCGACGTACTTGTACGTTTTGTAATTGCAAGGTCCCTAATTTGCACAATTTTCAATTTTCGCACCTGAAATTTTGTACGTATACACGGGACACCTTCCTCTATTCCTCTACAAGATGCCAAGCAGCGACAATGCCTTACACTGCATAACCTCCCCCCCCCCACACGCCATTGTCTCGGCAATTCACCTGTTACCAGTGACCTGGCCAACAAAGACATTCAGGGCCAGAGTGATTCCCCAGTCGATGACAATTTGGAGGACAATGTTTACATAGCATTAGAGGAAGAAACAGTCAGAAATGATGATCAGGTAATGTGGCAAAAGAAGGTCAGGAATGGTGATGAGTTAGTGAGTGAAACAATGCTTAAACAGTAATGCCTATATTACTGTTTGAAAACCAATATACTCTCATACTACATATAAATTCGTACCAAATAAGTAAATAAATACCGTTTAGGAGTGAGTGGAATAGTTATCCTCCCATAGAACTCGTTTTCTTTGCAGCCAGCCTGATAGAAAACCCTGTAAGGTAAGGAGGTACTCCTACCTGTATCGAGTATTTTAAACCTCAGGTGAGCGATTTCTCTATGAATTTTCGATGTTTCTCATCACAAGCGGAGGTTTTAGCCAAAAAAAAATTTTCCAAAAATGATCGGGACTGGGGGGTGTCGGAGGTGCGAAAGTGGTCGGGACGTGACGTGTCAAAAAGGAAGGTATGCTTTTATGCCTGAGAGACTGACCTCCACAATGCACAAGGCACATTCAAAAGGCTTCTAGCAATGGAGGCAATAGTCATTCCAGGGAGGATCAAAGAAGTACTGCCTGAGGGTCTCCCAATCAGCAGCTCTAGAGTGCCACAACTGATGTTTCTTTGGAGGGTCAACAGGCCGAACTGGAGCAATAGGACAGGTTAAGGTAATGAGATTGTGATTGGTGGAGCTCAACAAAGAGGAAAGATGAACAGAATAAGCAGGAGGTTTAGTTGTAAGGATGAAGTCAACTACTTTGGAACACTCTCCAAGTCGGTCAGGGATAGATCTAACTCTATCCACTCATTCACTGATGAACCCACCCTTCACCTTTCCATTCGCTTCCCGCAGCGTCCAACTCAGCAGTTACGTCAACAGTCAAGAGATGAGGCTATGGCACACCAAATGCCTGACTGGGGAAAACGTATCTTGTTGTTTTTAACCCTGTAAGACCGCAATTATTTCAGGCAGGGTACCTCCCACAACCGCAATTCGGGGGTTTTGGAAATTTTCACCAAGGGCAAATTGACTGTGCTCTAGCTAAAGAGGAAGAATTTACACACCTGACAACGCAATACGCACCCCCGTAGGCCTAATGGTTACCGCACAATCGCGCATCAAAGTTAAAAAAAAGGTTACGATAGTTACCCCTCAAAAACAATCGAAAACATGAAAATTTTGATAACTACCAATTTTTCTTATTGAAACAGGTCATTTTAAAGTGTTTTGTCACACCAACCATGAAAACAGGTGTACAGTATGTAGGTGTGAGGAGATTACTAGACTGTGGGGAGATAAATTTAGGCTGTGGAGAGTAGGCCTATTGGTACGGGGGTTGGAAATAATCAGGTTTTCGCATGAAAAGAAAGCACTTTACTATGTTCTGTAACATCTACCATGAAAACAGGTGTGTATGTAGGTGTGGGGAGATAACTAGTGTGGGGTGTAGGCCTACAAGCCCTTGGTGGTAAATGGAGAGAAAAATTTTGGCAACAACCAAATTCTCTTGTGGAAACCCTCCATTTCAATGGGATTTGTCATACCAGCCATAAAAACAGGTGTGTATGTAGGTGTGGGGAGATAAAGCAGGTGTGGAGAGTAGCCCTACAAGGTCTTATAGTCATTCCAAAACTAACACAGATGAATATAAATGTTTATAACCATCAAGGACATCAAAATAACGTTAAATAATGCTATAGATGCATGCATTAGAAAGGGAAAAAAAAAAAATGAAAACAAGAATTTGTTTCCGATTTCTCTTTTTACTGTCCCAACTTCCCGTTACACATTTATCACACCATTACAATTATCACATTATGATTACACTTTATCACACTTATCATTAAAATTTCGGGAACAACCAAGTTCTCTTGCAGAAACTCTCCATTTCATTGGAATTTATCACACAAGCCATGAAAACAGGTGTGTTTGTATGTGTGGGAAGATGAAACAGGTGTGGGGAGTAGCCCTACAAAGCCTCATTGTCTTTCGAAAACTAACACTGACGGACACTACTCAGACGTGCTAATCTGGGCAGGTAGAGAGAATGCAAAAAAATTATAATAATAAGATGCATCATATGTAGTACAACATACAGCATTCTCCAAGTACGTACATACAGAAACTGGTAGGTATGAAGTGAGAAATGAACAGAGTGAGGCATAAAATTTTGGGAAGTAGAAATAATATGAAACAGGTACGTACATCAGGCCTGACACTCGGGGGCCTGTTGGTGGTTGGAAGGGTAGCGTGGAACAAGGAGGGAGAGATGGGGTGGGGTCGGGGGGGGGACGAGGCTAGCAAAGAGGAAGGAGGGGCAAGAGAGGGTGGGAAGGGACGCAGGTCGTTGTGGGAGGAGAGATGCAGTTGCGTGGAGGGGTGGGAGAGTAATGGGGGACAAGGAGGGCAAGAGGGAGTGGAATAAAGGGTGGCATGGAGGCGGCCGAGAGGGGGGTGTCCCCCCACTGCCCGGGTTGGTCCAATCCCCCCTCATGCCACATCAGAGGCGAGTTCTCATTGGTCTGAAGCCAAGTATGTCATAATCGGGGTGGAGCAAGTGCTCTGCAGTTTTTTACAGGCCGCGTTCAATTAATGCGATTAGGCATTTTGGCATAAAACTCAAATCGCATCAATTGATGCAATTAGGACTTAAGGGGTTAATGCATCAAAAACTCAGTTCTTACATCCATCAACCCAACAAAATCTTCCATAGACATATCCACTAATATTTAATAATATCCAGCTCATTCTGCATCATCTTTAAACAGACCTGGGGATTGATTCTCTCTCGAGATTCATATTGGAGAGATCATATTACATCTCTTGTAAAATCTACGTCCAAGAAATTAGGTGTGCTAAGTCAACTCCGTACTTATTTAACCCCTTCAGCATACGATGATGCATTTGTCATCATATGGGCGTGGCTGTGACTATACTCGTTGATGCTTTTGTCATCATTAAAGCATGAAAACTTTCGTCAGAGAAAAAGTTTTCAGCCGATTGGCGTCATTTTTGGAGGCGTCATAGCTTCCCTACTCCTCATCAAAAGTAATGAGTTGGCAACTGTGGATCTCAATACCAACCATAGAGCGGACAGGTTATTCAGTACCAAATGAGCTGTGAGTGGGGAAGGTATTGTGCGGTTCTGTCCTTTAACCCCTAAGCCGCAGGGTTGTTTTTGCCTGCCTTGTGTGTCAGCGGGCATATTTGTGCTCCGACACTCTCTAAAAATATTTGCCAAAAATCAGTTATTAGTCCTAGAATATTATAATTACATATGCATATGGCACATACCTTCAGCTTTCTCCTGGGGTGTTTGTTGAGCCTTCGTTGATTACCATAGGACTTGTGGAGACTTCTGAAGTTGGGTAACGAAGTCTCCACTTAACACTTCCCGACAACCTGTAATATGATTACCAAAGCCTGATATTATCACTAGAACACTATTCTATGATTCTCAAATAGTTTGGAATCCATACTCCAAAAAAAAAAACTGTGAAAGCAATGAAAATTACGAGCGCGTATGACCTTCCCACTTGCGATCGTTCGCCGCTGGTGTTCTGTCATTTATTATTCAGAAAAACACTCACACTTTATATTTCTATTACTATATAACACTTATATATATCTACAGTCTATATCCACAAGTTTCCTTCATTAATAGTAGTTTATTTTCACTGTAGGCATTCAATTTCTCTTTCAGTAAAATACGTAGCATTCACATTCTTATCCTGTATACTAGCATTGAGAGTGAATTTGTCACTTTCAATTTCACTTTCATACATGCTAGAGTGAAACTTTCACTTTCATTACTCCTAGTATATATACTCGTATTCTTATATTACTACTCATTTACATTTCTCTTTACATTCTCTATTTTATTTACATTATTTACATTTCTGTTATATTTACACTGTGTTGTGCAGTCACTTGCAGTAACTTATAAAACTATTTTCCACTGTTCACTTATATTTACATTCATTGCTTTCACTTGCTGCTTACACATTACACATTATTTACATTTCCACTTGCACTGTTTTACTCACCAGATAGATCGTAGTCACTGTCTATCATTTGCAATGAAAAATTAGCCAGTTCACGTTCCACAGCAGTCACTTAGCCCTTTACCCCTTTCCACACGAGGTTTAGTAGGGGGTAGAGGTCACAGGGCCCTTTGCATGGAGCTAAAAAGCGGTGGAATTGGACAGGCACGAATCCAACGTGCTTTCACCTTGAGGGACGACAGTAAACTGAATACAGTGTGGTGGCCTGCCTAGGGGAATGCAATGCTGCCAATGTCAGCGGGATGACAGCTGCTAATATATACGCTATGAAATGATTTGCAGGAAATCTAGACAATACATCATAAATTAGGTAGTTCCACATGAATGTAAATATCACTTAGGCTTCTCCCTTCCTTCCTTATATATATTTTTATTATGAGAATAGATTATACGGCATATTTCAAGGGGAAATAACAGCAAAAATCAGCAAATGAGTGCATGTGAGGTGTTGTCAGGTGATAATTAGCCAATTCCAGGTGTATGGCATTATCACTTACCATATTTCTTTCTAGTATATATTATTTGGTATAAGAATAGGGCATAGGGCTTATTTCAATTGATGAAATCAGTGGAAAATTCCGGGGAAGATTTACTTAGCGTAGCACGGCCGGTCAGGTGAGAGGAGAGGGTACTGGAGGGGAGGTAGGGAGGGGAGTCAAGAATGGGGAGAAATGGTCAACAATGGATGGGAGTACAGATGAGATTAGGAGTGCTGACTAGTGTTGGACATTGGCAGTACTGATAGATGATACAAGCCACCACTTGAAAGCCCGGACGAATTCAAAATGACACAGAATCACAAAAGTGACACTCAGCGGTATGATCCCTTGCTCCCAAGCGTCATGAAAGTGACACCCCATGGTTAAGGGGTTAAATTTCCACTCTTACCCCCTTCCCGGCCGTGCAACATATTTCACAATACCAGTAATGCGTTTGCTTAGTGTTTGGGCACTGTTGTGATTAGATTTGGTGTTTGCAACAGGAAATTTGGTGTTTGTGAATCATTCCTGGTCGTTATCAGCAGTTGGCCCAATGAAGATTGTGCTACTGTTTCTAATTAACTAGACTGCCTCTACCCTGCACCAAATATGAGTATTCAGCTATAAAAAATAGTGACAGTGAATCATGTGAATATAGCATGCATATCTAGTGTACCGTACAAAGAATTGGTGAAATATGGGCAGTAGCATAGAGGACGGCAGGAATCTGCCCTACAGTCAACTCTGCAGCAGGTCAGTTCTGGATCTCTCACCCTCTGTGTGTGTTTCCTACTTCCTATGATCTCCATTCTTTCAAACATAGGGTGGCATTTCAAATTGAAGGAATCTTGAATTTGGCTCTCTGTTGTATTATTTTTGTTTTTTACTTGAAGAGTATGGTTTGCTTCCTCCTGGCCTGAGGTTGCTACTTCCATACATAAAAAAAAAGTCTTGTTGGGCATACTAAACCGTATGGGGCAAGTGCGCAACTGTGTCATGATGGTGAACACTGCACATCTAAGACTATGTTTCTTTTACTGTAAGGGTGTTTACTCCACTTCCTCCAGTGACAGTCCCAAGCAGGAGAAAGCAAAAGAGGTCTGCACATTGAAGGCAACTGAGGGCCTCTCCTAGTATCAGGCTGGGAAGCAGGTGAAGATGTTGCATGCAGTTCCTTTACTTAATATCTCCTTTGCTTCAGCAGTGATGTTCTGTCCAGTGATGTGCCCTGTTGAGACAAACTGACCATGTCGTTATTCGTCATGCCACTCAATCTGCCTCTTCATCTCAGCCCCCTGTCCTATCCAACTCTTCAACAGATATTCCTGTCACTGCTTCCTATTCACAGGCTGCTAATGATTCTCAGTCAGTACGGTCTAAAGAGAAGTCCGACAAGTCTGATAAGATTCATTTGATCCCACTTTCCATACAGCCACGTCCTATTATTCTTCCCGCTCCTCCTTCAGCAAGGGAGAGAAGAGTAAGAACTTCCTCAGGGGAGTCTGGGAGCCTTGTAGCTGATGAAAATATGGAGCATAGGTCCACTGGGAGCCACTTGCCTGGTGGCAAACAGCATAAAAAACTAAGCACAGTGGCCCACATTGTGAATCTTAAACCGTCGCATTCACTGTGTTGCAGTGGAATTGTAGGACTCTTGGGAATAAATTACATAATACTGCAATCCTCATATGTATACACAGGTCTTATATTATTTGTTTATATTATATGTTGGTGAGTCATCTTGATCCTCCACAGCTCACACACTACAACTCAGAATGAAGACACGATGGTAATGGAGTTGCCATATACACACACATATCTCATCCACATATGGAAGTGATTCTAAATAATGCTCTGGAAGCTTTTGCGTGCTGAGTAAAATTGAATAACATGTATTTGTCTGTTTGCTGTCTGGTGTCGACCACATGGCCCTGTTAATAGTGATGCTTTAAATTCTCTTTTTGACCACCATCCCAAGAAATAACTTAGTTCTGGTTAAATTTTAACGCCCATCACTATCACTGAGTAGCTCGAGGATTGATGGTCGTGGGAAGTACTCCCAAAATTTAAATATCAATGAGCAGATTGCAGATCCTTCTCATGGTTCTGCAATTTAAATGGATTTGGGAAGACCATAGATGTAAAAATACAAAATTTAATTGGTTGAGTTTTACACGCACCTGATGCTGTTATTCCCCAAACTTCTCCAGTTCATGCAAAGCACAGAGCTCATTGGTGGACATTGGATACCCGAATTGCAGTCAGAAAAAGCAATAGGAGACACAGGATTTTTGAAAATCAAGCAGTTGAAAACTTATTGCATAAAATCAAGCAATGGTTGAGGCAAGGAGAGTTATCTGAAGGACTAATCATGACTCCTGGTGGTCTATTGTGCTCACAGTGAATCGTTTTACCCCACTGAGTAAAGTCTGGTCAAATAGTAATATATTTAATAATAAAAGTCCTTCAATCAATGTCACCACTCTACAAATGGATAATAACATCTTTGATGAACCGGTGAATGTAGCTAACAATGGCACCAGGAGTTTTTCTTAACCCCTTAACCGCAGGGCATCACTTTCGTGACACTCAGGTGCAATGGATCATACCGCCGGGAGCCACTTTTGCGATTCTGTGTTATTTTGAATTCGCCTGGAGTTACAAGTGGTTGCTTGTATCATCTGTCTGTATTGCCAGTGTCCAAAAACAGTCAGTGCTGCTAATGTCATCTGTACTCCCATCCATTGTTGACAATTTAGCTATTTCTCCCCATTCTTGACTCCCCTCCCTACCTCCCTTCCACTACCCTCTCCTCCCGCCTGCCCCAGCTGTGCCACGCTATGTAAATCTTGCCCAGATTTTTCTACTCATTTCATCCATTGAAATGAGCCCTATGCCCTATCCTTTAAAAAATAATATATATAAAAAAGAAAAAAGGTAATTGATCGTGCCATACACCTGGAATTGGCTAATTATCACCTGGCAACACCCCATGTGCACTCGTTCGCTAATTTTCCCCGTTTATTTCCCCTTGAAATATGCCGAATGGCCTGTTCTCATAATAAATATATATATATATATATATATATATATATATATATATATAAGAAAGGAAGGGAGAAGCCTAAGTGATATTTACATTCACCTGGAACTACCTAATTTATTATGCATTGTCTAGATTTTCTGCCACTCATTTCACAGCATATAAATTAGCAGCTGTCACCACACTGACAATGTCAACCCTTGGCGGCCCCATATCCGCCTCGTCATTCAGTTCAGTGTTGTCTCCTGAGATGAAACCATGTCGCACTCACGCTCCTCCATTTCCGCTGCTTCTAGAGGGCCCTGTGACCTCTACCCCTACTAAACCTCGTGTGGGAAGGGGTAAAGGACTAAGTGACTGCTGTGGAACGTGAACTGGCTAATTTATCCATGATAATGATGGACAGGGACTACAATCTTTCTGGCGAATCGTGTGATGAGCCAGTGGAGGAAATAGTGATAAACTCCCAGTACAAGTGCTTCATTGTGGCCCCAAGGGAAAGGAGGTAAAGGACTAAGTGACTCTGCTGTGGAACGTGAACTGGCTAATTTATCCATGATAATGATGGACAGTGACTACAATCTTTCTGGTGAATCGTGTGATGAGCCAGTGGAGGAAATAGTGATAAACTCCCAGTACAAGTGCTTCATTGTGGCCCCAAGGGAAAGGAGCCCTTAGTTACTACAAGTGACAGTGTATAACATAGAGTAAATAAAACAGAAATGTAAATAATGTAAATGAAATAGAAAATGTAAATAGAAATGTAAATAATTACTAATATAAGAATATGAGTACAAATACTTGGAGGAATGACAGTGAAAGTGAATGCTTTGCTCTCTACGCTAGTTTACTGAACGAGAAAGTGAATGCCTGGAGTGAAAATAAACTACTATTACTGAAGGAAACTTATAGATGAATACTGTAGATATATATAAGTGTAATAAAGTAATAGGAATATAAAGTGTGAGTGTGTTTATGAATAATATATGACAGAACACCAGCGGGTAACGAGCGTGGGTGGGAAGCTTGTACGCGCTCGTAATTTACATTGCTTTCACAGTGTTTTTTTTTTTGGAGTATGGATTCCAAACTACTTGAAAATCATAGAATAGTGTTTCTAGTGATACTATCTGGCTGTGGTAATCATATTACGGGGTGTTGGGAAGTGTAAAGTGGAGTATTTGTTACCCAACTTCAGAAGTCTCCACAAGTCCTACGGTAGTCGACGAAGGCTCGACATACATCTCAGGAGAAAGCTGAAGGTATGTGCCATAAACATACTTAATTATAATATTCTAGGACTAATAATTGATTTTTGGCAAATATTTTTAAAAAGTCAGTCGGAGCGCGAATATCTCAGCATGAGGTGCACGGACCACCTCTAACATGCCCGCGCTTAAGGGGTTAAGTGAGTCGCTAAGCAAATTACGACCTGCGTTTTCAGGACCATAAATTCATGGCTGATCTACAGATAATAGTCTTGCCACAGAAGACGTTGACTACCCATACAATCAAGAGTTTATGACAAAAGAACTTCTTGCCAAGAAATCCCATAACGACACCAGTCCTCGATCAGATATAATCACGTACGGTATGATCCAGCATCTTAATCAGGACGACCTGATTAATATTAACCTGTTAACATTGTACAATGAGCTTTGGATGTCCCGATCTTTCCCAAATTCATGGCATTTTGCACACATCATTCCAATACCCAAACAGGCTGGTCGTTTATGGACCCCACTTCATTTCGTCCTGTTGTGTTGACTTTTTGTTTATGTAGGGTCATTGAAAAAATGGTTAATAATGGGCTTTTTTTTTTTTTTTTCAAAGTCGAAGAATTTGTTAAATGATCGACAATGTGGCTTTCGTAAACCCAGAAGTGCACTGGATCATTTAATGAGTTGGAGCATTTCATTTCAAAGGCATTTGTCAATAAAGAATTCATTATAGGGGTGTTCCTGGAGATCTATAAAGCCTTTGACATGACGTGGCAAAACGATTTATTAAATGAAGCTCTATACCTATGGCTAGAGGTGATTTGCTTTTTTTCTTTCAAACCTTTTAAGTAACAGAACTTTGTCTGTCAATTTGCTGCATAACATAACATAGGATATGTTTATCCAAGAAAACGGGGTGTCTCAGTGAAATGTGTTTCATCTCACTTTTTTTTTTTATTATAATCAATGATATTCTGTCATCAGCTCCCACCCCAAGTAATCTTAAATACTCACTCTATGCTGACGATTGTGCAATATGATACTCTTCCCCTAATGCAGAATTTTTGGATGGGCGGATTCAAGCAGCCCTTGATTCCGTCAACCAATGGGCTTTGCAGTGTGGGCTCAAGTTGTCCATCCCTAAGTGTGCCGTTGTATTATTTACCACTTGTAATGTCCCTGTTTCCATTTAATTTAAATCACCTGGTACCTTTTCAAAATTCTGTCAAATTTTTGGCCCTATATTTATATTACAGATTAAACTTTAAATTTCATACTTGTTCACTGTGAATAGCCATGAATGTCCTTAAGTAACTGGCGGGTACTACTTGGGGAGGCGACAGAAAATATTTGTTAATTGTGTATAAGTCCCTTATTAGATCTAAGCATGGCTATGGCTCAAAGGTGTATAGGTTGGAATCTGATGCCATATTAACTCATACTATGCTAGCGACATAGATCTACGTCCCCTTCAAAAACGCTGGTGACATAGATCCAGGTCCTGCAGGAATGAGAAGTCATTGTAAATAACCAAAGTAAAATGGGAGGTAATATCGTATCTTGCTAACTTCAGACATTTCTCTGCTACGTAATTATATCTGCACGGGAGGTGAGTGAGTCTTCAGAGGCTTACAGCCGCTCTGCTGTGTCTGTAACCTACAGGATTTCAGAGATTGAGTGGCACCACCTGACTCGATTCAACCTACTTTCTGGCTTTGGTGATTATTTTTATTAGTGCCAGGGATCTTATATTAATGTATTAAGCCCATTTACTGACAAAAAAAATCCAAAATCGGTTCACAAGTTCACAGACAGTCTGCTCTCTCAGTGACCTCAAAGATTTCAGAGGTAAAGTGGCACCAATCTGACTCGATTCAACCAACTACCTGGCATTAGTGACTACTTTTATTAGTGCCAGGGATCTTATATTGATGTGTTAAGGACATGTACCGAGAAAAACAAAAATCCAAAATCGGCCGGCATAGAGGGGTATCATTTTTTTTTCCCAGCATGGTGGAGCTTGAATGTGCTACAGAATAAATATTTGCGACTGTATCTTGGATCCTTGAGGTGTATACTGTACATGTGGCTTGTATGAAAGTAGAGGCGAATGTACCTCCCCTCCATATTCACTGAAACCAATAATTTTTTCTTACAGAATCCGGACTGCCAGGAAAAGTAATACTGGAAATGTGGCCAATATCCCTCTGCGTTAATGCCACCAACTTATGCGGGGGATTCATTGGCTACTTGTCGTTCACCTCCACTTACTAACTCAAGGGCTTGGTGGGACCCCATTAGGACCATATGTTAGTATTGAGGACAACAATGGCAGAAAATATATCAGCTGAAGAAATTTAATTGCACCTTCTGTCATGTGATCTTTAACTGTATCTTCTGTCAGGCACAATTAAACATCACATGACACATCATGACACCTCAGTAAATAGTCAGATTTTCCTTGAAAACACTGACAGACTCAGGCAATATATCGGTCTCCTTAAACTCCTAAATACTGAAGCGTTTTTAATACAAGGACATACACTGGCATAAACAACCAAACCACCAATACAGAATCCTCAAAACAAGACCTCAAACACTAACACAGAAAACAGCCTAGACAACCACTATTATGCACACACACACACCTAACCACAAGAGTCAACGGAAAGCTGAGAGCTCTATATACAGTATATAGATAGATAGATAGATAGGTAGATAGATGTGTGTGTGTGTGTGTGTGTGTGTGTGTGTGTGTGTGTGTGTGTGCGTGCGTGCGTGCGCGTGTGCTCCCAACTGAATGTTAAAACTAATCATTATTCAATTTCATGTACATACCAAGTTCAAATAAAATCCAACTAATCATTTAGGGGGAGTCTGAGGACAGATGCACAGACAGACACATATACAGAAAGGCAACTATCACTCTTTCGACTTTGTCTAAGATGATATTTGCTTTTATGACTTAAATTTATGCTCACGTTACCAAACTTATCAGAAATGTAGCGATAATTCTAATGTCTTCATTTCTAAGACAAAGAGTCCTAGTTAAAAGTCAGAGATATCTCAATAATATTTCAAACAGTTGTGTCATAACTGTTACTGTAAAACTGTACGAGTATGACAAACCAGCAGTCCATGTAACAATGAAATTTTGAGAGGTAATGTTTCTTCAGTTCACTGTGGAATAGATAAGGAGGGGGGGGGGAGAAAGAAAATTACCAGAAAAAATACATCCATAACCAGGATTTACTGATAATCTCTCCTTCTTGCCCGACTGTTCTTAGTCCAAATCACCAACAGGAAGTTTTCTTCTTCCTCTTGCTGGGCATTGCTGGTGGGCTGCTGCTGTTGCTCATGCAAGTGTTCGCTAACTGCCACGGATCAAATGGAAAACTATGAATTCACTTAAATTTTGTCACTTAAACCTTTGTCCTGGTTCAGCTAGCAGTGCCATACAAATGAGGACCTGGATGTAAAGCTGATTGTTGCTGGTTATATTCGTGGGGAGGGTTGCTGTAATGACTCTCGTGCAGATGATGGGCATTATTCTAAGCCTCCGTCACTCATCGCCGTATCATGTCATGAAAAATTAGTTAGCTTATAACTTGACCAGTTTCTTTTTCGTGACAATATGCGAATTATAACAGAGATGCCGGGAACTGTGTGTTGATTTTATAGTTCTGTCAGGTGTTCGAAAGGAAGAAATGTTCTTATATACTGGCTTTGTCCTGTTATGAAGAGCTGGAGGTGCTGTCGAGGGACGCCTTCACGTGGTGACACCAATATAGCCAGGTAGCTCTACTACCTAATTACACCTAACCTCAGAAAGGAGGATGATGGACTGCAAGAGAAAGGTAAATTAATCCTGCAGCCCACCGAATTCACGTTTCAGATGGCCCTAGGGTCAAACCAGCAAGATGGAGTATTTTAGGCCAGACTTTGAACAGTGTTAGTATTCATCCAAAGCTCGAAAGTGTCTCTCAGAAACTACTTTCACAACTACCAGGATATAATGACAAGAACGTGACCTCCATAAATAACTTGCTTGAATACTCTCTTCTATCTATCTGTCTATTGCCAGACGCCATAATCCCGTAAGGGGTGGCCATTTGACTTTGACTAATATGTTTTACGGGGAAGGCACTAACCCTCCACCAACCCACTTGCTGACACGTAGGGAACACGTATGGTTTGGTTATATGGTTACCACCTAGCGTTGTAAATGGTTTCTTGGCTTACAGGAAACCATTTGGCTTGTCACTCAATGTAAAGCCACCTGTAAAGGAAAGAAAAGCAATAACAAGTGGCAGGAAAGATGGGAGAAATAGGAAGAGAGGAGGGCAGGCACAGAAAAAGAATGATAAATGCTACGAAGAAATAGGCAGCACTACATCAAGTGAGTGGATGATGGTCGCCACCACCTACCACTCTTCGCAGTACATAATTTAGGGATGAACTGTCCTGAACCTGATAACAAATAAATATATGTGAAGAGACTCGGTTTCTTTTATTTTCAAGACGAGTTAAATCTTTCAGTACGAGGACGTCATATCCTATATTCTTGCCACTTCCATACAATTTTATTCAACACTTGAAGAATTTCATCGCCGCACACACACACACACACACACACACACACACACACACACACACACACACACACACACACACACACTCTTGTGCGTATGTGATCCCCCCTCTAAAAAAATAAAATAACTGGAGGCCGGTCGCCGAGAACCGCCGTCCGGCCTCCACTGTAAGTGTACGCTAGGCTGTAGTGGAAAAAAGCCTGCATTAAATTCGCGATCTTGCGATAAAACCATAGAAGGAGGTATTCTAGGTAAAAAAGTCACTTCACAGATTCCCCCTAATGTGCAACTAGTCTTATCAATGGCTGTCTTACTTTGGTCTCCAAGGTCAACAAAGAAAAAAAAAGAAAAAAAAAAGAGCAATTTCAAAATTTGATTTTCTTAAAAGTCCATGAAGGAGCCAAAATTCGAGGACAAGGTATAAAACAAAAAATGTTCCTCGCCCCCCAAAATAGTGGGATGGACATTATCAGGTCTGACACTGAAGGTCAAACAAAGTCATGATAATGACTAAAGTTAGAGTTTGCCCATAGCAAAAAATGGACGTAGAGAGGTTGTGTGTGTCAAATGCATATGTTCCGACAGTGGCCATCATCTTTACGATACGAATCGAACCATACTTGTTTTAGGCATTAACCATTTTTTGACTGATCAGAGCAAAGATGAAAATTGTTTATGTGCTTAGATGGTACAAAATCAATTTGTACTGTTTGGACATAAAGAAAAAAAAAGTCTATAATCTTGAAGGGAATCTGAGAAAAAATTTATTTTTTCATAAAATTTTCTAAGTACTAAGCAGGTTACTACTACATATAGGGGACAGTTTAATTTGCAACTTTTTAACTTTTGGGAGTTACGAGTAGAATAACAGTAGTGATGCGAGCGCCGTAAAGCCTCCAGGTTCCCCTCTTGAAACGTATAGGCCCCTGATACTTGTAAAATAATATCCTACTACGTCTTCGCGCTCCTTTATGCAAATTTTTGCGTCCCCCTTTTCACGGTAAATCCCCCAGGTTAACCGTCTCTCTACGATTATCTCAGCTTTTATTATTACCACTTACTGACGATTTTATTCTTTTCCTGAACGATCGTTCGTGCTCAAGAAGTTCATCAGGACCATATCAAAGTGCTCAAGTTGAGAGAAAAAAGATGTCTTAAGCTAATTTACATCTCTTGGAGGTAGCTAGAATAAAACATACAGTGTGAGATGCCTTTAGCCTGAGTTGGTTAAGCCATCTCTCCTAAGCCTTGTTACAGTGTATGTCAACAAATGACTGAAACATAAATAAAAATTAGTAAATATGTACCGGTAGACTAAATAAATAACTAAATATTAATCCATGAACAAAATTACCCTAGAATACATGTATGGTGTTCTGTGGTATGCTCAGGTATGCAAATACATATATGATTTAATTTGTACACGTATTGTTAGTTAAATTGAATGTACAATCTCTCTCTCTCTCTCTCTCTCTCTCTCTCTCTCTCTCTCTCTCTCTCTCTCTCTCTCTCCTTGCAAACAAGCTCACACTATCGAACTAGGAAACTGTCCAATCAGAGTTGCAGTGTGCGTGACGTAATGAAGGGGGCGGCTCTCTCGCCCCAGCTACGTATATTTATGCTGGTCGTGGCCAGTCACTCCACACATACCAGCCGTTTCCTGAGGACATTTCTATACCGTAAGTCCATGATTCGTTTTCTCATCGATTTCACTCCGTATATATCTTTCGCACTTCATCCCTGCAATCTACATACGATTTTTTTTCTGTTGGGAGAGACATCGAACAGGACGGGGTTAGGGCGAGCTTTCTTTAACCCCGACACTAACACTGGGTTTTACGTAGCTGAATAAAATCGCATTGTAGTAGAAAGATGGATAAGTATGAAGGCATAGTGATTCCTACAGTGCTGTATGGATGCTAGGCGTGAACAGTAATCGGTAGGACCTGGAAATGGTTTCAAGTGTTGCAAATGAGGTGCTTAAGGTTTCAGTGAGGTGTTAGATGGTTTGACTGTGAGAAATAACACTGCAAGTTAGAATGTGAAAGCAGACTTGGCATAAGGGAAAAAGCAGATAAAGGCTTGTGAAAGAGGTACAGTCATATGGGAAAAAATTGGTGACGAGAGAGTCTATCTACCTATTTGTCTACCTGTTTATTGCCAGACTCCCTAATCCCGTAAGGGATGGCCACAAACAAATCGCCTCCATGTCGCCCTGTCCCCTGCCATTTCATTGCCCTGCTCCTAACTCACACCCCCCTTTCTCATATACCTCTCCACTCCATCCCTCCATCTCATCCTTGACCGCCCCCTCCCTCTCCCCTCCCCTCTCCCCTCCCCTCCACGTCACTCACATATACTCTCTTCGTCAGTCTCTCACTCTCCATCCTCTCCACATGGCCAAATGGGAAAAAATGGGTGACGAGAGAGTGATAGAGAAAAACTACATATAAAACATGGATGAATGAGAGGAAGAGGGAGGCCTACGAGAAGGTGGAAGGATAGCGCAAGACATTTTTTTTTTTTTTTTTTTTGTAATAGAGGTTGGAACATTCAGAAGTGTTACTGATGAGAATGGAACACTGTATAGCAAATCAAAATGAAATGGTTTGTGAAGGGATAACTACCTGTCAGTGATCTATAACACTGGAGTGAAGAGACTCGGATAAACCGTAATTAGCTGGCAAGGTTGATGGCCGGTAGAAATTGTTTTGGTATCGACCATCACATATCACAACTTAAAGACTAAATGTGAGTGAATGGGACTTCCTTCCCTTGTTTTCGCCCGCCACTCCACAGCAGCAGATGGTAAACTTATATTTTTAAAGAGTACCATAACGCAGAGTGGTGCAAGAGACTTCCTACAACCACCGCCTGGTTCCC
This sequence comes from Coenobita brevimanus, assembly GCF_032717465.1. NCBI lineage: Eukaryota > Metazoa > Arthropoda > Malacostraca > Decapoda > Coenobitidae > Coenobita > Coenobita brevimanus. Next base: position 18,241,589 of record NC_137009.1, read on the forward strand.
TGATTCTGGTGATTTATTTAACTTTATATCTAAGCCCTCAAGTTCGAATATTTTCTCCTGGGCAAAATAATATGATGGTAGCAAGAATTTAAAAAAAAATGTGGGGAGTCATATCATGTGCAATTTTCTCGTCGGCTTAGCTTTCTCCCACTTGTATTAGCGAAACAGGTTCACACTGACAGAGTTCTCGTTGACTCCAGAGATTCTCGTACCGGTATATTGAGCATATACTGATCTGTTTTAACTATTTGCATCCATGCCTCCACCATTACGGCAGGCACGCACCACCCATCTAGTTCAACACTCTACCTATTTCTGTCCAGCTCTGATTCGAAGAGTTAACCAGTACACCAGGTATTTCATGTATGATTTAAGGACTAAGAGATATGCCCACATTAACATCACCATCATTATCCATTATCACCCATCAGTATTGTCATCACCGCCATCATCATCCAATATCACCATCATCATTATCATCGTTATCGTCATCACCATTATCCAGCATCACCCATCATGATCATCATCCTCATTATTTTCACCACCACCACCATTATCACCATCCATTATCAGTATCATTTTCACCATATCTGCCACCATCACCAGCACTATCATCCTCATTACCATCATCAAAGAAAAAGAAGATCGGTTTATATCAAGAGAGCCGTACTTGATTAGTAGACCAGTGATCGAAAGGACGCAAGATCGATCCTCGCTTGTGGCAAAGTACAGTTCGGGAATTTAAATTTCGCTAAATGTTAGTAACCCACTGACTTCGATGCCAAGTTTTTCACTTTAATCAGGCTGCCTTCACACGATCTTTTCAGCTTTAGCACTCACTTTACTGATAAGGGTAAAAGCAACAATATTTTAACCTTCCTGTACATTATATATTGTTTATGCTTCTGTGATGGGCAGGGACGCCTTCACGTGGTGGCACCGATATGAGCGGATGGTGTAATTCCTTGGTTATATGAACGTCCCTCAGTCCTCTCCCTATCCCCCGAAAGTAGGATGCTGGCCTGCAAAGGAAGGACAAAGTAAGTCTGCAGTCCACCGGGTTCTCGTTCAGATAAGCCTGGGATTGCAACGACTACTAAATCATACCGCTAGTTTAGTTTCATTAGGCTGTTGGACGGAAAGGGTTAACCCTAGAATGCTTACATTATTATCCTCACAGTACTGCTTTCGCCGGGAGAATTTTACCCAATTTTGGAAAATTAATAAAAAATACTTAGACAAAATTTTTATAAAATTTGACAATGCAGATATCAAAAGTAACTCATATACTTCCTTCTTACATAGTAATAATCAGCAGGGTAGGAAAATAAATTTTACCTGAATTTATTTAGGAGGTACTAAATTTTTTTTTTTTTTTTTTTTTTTATAACATGAACATTACAATAAAAAACACTAACTATGGGCTCAATTGCCACTGGGCTTAGTGGCCCCCTCCTTGGGACGTTGAAGCTTAAGACTAGGTAGGTGGCTCCCCTCACATATTACCCTGGCCTGAAATGGGGGAAACGAGAAAAGGGGCAATGTCGGGTAAAAAACACTTTAAACCCAAATATCATGGTGATAAATGCGAGATGAAACCACACCACTACCTATGTAGGTAGGGGGTAGGGTGGATTGAAGGTATAGAGAAGGACAGCTCCAAAGCTCTTATCATAACAAAATAGCAAATAAATAAATTGCCGAACAGGGAAATTTACCCGAAGTAAGCATTCTAGGGTTAAAGACATTCTTCAGTTAACCCAGTTTGCCCAAGGATGTCATATTCATTTTAAGCATCCTATTTCCATATGATTATATTCGGTTTAGAGAGCAGTTTTCCAGGTATAAGTTGGAGGTAAAGTGTTCATTAATTTTATGTGTGTGAGCCCTTCCTTAAATATAAATCGTCCAGAGGTAACAATGAATATTCTAAACACTTTTGTCATCATAATTTCTAGAGGTTAACCTCCTTATATCGCTTATAGTTTTAATTCATCTGTCATCAGATGTTTATATTTAACCCGTCACGTCCCGACCAATTTCGCACCTCCGATACCCCTCAATCCCTAGCTATTTGGGGAAAAATAAATTTTGGCCAAAACCTCTGCTTTTGTTGAGAAACAAAGGAAAATCACCAAGAAAGGGCTTACCGGGGTCCATAAGTGGTCGGAACAGGTGAGGTACCCCGCGCCAGGTACAGTATTCTGTCACTGATGTGTGAGGCTCTCACGTTTTCTGTGGTAGGTAATTTTGGGAGAAACAACAAAGAACACATCTACATTTATTGATTTTGAACTAATAAACAATCACAACAACAATATAATGGTTTTACATGATATGTATAACATAATAAGCATTGTTCCATCGCTTAAGCATAGCGAGTTTGGTCATATTGGTCACACACTAGTTGCTAAGTTTCTTGTTTCAGTAAACATATCATTTTTTCTACTTGCATAATACTGTTTCAATGACATTTTACCATTTTTGACTATGTAAATGTTTTCAGCTGTTTTCATTCATTACGATGATATTTAGCATAAATATTGCGCACATCTGCTTACTCAGAGCGCTAACTATGACTCTTCTCTCAACATACATTATTATTATTTCACTTTCTACTATTGTTTTTATGACAATGAACCTTTTCTCAACCAATGTAAATGTTTTCACTTATTTACATTCCTTACAAGGGTATTTAGCGAAATGCTAGCGCATATTCACGTAACAAGTACACTCGCTACCACTCGTGTTTCAACTTATACTTTATTTCTTCACTCACAATATACATGCCCACTTACATTACACCAGTTTCCACGTTATACTACTATGTACATATTTATGGGCCTTATTTATTCCACTGAGCGTCAGAGTATCACATCAAAATACCCTCGTTAGTAATGTTTTGACTTAGATAATATTTATACACTTACATAATAATTTTCCACTTACATTACACCCATTTCCCATTTATACATCTATTTACATATTTATGGGCCTTATATATTCCACTGAGCATCAGAATATTGCATCTATATACACTTGCTAGGAATGTTTCTCTTACAGAAACTTTGTAGCTTCTTGTAGTGCATTTTGTAGATCAGTTATACATACATTAGACTCGTGGACGAGCGGTTGTTATAAGTGAGTAGTTTTGTAAGTAGATAATCTTCATTACCTTTTCTCATGCAATGATGGGAGAGGTAAAGATTAGTATGGGGCTATATTTATTTGTCTTGGAAATAGGCCTATTACCAAAGTTTCTCACACACGAGTGAAGTATAGAATCCCTCGAGCTACCTCCCTGTCTCTCTCTCTCTCTCTCTCTCTCTCTCGCCCATGTTGCTAGCCTCCTCCCTGCTACCTGTCGGTTCTATGGCCTGTCTCCTTCTGAGCTCACATTCCTACACTCTCGTGTAGCAGAGGTCGTGTCAAATGTGCTCTACTTTCATGGAACCTTCTGGAATACTGTATGTCTGTGTGTATGTACTGCTTCCAGTGTACGATCAACATTCCTTCACTTAAAGAGTTGCAAGCTAATTTCCCGTTCCCACACCTTGTCTGGTGCTCTGTCTATCTATCTACCTATCTATCCATCATGCTTTCTGTCATGATTTGTATTTATAATATGGATTTCTGACATCGCTCGGTCACGCAGCTGGCGGTCCTCCGATAGCAATCATCACTGATATATGCTAATCTATTAATACATAATATTCTTTTTCTTCACTCTTAATACATAATATTGATTATAATATTGTATAGACATAGTATTCATGATAATATTGTACTGATCCAGTAATATTACATTTTAAACAAGTTGTATACATAACTGAACAAAATTACCGCAATATAGTTAAATTGGTTATTGTATAACATTTTGTAAGATGTGTATGTGTAACAAACATACGCATATAACTGTGCAATGGTAATATTGCTAGGTCATTACATTACATATGGAGTTATCCCTTTAGTAATGCCTAATATTTCACCTAACTTGTATGATGATTCTGGTAATAATAAATTGTAGTAATATTGTATGAATTGTTACATAATATTGTAGTAACACTGTGGTAATGCATAACTGTAACATTGTATGAATTGTTACATAATATTGTAGTAACACTGTGGTAATGCATAACTGTAACATTGTATGAATTGTTACATAATATTGTAGTAACATTGTGGTAATGCATAACTGTAACATTGTATGAATTGTTACATATCGTTTGTACAGTAGTTACATAACTGTAGAAAGTGTAACATAATGCAATCGTTTGTCGTTACATAATTGTTACATATCGTTTGTAGTTACATAACTGAAGCAAGTATAACATAGTGCAATCGTTTGTCGTTAAATAATTGTAATATTTGCTGTCCTGACATCACTAATCCGGTCATGCTGATGTCAATGATAATGATGATGTGCCATGCCACTGGCTCGTGGAGGATACTAATTTGTTTTTTGTTTCACTTATAGAACGAGTTTATGTGGTATTTTGGCATTTGTAGTAACACATCTATTTTCATTTGTTTGTTATGTGATCTTACTGTATTTCTTTCTTTCTTTTCTTTTTTATGTATTGATTTTCTATACTTTGTTTTTCTTCGTTTGTCTATGCTTTTTCTGGTGTTGTTCGAGGTTGCATAATTGCTGGTTAATTCCCTTGGGACCTTCTTTTAAGGTTTAGTTTATATTGCATTGATATTACTGAAAATGATATCAATAGTCGCATATTTTGTCATTTTATATAAAAAATATATATAAACTATATACAGTATTAACTATATACTCTGACTTCTTGTTCACTTGTACCTATCGTGGCCAATATATGTCTCAGCACTGTGTGGAAATCTTTGTCTTCACGATTGTGTGGAAGTTGTTGTTCATTCTTGCTAATGTCATTTGTGTTGGCCTTTTTTTTTCTGGTTTTCTTTGTAACTTAATTTGTCTGTTTCCACTAGGTAACTTTAATTAATAAATGTTTAATACAATTCTTTTAATTGCTCTCTGAGTAACTGTGATGGTATATTTTCTTTATTACTTTGTAGATGTAATAATGTATAGTTGCATGCATGAAACACGTATTTTATGTAGGTATAAATGGTAACACTCGTTGGTAGTAAATAAATGCTATAATAAATGAATGAATATATATAGTGTAGAATATTTATTGTTTGTGATTATTTAGTGATTGAATTATGCAGATAACTGAAGTAAGAATGTGTACGTAGGCTGTAACTATTCAGCACATTTTATATGTTTGTGCAAAATCTGTTGTCTATCACTATGTCTATTACTGTGTATTGTATAAATGAAGACACTATGTACCTCACTAGTTTTTACTGTGGTGGGAATGGTGTGAGTGGTGTTGCACGTGGTGATAATGTTGTCCTTCACGGGTTGATTGAAGTGTTGTGGGGTGTCAGACACACATTGATAGGCATGGCATCGTCTCACCAAACACGTATGGTGACGTCGACTTCCCACACTGGTAGCTGTGTTGAGTAAATGAGTAGCAACGAATAACTTGAGTGAAGATGAGTGAGTAAGATGAGTTGTGAATATGGGCTTCATCGTCTTGACCTTCTCGCACTCATGCGTCAGCAGTGGAGGTTGGGTGGAGGTAGCAGAGAAAGGAGGGTGAGGTCAGGTGGTTGTGACGTGTCTCGCTCTTCGTTTGTTTGTTTTGTTTTTCTTTCTCGATGTATTCTCGGTCCTTTTTTTCTTGTGATTTGCTCGTTGTGGGATGAAGAATGTCGCTACTTGTAGGTGCGTGTAGAAGATTATACAGACGACTCGTAGAGTTGTAACTTGTACTTGATCATAAATTGTTCTAGTTCGTTGGTTCGTTGTAGAAATTGGAAGATTATTTGTATCAATATTTTGTTAAACTACTGGCAAGGCGTCATGTGACCTCTTCACCTCTACATCAGCATGACGATCGGGGAGATGGAGGGGGGGTTGGAGAGAATACTGTCAGGAGCTGGTTGTGAGTTGTTGGTTTTAAGAGGTATTGTTTGTTTTCAATCATGATAATGTAGAATCAATTGTACACACGTAGACTCGTAGGTTCATAGGCTTATAGACTCGTAGGCTCGTAGGCTTGTAGATTCATAGGCTTGTAGTCTCGTAGGCTTGTAGACTCATAGACTTGTAGGCTCGTAGGCTTGTAGACTCATAGACTTGTAGGCTCGTAGGCTTGTAGACTCATAGACTTTCAGGCTTCTAGCTTGTATTTTGTAGGAATTCACTGTAGAACTGAAGCTAATCTTGGTCAGAGTCTCGCCTGCTTTTGTAGAAATTCACTGTAGATTCGTAGATGAGGTTCGTACGTTCGCTGTCGCCATATCTTACGTTAACTTTGTAGCTTCTTGTAGTGTGTTTTGTAGATCAGTTTTATACATATATTAGACTCGTGGACGAGCGGTTGTTATACGTGAGTAGTTTTGTAAGTAGATAATCTTCGTTACCTTTTGTCATGCAATGACAGGAGAGGTAAAGATTAGTATGGGACTATTTTTATTTGTCTTGGAAATATTAACAAATGCTCTCACACACGAGTGAAGTATAAAGTAGAGTCCTGCGAGCTACCTCCCTGTCTAAATATGTCAGGACTCCATATTATAAATACAAATCATAACAGAAAGCATGATGGACAGATAGGCAGATAGATAGACAGAGCACCAGACAAGGTGTGGGAACGGGATATTAGCTTGCATAATTTTCATTGAGAATGTGTCGTAGCACATCTAATACTTTTTTGTTTTGTCTCTCTGCTAAACCATTAGATGCTGGGTGATAGGCTACAATGTTAACCTTTTTGATATTGTATTCTTTACATATTTCTTGTAAGATATCAGAATTAAATTCTCCTCCATTATCACTTATTAGTACCTTTGGGGTAGTAAAGCAACATATTACATTATCTATTATTGCCTTTGTTAGTGTCTCTGCTGTTTTATCTTTAACTGGGGCTAAAATTACATAACGGGAAAAATGTTCCATTGCTATGAACAGGTATTGGTTATTATTGTTTGATAATGGCATCTTGAGTAAATCAACGGCAACAACGTTCCATGGTTGATGTGGTACAGGGTAATTACCCATCGGTGCAGGTGAAATTGGGTATCCTTTGTGTTTTGACATGATTCGCATCTGTCTATATGATTGTTTATATCTTTTTGTAATGTTGGCCAGTAATATAACAACTGGGCTTGTTTGAATGTCCTACTTTTTCCAGGATGTCCTGCATGTGGGCTGTCGTGTATCGTTCGTAATACTTGGGGTATCATATCATTAGGTACTACCAATTAGTTAGTATTTCTTTTTGGCATTTTGGTTGTCCTGGGTTGATCTTGGATCATGATGAGCATAGTTGACTTAGCCTGTTCTATTTTCCATTTTGCTAACTTCACTATTTCATCCACTTCCTTTGTGTTATGTGCTTGTGAAACATAGCCTCCTATCATGAAGTCAAGGGTTCTCATGGGTCTTGCGATATTTTCTAGATAAGAAGGTAATTCATATAAGTAATCCAGACTTATTTCAGTACTCATGACATCTTCTACAATTGACGTCGTGGCCGTTGGAGCTATGAGGCATCCTTGCCGTACTATGTTTTAGGGGTCTATGTGCGCATATCCTCTTGCTATGTTGAGGCAAATCCATAGCATAAGTCCCTTCATCGTTACCTACCGACAAAAAAATCTATTAATTTTCTAATATGGTCATATATCTTACAGAAACTTTGTAGCTTCTTGTAGTGTGTTTTGTAGATCAGTTATACATAAATTAGACTCGTGGACGAGCGGTTGTTATACGTGAGTAGTTTTGTAAGAAGATTATCTTCGTTACCTTTTGTCATGCAATGACAGGAGAGGTAAAGATTAGTATGGAACTATTTTTATTTGTCTTGGAAATATTAACAAAGTCTCTTACACACAAGTGAAGTATAAAGTAGAGTCCCGAGAGCTACCTCCCTGTCTCACTCTCTCTTTTTCTCTCTCTCTCACTTCCACTCTCGCCCATGTTGCTAGTCTCCTTCTCCCTACTACCTGTCGATTCTATGCCCTGTCTCCTTCTGAGCTTACATTCCTACATTCTCGTGTAGCAGGGGTCGTGTCACGTGTGCTCTACTGTCGTGGAAGCTTCTAGAATACTGTATGTCTGTGTGTATGTACTGCTTCCGGTGCACGATCAACATTCCTTCACTTAAAGAGTTGGAAGCTATTTTCCCGTTCCCACACCTTGTCTGGTGCTCTGTCTATCTATCTACCTATCTACCCATCATGCTTTCTGTTATGATTTGTATTTATAATATGGAGTCCTGACATATTCACGGGCCTTATTTATTCCACTGTGCGTCAGATTATCGCATCAAAATACCCTCGCTAGGAATGTTTCGACTTAGATAATATTTATACACTTACATAATAATTTTCCACTTACATTACGCCCGTTCCACTTTATACAACTATTTACATATTTACGGGCCTTATTTATTCCACTGAGTGTCAGAATATCGCATTTATATACTCTTGCTAGGAATGTTTCAACTTAGAATATATTTATGCACTTACATAATATTCCACTTACATTACACCCGTTTCCACTTTTATACTACTATTTACAGATCTACGGGCCTTATAATTACACTGAGCGTCTGTATGTCGCATTTCTTTCTGAGTATGAGCGTCATATCGCATTCAGACCATATCAGAACTGCATCAAGGTGTGATATTCACTAAAACAAGGGTGAATGCAGAGACCCACGTCACACTCAATGCACTCATAGCGGGTGTCTTTTCTCTGAATGGTGGGTCTCACACGGGAATTACTACACACATGACACCTGCATTGGGGCCTAGGTCTATTTGGCTAGGGAGGTATAGAAGTGGGGAAATGGCGGGCAGATATACTCAGGGGAGTTTGGGAGGTAGGGGCAGTGCGTGAGCTTTGTTGGGGCCTCTCGACCGCATACCAGGCAAAAATCTCACCTGTAAGCTCCCTCACAAACCCTTCAAAGGTTTCCTGCACTCCTGTTGTCATGGTGTGCAGGTGGTGGCAATTGAGGGCAGTTATATCTAGCAGGTGAAAGAAGAGCTTCTTGTACCACTTCATCGTGGTCCTGGCACACTCGACAGTGGATATCATGGAGTCTGACTGGTCCACCAGGCGCATGTTGATGTTATAATCAAGCACACACTCAGGTTTCCAGATGTGATGCCTCCTCTCGCTGCGGTAATCCACGGACTCTGTACGGAACATCAATGGGCGGTGAACCGTGGACAAGAGACTGACTTCTCTGTTGTGGCTCCACACTGTAGCTAGGATAAGCCTGGAAGAAGACCACCTCATTTTTTTCTTGTTTACTCCCCACCTTGACCATGTGACGTCAGTTCACCTTGACGGTACCACAGAGTCCTGTGTCATGCAGGTGGAGATAACGAGTGAGAAGAGGGCTAGTGTACCAGTTTTCCAGGTAAAGGACGTGACCACGATGAAGGTAGTCGTCAATCATTGTCTTTACCACTGCTCCAGACAGTCCAATACTCCGATCTACTATGTCTGTTTGTGCACCAGTGTACAAGACTATGTCTTGCACATAACCAGTCCTACAGTCACACATAACAAAGATCTTGAACCCAAAACGGTGCCTTTTGCTGGGTATGTACTGCCGAAAAGGAAATATTGCTTCTCCACAACACGAAACTCTCGTCTATGACAAGGTCTCTATAGGGATAAAATGAGGAAAGGAATGTTTGCCATAGGTGATGAAAAACCAACCTAATTCGCCTCATCTTATCAGTGTCATTTGCATTGGCAGGATCATCAGCATCGTAAAAGTGGAAGAGGCTTAGAATTTGCTGAAACCAATTATGGCTCATGATTTTGCCAAATATTGGTGTCTGCATGATAGGGTCCCTTGTCCAGTAAGCAGGAATTCTGTTTTTACGTACAATACCCATCAAAAGTACCAGGGCAGAAAATAAAAAATTTCTGCAAGGGAGGCAGGATAATAAGTGATGGAATGCCTGCTCCTTGTGCCCAGTCTTTCACTCTCACGGCGCTGGCTGCTAACAAAACGGTTGGTTTGTTCCACTATCTGCTCCACAAAACCCTCACTGAAAAACAGGTGGAAAAAATCCAGCCTGGTGGAACAACGGTGAATTCCTGGAGCTGTGCAGCCAGCGCACCCCTGCTCAGTGAACAAGTGAATGATGGAAGAAAAATCACTGCTATCTTCCCAGTTCCAACAGACATAACCCTCGCCCCCATCGTCGGGGTGGGGAGGAGATGCTGGTGGGGGAGGTTGGGGAGGAGCAGTGCGGAGGGCTTCACCACTCTCACTCCTCTTCCCTCGGCCTTTACCCTTCCCCTTTCCCTTACCCTTACTGCCTTGGGGAACATCAAGGGGCTGTGGGGAGGAAGTCCGGGAATATTGGGGAGCATAAGACGTGTTGGGGAGTGGCTCCTCCTCACCTCCCTGCTCCATCACCACACCACATGATTCATCACGCTCCCTCACTGCCCCACGTGATACACCCCATCGCCTCACACCACCACGGGAGAGTGATGACTCACTCCCACCACTCTCACTTTCATTGATCGCCCCAGAATAATCTCGCGGTCGTACCACGTGGCAGCACGTCCCACGGCTCCATCCTCGTCCTCGTCCTCATATTCGGGCTCCACATCACGTAGGAGCTGCCGAGAGGTTGTTGCACGTTGTTTTTGTGCAGGCTGGGCCTCTATAACAGCACGATAGGTCACGTAGTGCCGTTTCCTGGGGGGCGGGACCTCCTCATCACTGCTGCTAGTTTCCTCCTCCTCTGGTTGGACATAATCCTTGTCCACCACCTCGTCATCGAGGTGTCAATCACTGTTGCCTGTGAAGGCATCCAGGTCGGCTTGAATTTCCTCCTCCGAGAGACCTCTGTGCGCCATGTCTAACCTGGGTCATTGCTAACAGGTGAGTGACCGAGCCGAAGGCGAGCGCAGGTTGCGGGGGGTCACCGAATGTCCCCACCTGGTGGCAGGTAGGGGAAGGTTGCGCAACCCTACATACCCAATATCAAGCGCGAGATTTGAAAATTGTGCAAATTATGAGCCTTGCAATTGCGCGATGTACCAGTACATCAACGGGACTGGCAGTTACATAATGTTGCAACGTAGTCATACATCGACAGGACGCTTCGGGTTAAGAGAGCCTCGTATTGAAAGGTTTACAAACAATTTTGGTTTAATCCGGTCCGTATGATGACGTCTGTATATTATACCGTGTTCTTGCTACGGCTAGAGGTAATTTTATCAGGCTTCTGGGAGACAACTTCCAGTGTAGGCGTTAATGAAGACAATATCTGACCCATTCAGTCGAAAAGTATCCCCTAAGCTGAGAAAACTATCTGGTGATTAACACCTGTATGATGTCGTCATTTGTATTGTATTATTGTTACTACCAGACAATGTGAGGCCCTAATGCTAATGGTAACTTAACTAAAAACAAATATTTTATTATAAAATGATTATGCTGTTGGTATGGACCAGTCCAGAAAATGATCTCTCTCTCTCACACACACACACACACACACACACACACACATCCATGTGCGTATGTAACCCCCCTTGAAAAAAAAAATATATATATATATATATTGGAGGCTGGCCTACGAGAATCACCGTCCGGCCTTCACAGAAAGTTTACGCTGGGTAGTGGTGGAAGAAAACCAGCATTAAATTTGGGAACATGCTATAAAACCATAGATGGAGGCATTCTGGGTTTTAAAAAAGCCACTTCATAGGCCCCATTTCAGAAACTTATTTTCCCAAAAGTCCTTGAAGGAGTTAAAACTCGAGAGCAAGGTATAAAACAAATAATGTTTCTTGCCCTCCAAAATGGTGGGATGGACATAATTAGATTTGACACTGAAGGTCAAACAAGGTCATAATAATGAATAAAGTCAGAGTTTGTCAATTGTGAAAAATGGACATGAAATGTGTGGGCCCCTTATTCTGGTAAAATAACATCCTAATACGTCTTCCCGCTCCTTTATGCAAATTTTTGCCCCCCCCTTTTGACAGTAACTCCTCCAGGTTAACCGACTCTATAATATTATCCCTTATTTTTTATTATTACTACATACTGACGATTTTATTCTATTCCTGAACAATCGTTCGTGCTCAAGAAGTTCATCAGGACCATATCAAAGTGCTCAACTTGAGAGAAAAAATGTTTTTAGCTAATTTACATCTCTTGGAGGTAGCTAGAATAAAATATAGGAGATGCCTTTAGCCTGAGTTGGTTAAACCATCTCCCCTAAGCCTTGTTACAGTGTATATCACCAAGCGACTGAAATATAAATATAAATAAGTAAATACATAGGCTAAATAAATAAATAAATATTAATCCATGGACCAGTTTACTGTAGAATCCATGTATAGTGTTATCTGATAACCAAATACATTATGATTTTATTTGTACACGTATTGTTAAGTTGAATGTTCAATCTCTCTCTCTCTCTCTCTCTCTCTCTCTCTCTCTCTCTCTCTCCTTGCAAACAAACTCACACTATCAAACTAGGAAACTGTCCAATCAGAGTTGCAGTGTGCGTGACGTAATGAAGGGGGCGGCTCTCTCGCCCCAGCTACGTATATACAGTATATTAATGCTGGTCGTGGCCAGTCACTCCACAGACACCAGCCGTTTCCTGAGGACATTTCTATACCGTAAGTCCATGGTTCGTTTTCTCATCGATTTCACTCTGAATATACATTTTGCACTTCATCCCTACTATCTAAACATGATTTTTTTTTTCTGTTGGGACAGACATACCGAACGGGACGGGTTAGGGCGAGCCTTCTTTAATCCCGACACTAATAGTGGATTTTACTAAGCTGGATAAAATCGTATAGTAGTAGAAAGACGGACGGGTATGAAGGCGTAGTGATTCCGAGAGTGCTCTCTGGCTGCGAGGCGTGAACCCGGAAAAGGTTTCAAGTGTTGCAAAGAATGTGCTTAAGGTTTCAGTGGGTGGTTACAAGGTTTGACATTTTGAGAAATAATACTGCAAGTTAAAAAGTGAGAGCAGACTTGGTATAACGGAAAGAGTAGATTAAAGTTTACGAAAGAGGTACAGTCATATGGAGAAAAATGGGTGACGAGGGAGTGATAGAGAAAACCTACATATTAAACTTGGATGAATGAGAGGAAGAGGGAGGCTTTGAGGAGGGTGGAGGGATAGCGCAAGACATACTGTTAATATTATGGAGGTCTGAACATTCAGTAGGGTAACAAACGCGAATAGAATACTGTATAACAAATCAAAATGAAATGGTTTGTGAAGGGATAACTAGCTGTCAATGATCTATTACACAGTAAGTGAAGAGACTCGGATAAACCGTAAATACCAAGGAATGTTGATGATGGGTAGAAATTGTTTTGGTATCGACCATCACATATGACAAGTGAGAGACTGAGTGTAAGTGAATGGGATTTATTTGTCTTGTTTTCGACCGCCACTCAGAAGCAGCAGGTAGTGAACATATATTTTTAAACAGTGCCATAAAGCAGAGTGGTGTAAGAGACTTCCTACCACCTCCGGTGTTTTAATCCCTGATTCTGATGATTTAGTTAATCAATGCTATATCTAAGCCCTCACGTTCGAATAGTTTCTCCCTGGCAAAATAGTATGATAGCAAGAATAATAAAAAAGGGGGTGCTCATCTCATGTGCAGAATTCTCGTCGGCTTCGGAGTTTTCTCCCACTTCTGTCTTACCGAAAAAGGTTCACATTGACAGAGCTCTCGTTGACTCCGGAGGTTCTCGTACCTGTATATTGGGCATATAGCCTGCTGATCTGTTCAGCTCTTTGCATCCATGCCTCCAACATTAGGGCAGGCACGCACCACCCATCCAGTTCCACACTTACACCATTTCTGTCCAACTCTGATTCGAAGAGTTAACCGCTACACCAGGTATTTCATGAATGCAACTGTCTTCTTCAGTCTGTTTTCCCCGTCCCAATAATTTTCAGTCTGCAATATGTATATGCGTCTCAAATTTTACGAGTCCTGAATTTTGATTCCCAGCTTCATTTGGGAATGGCAAGTTTTGCTGAATCTTGGGAGCTTTCTTTTCTGCATAAGAAAATATTCTACGTTACTATCATCTACAATATAGCGAGTATTATCTTTATATTCACATAACACATCAATGACACACATGAGAATAACGTTTTTCATTTTGATGATCTCTTAATTGTCATATTCTTGATATATGCAGATGATTTGATCTAGCTGAACAAAGACTTATCACAATGAACGGGGTTAATATGCAGCCTGTATCAAACTCCACCACTTCAAGAGTCTCTGCTAAGCTGTAGGAAAAAATGTTGCTCAAGATCGGCGAGGCTATTCGCTCAGGAGGATTTTAAAATAATGTCCTAAATCCTCTTTTACTTCTGATGTGTAACATATGTTCAATCACTCCTTCGATACTCTCGTTATTGTAATCTGTCTACATTTACACGATTTTGTTGTTGTTGTTGTTGCTGTGGGGCTAGTAAGATGTAAGGAGTAAGATCTATGCCCATATTAACATCATCTTTTTCCATTATCACCCATCATTATTGTCATCACCGCCATCATCGCCCATTATCACCATCACCATTATCATCGTCATCGTCATCACCATTATCCAGCGTCAACCACCGTGATCATCATCCTCATTATTTTCACCACCACCACCATTATCACCATTCATTATCAATATCATTTTCATAGTATCAGCTTCCATCACCAACACTATCATCCTCATTACCATCATCAAGGAAAAAGAAGACGGGTTTCTATGAAGAGAGCCGTGGTTGATTAGTAGACCAGTGATCGACAAGACGCAAGATCGATCCTCGCTTGTGGCAAAGTACAGTTCGGGAATTTAAATTTCGCTAAATGTTAGTAACCCACTGAGTTGGATGCCAAGTTTTTCACTTTAATCAGGCTGCCTTCACACGATCTTTTCAGCTTCAGCACTCACTTTACTGATAAGGGTAAAAGCAGCTATATTTTAACCTTCCTGTACATAATATATTGTTTCTGCTGCTGTGAAGGTGACGGGCAGGAACGCCTTCACATGGTGGCACTGATATGAGCGGACGGTGGAATTGCTTACTTATGCGAACGTTCCTCAGTCCTCTCCCTATCCCCCGAAAGTACTGTAGGATGGTGGCCTGTAAAGGAAGGACAGTTCAAGTCTGTAGTCCACCGGGTTCTCGTTCAGATGAGCCTGGGATTGCAACGACTACTAAGTCCTACCGCCATTTTAGTTTCAGATAGACTGTTGGATGGAAAGAGTTAATGACATTCTTCAATTAACTCAGTTTGCCCAAGGATGTCATATTCATTTTAACCATCCTATTTCCATATAATTATACTCTGTTTAGAAAGCAGTTTTCGAGGTGGGAGTTTGAGATCATGCAATCACTATTATTTTTTAGTGTGTGAGACCTTCCTTAAATATAAATCGTCCGGAGATATCAATGAATATTCTAAAGTATTTTCTCATCATAATTTAAAAGAGGTTAACCTCCTTATATCGCTTATAGTTTTAATTCTTACTGCCATCAGATGTGTATATTTAAGAGAGCCTCGTATTGAAAGGTTTAGAAACAATTTTCGTTTAATCCGGTCCGTATGATGACGTCTGTATATTATACCGTGTTCTTGCTACGGCTAGAGGTAATTTTATCAGGCTTCTGGGAGACAACTTCCAGTGTAGGCGTTAATGAAGACAATATCTGACCCATTCAGTCGAAAAGTATCCCCTAAGCTGAGAAAACTGTCTGGTGATTAACACCTGTACGATGTCGTCATTTGTAATGTATTATTGTTACTACCAGACAATGTGAGGCCCTAAGACGATACTGGTGACTTAACTTAAAAATATTTTATCATAAATGATTGCAATGATGTTGGAATGGAATAATCGAGAGAGAAAAAAAAGAGATCACACACACACACACACACACACACACACGCACACACACTGAAGTATCAGAGGAAATCTGTAGTAAAGACATAGAGGAACACAAAAGGTTAGGGAAATACGAGAAAAGCAAGACAAGACCTCTAAAGGTGACTTTCCAGAGTGTAAACACTGTGGAGGAGATACTGAAAAATGCAAAGAATCTTCTGGAAAAAGAGGAGTTCAAAAATGTATGGATAAAAAGATGCCTAACACAAGAGGAACTGAAATTACCGAAAGAGAAGAGGGAGGAAGCAAAAACAAAACATGAGGGAAGATCAGAAGAGGAGAAGAACAAATTTTTTTTACAAAGTAATAGGACTGCAGGTACGAAAGTGGTACATAACCAGGATGGAATAAAAAGGAGGAAGGTAGTAAAACCATCTCATGACAAGTATATGAACAAGATGATAAAGATGATGTACTCAAATGTGGATGGAATGGTATCTAAGTTACTAGAGATGAATGATTATGTCAGAGAAAATGAACCACAAATAATATGCCTAACTGAAACAAAATTAGCACCAAGGATATCCAGTGACATACTAAACTTAGAGGAATACAATATATGGAGAAGAGACAGAAATTTAAAAAAAAGTGGAGGAATTATAATATTAACTAAGAAAAATCTAAAAGTCAAGGAAATAAAACTAGATATACCATCACAAGTAGAACTGATTGCAGTAGAGATCAACACATCTGAAGGGAAAGTAATTGTAGCCAATTTGTACATGCCACCCAGATCAAACACATGGGAAAGAGACGAATATGAGGACCTGGCAGAGAGTACAATTCAGAGTTTAAGATCACTACTACATAAAATGGAAGAGAAATCGGAAAGAATTATACTAACTGGAGATTTTAATACAAATATAAATTGGAATACTCTAGATATAATTAGCCAAGAAAGCTGTTGGGACCAAAAGCTCCTGGATCTCGTGCAAGAGCTCTTCCAAACGCAACATGTGAGGGAAACCATCAGAAAAAGAGGACTCGATGTACCTTCAGTGTTAGATCTAATATTTACAAGGCAAGAAAATGACATTGACAGTTTAATATATCACCCTCCAATCAGCAAAAGTGATCATGCAGTACTAAATTACAACTTCAGGATAGCATATGACATAGTTAACAGCAATGAAAGTTACAAAAAGAGCCTAAACTATGAAAAGGGAAATTATCAAGACCTAAAGAAGTATTTCTTAGAAGTTGATTGGGAAAATGAGCTTAGAGGACAAGATTTAAATGCTGTATATAAAAAATTCTGTTAATTTTATGAAATAGGAGTCCAGAAGTACATCCCACAGCACAAAGAAGCAGATAAGGAAATACAGAAATGGTTCAATAGAGAATGTAAAAAATCAAAAGAAAGAAGAGATTTGTTGTGGAATAGATATAGAAGACACAATAGTGAAAGGGCGTATAATAATTACAAACAGGCAAGAAACGATTATACAAGAATAAGGAGGGAAGCCCAAAAACAGTTTGAGGAGGATATAATAAATAAAAGTAGTGATCAACCAAAGCTGTTTTACAGCTACATCAGAAGCAAAACCAAAGTAAAAGATAGAATACAATCCAATACGGACGAGGGAATCACTTATACGCAAGACAAAGATATTTGTGAAACACTGAATAAGAATTTCCAATCAGTTTTTACAGAAGAAAAAAATTTTGAGAGGGACTATGTGGAACATGCATGTCCACACATACTACCATATATACAAATAACAGAAAAAGTAATACAGGAGGAGTTATGTAAATTAGACAAAGGAAAAGCAAGTGGTCCTGATGAAATTTCATGTTGGGTACTACGAGAATGTGCAAAGGAGTTAAGTAAACCATTATTTTTAATTTTCAAGAAATCCATGAGTCAAGGTAAACTACCTGATATTTGGAAGAAAGCAAATATTGTCCCCTTATTCAAGAAAGGAAATAGACAAAATCCACTCAACTACCGTCCAGTATCAGTGACCAGTGTTGTAAGCAAGGTATTAGAAAAGATTATAAGAAAAGCTTGGGTAAATCATCTAGAAGAACACAGTATGATAACAGAAAGACAGTTTGGTTTCAGAAAAGGAAAATCATGTGTTACTAATCTGTTGAGCTACTATGACATAGTAACAAACACAATACAGGAAAGAGAAGGATGGGTGGACAGTATCTATTTAGATTTCAAGAAAGCTTTTGACACAGTACCACACCAAAGACTTTTATGGAAACTGTACCATCAAGGAGGAATTCGAGGCAAACTATTTTGTTGGATACAAGATTTTCTCATAAAAAGAGAAATGAGAACAGTACTAAGAGGAAACTACTCATCATGGAAAGAAGTGACTAGTGAAGTACCACAGTGTTCAGTGCTGGCACCAATCATGTTTTTAGTGTATATAAATGATATAAACAGTAACACTGGAAATGAGAGGTATCTGAATATGTTTGCAGATGATGCAGAAATACAAAGGAGAATTACTAACACAGACTCTTGTAAAGATCTACAAGAAGAATTAAATAAACTACGTGAATGGAGTAATACATGGCAAATGGAATTCAATGTGGACAAGTGTCTTGTAATCAAGTTTGGTAAAAGTGGAAAATGACCAGATTGGGATTATAAGTTAGGAAATAAAACCCTATACATATTAGAAAGAGAGAAGGACCTAGGTGTGATTATCAATAATAGACTATCTCCGGCTGACCACATCAGCGAGAAGGTACGGAACATGTATACACTGCTTGCAAATATGAGAATAGCATTCACATACATAAATGAAGACATGCTAAGAAGGATAATAACATCATTCATTAGACCAACCCTGGAATATGCATCAGTAGTCTGCAGTCCTCATCTCAAAAAACACATAGACAAGATTGAAAAAGTTCAAAGGGCCGCTACAAGATGGATACCAAGCTTAAGGGACCTAAGCTACGAAGAAAGACTAAATAAACTGAATCTACCAACACTACAGGAGAGAAGGAAAAGTGGTGACATGGTAATGCTATATAAGTGCATATCAGGGAAGGAGAAAATAGACATAAATGATTACTTAACATATGGAGAGGCATCAGCAAAAAACTGCATAAGAAGAGAGGTGATAAAGACGTTAGGAAATTCAGTTTCCCAAACAGAGTAATTGATCAATGGAATGCACTACCGAATGAAATAGTGTGTGGCAAAACAATTCACAGATATAAGGATATGTACGCTAAATATGGTTTAAGACATGGGACAGTACGAGCTTGACTCATTCCTGTAAAGATACAATTAGGTAAGAACAATTAGGTAGGTAAGAACACACACACACACACACACACACACACACACAGTAATAAGACAATTATTCAGGTGATTTCTACATTCCACCAGCTATAAACATTTTGTGAGTACAGTGTGGAATGAAGTAACAAGCATAGAAATAGGAACCTCCTCCCATCAGTGCTCTTTTCGTATCTCGTCTCTGCATTTCTTTTTTTTCCATCAGTACATCTCAACAGTCATTTTAGACTATTGATTTATGGTTTATGATCTTACCGTCGAAGCTAGGTACCAAATACACAATTCATATATTATAACACTACTTACAGCTGTGTAATATCTTCCTAATTTACTGATACACACATACGGAACATATGTTAATGTTGAATGTGGCAACGCAAATTCGCGAAGTTTTAAATATTCTGAGAAGAGTTCTGATGCTACAGAATGATTTTAGGCTATAACTCGCGATCTGTATCTCAAATAATGCTTAACCTGCCCCGTTCCGACCGATTTTCCACCACCGACTGACACCAATCCCGACAGATTTTGGATTTTTTTTTTTTTTTTGCTCAAACTTCCGCTTTTGGTGAGAAACATCAAAAATTCATAGATAAATCGCTCACATGAGGTTGGATACAGGTAAGAGTACCCCTTACCTTACTGTGTTTTCTATGAGGCAGGCTTCAGAGAAAATGAGTTCTGTGGGAGGGGTAACTACTCCACACCACTCTTAAACGGTATTTATTTATTTGTTTGATATGAATTTATACGTAGTACATCAGTATATATAAGTGATATAAGCATTGTTTCACTACCAAACATATCAACATACCTCACCTTTTTTGACAGCATTACCTGATCATCATTTCTGACTGTTTCTTCCTCTAATGCTATGTAAACTTTGTCCTCCACATTGTCGTCAATTGGGGAATCATTCTGGCCTTGAATTTCGTACCGTGGCACGACATGTCTTTACTGGCCAGGTCACTGGTAACGGGTGGATTGCCAAGACAATGGCGTGCAGGGGGAGGAAAGGTCATGCAAAGTAAGGCATTGTCCCTGCCTGGCGTCTGGTAGAGGACGGTGTCCCGTCCATACTTACCAAAAATCATGCACGAACTTTGAAAAATGTGCAAATGATGGACCTTGCAATTGCAGCGCATTTATATACGTCAATGGGAGTCACAGTGACAAAACGTTCGGATGTCTATACACGTCAGCGGGAGTCGGTGGGTTAAAGCATACAAAATATTCCTGGTTCTTAAAAAGCATTCTGGTTCACATCACTCTTTTGCACGCCTCTTTGTTTTGGAGTTTTTACTGAAGAAGAAAGATGAAAACAAAATATCAATAATTTCTCCTGATTTCGCAAATCCTTAAGGTTGATGGAGATTTGCAAGTGTATTTGCATTTAAATAGTGGATGTCATTTAGCCTGTACTCATCGCTGAGCTTCATCAGCATTATGGTGCGTGCACCCCACACCTTATGTACAGGACGACAATTTAACCTGTGCCATCCCTGTGTAGTAATCGCTACAACAATTACTGATACTGTACAGTATTTTATGCTGGTTAACAATAAATAATTTTATTCCTATAAATGCAACCCATGGTGAGATGAAGGCCAATTATAACTATGATTTGCTTTTGTGTGAAGCATCAATCTCTTCATCTTCCTGTGTCATGTTTAATTTGCCTTCCCACCACCAGAGTACATGCAGGAATCTCACCGTCCTCAGCCAACACAATAACAACAATCTTTCCTTTGCACTTTCCTCTGTATCCTATTCCTACTACCATGATGCCAATGGGTTTATTCTAGGAAAAACATTGTCAAGGGAAGGTCATCCTTTGTTTTAAAATGTCTGGAAAATAGTCAAAAACTAATATATTTCACTCATTCCATGTCAGTGAACTATTTAGAGGGTTCTGAGTCTTCATTTGTATAAGTCCATAAAATGAACATATTAATGAGGCTTACAGACTGAACGGACTCTCTCCTCAGTGAGTGTTAGCAAAAAATTTACACTTCCCTACGAAGTATAAATGGAGAAGGGGCGTCTGTAGAAAGTGATGTATGTGAATGTCAAAATGTTGCAATGGCTGTGCCTGTGTATGATTGTACCAAATATTGTATACCACTGGGAGAAAGGACAGGGTGCAAACACATGCAAGTATATGAAAGGGCATGCTCCCGACGCCCAATTTAAATATCCACCATGGTTTTAGTTCGAACTCTACTGTCTGGGCACCCTATCGAGAGCCTATAGGTCTTTCACCATAAGTTGCCTCAGATTTTCATCTTTTCACATAGCTAATTCTCAGAAAGAGACAATGCTATGATCAAACATCCTTTCCATTGCACTTATTCGAAGCTGATATGATATTAGAGAGTATTCATCCATTGTTATGGCTCGCATTCAAGCTGGAGAGATGGTAATCTTTGGCCATGTTTGGGTAAAGAAGCACAATATGCAACAGATCCTGCCACCTGAGTTCCAGAAGGTTCTGTTAACCCATCAATGTCAAAGGTTCCTGTGTGAGGGATTTGGCTGGCTCATAGTTGCGAAGCACATAGGTCCGTATCATGAGGTTCCACCTTTATTATATTTCGAAAATGCCTAGTTCCGTCCTTATTACTCTGGGCACAAATGGGTTAAGCATTTAAATATCTGCATACCTTGTTGCCATGAGGTTTCTTTTTTTTTTCATTCTTCTCACTTACAATCAATGTATTCGTCATCTGCAACGATATTTCCTAATACCTATGACAAATTTTTTGCAGGAGTCACAGCAAGAAGCTCTCAACATGCTTGTGGAAAAGACATAACACACGTCACATACAAATTTCACTGAAAAACTTTAATACATCAAAACCTTTCCATGAACATTTGCACTTTGATGATTGTTTGTCATCTCTATTCTTGCTGCATCAGTACGATTTAAATAAGCTCAAAAAGGATATATAACAGTGAAACGGTTGAGAATTTTTATTCTAGCTGATCGCAGATAATGTTTTGTTCATCTGTCTATCTATCTATCTATCTATACCCCGACGCCCAGATCCCGCAAAGGGTGGCCGCAGACAAAATGCCTCCAACTCTCTCTGTCACCCACCATTTGACTGCCCTTCCCCCAGCCCACTCCTCCATCCCTCATATACCTCTCAACTCCATCCCTCCACCTCATCCTCGGTCTTCCCCTCCCTCTCCCTCCCTCCACTTCACCCATATACGCCCTCATAGTCATTCATTCTCCATTCTCTTCACATGTCCAAACCACCTCAGTGTATTTCTCCTAATTTTCTCAACCATATCCACATCTAAAGACAGAAAATACTTTTATTTCAGGCATACTGTATTTTGGTCAATCCAGCTAATTCCAGACAATACAGTTCATGTTAGATAAACTCATAGCGGATCAGAGTTGACTACTACAGGAAAGACCTTTTGGATTTCAAGGCTTACCTCCAGCCATGTGTTGATGTATTCTTTACTAAATTTTTGCTCCTGTTAGACTGTTTTCTTCAGTTTAGGAATGCCATCAAGTGTTCAGCGAAATAAGATTTCATTCAACCACTGTAACAAAAATATTTAGTAACCCAACTCCCCCCAAAAATAAAATATACTTCCTCGGTTGCAGGCATTATCTGATGTAAGATGACAAGGCGAACTGTCAAAAGCCAACCGGTGACCTTAGAAACTCGCTGCAAGATCGTGTGGCTGTGGCTGGAAGGGATGGGGGCGATGAATATAGCTATTCAGCTTGGCATTAGCCTCTCCACTGTCTATCGTTGGATCCATCACTGGCAGAAAAGAAGATCCCTGGCCTCTCGATCCACAAGAGAAACCTGCTACTTCGCCAGCCCTCTGATTGATTATGGAACTGAACATTTGGTTAATGATGCAAAGGGATTTCTCTCAAATGCTGCAACGGGGTACATATCTAACAATAAAGTGAGAACTGTAACTGATAATACTACAGGACAACTGACTAACTGTACAACTGTGGTAGACCAATACATACACCCTCAACAAAGATTTACACGATTTCCATCTCCTTTTTCGTATTACGCGTTGCAAAGCTGTAATCTCTGCCATGGCACCCGTCCCCCAATCAGGAACACAGGATATAAGAGCCTCACGCACCGTACAATTCCAAAATGTAATTCTTCATTTAGACAACATTGGCATTCATTATGTTCATATTTATCTTAAAAAGAACGCTGACCAGTTTAGTACAGTGATCTCTATCGTACTTTTACTACTGATGACTATTTTATTTAACAAGGAATAAACCTCATGCAATCAAGAGATGAATGAAGACAAAATATCGCCTAAAAGTTTCACTTAAATGTATGGGTGTCGTCTGGAGAGCGCAAAAATACAACAATTAATATGTCACACTAGAGTAGTTAAAGACATTTGCATCCTCGATGCATTTATTTTCTTGAAAAGAGATAAATACTGATTTAATGTACATATTCGTACACAGCATACACAAATGTCATTTGTAAATAACCAGTACTTGCGAATGATATTGTGAAGTCTTCTCAGTCCTGTAAAATACCAATAAAATTTATTAAATTAGTTCATATAAAGATGTAAATATGCAATAACAGTTATTTATTCCTACATTTTAAGTTCCGCACACTTTCCTCAATATCATGACTTCCTTGGACGTTTCTAAATTTTGATCCTTATCTATGGATTATATGTGTATCAGGACAATTATCAGAAATGGGAACTAATACCCATACAGTACCAGCCATGTGATGGATTTGTTTCTGCTGAGGAGTCATAAGATCCACTGGGGGTAAAGATGTAGTCAGTAATTATGTGTTGTTATAATTAGTCAGAAAACTTGAAAGTGCTTCCTGTGGAGACTCTGAAGCATCATTCTTTGACTGTCAATAATAGGGAAAAAGATTTTTTTGAATGCAAAATATTTTCATTAGGAACTTTTATTATTAGATGCATGATAGTGGGGACAGCCATCATCCAGTCCCTTTCTGTTGTGTTGCTTTCAAGCGACTAACATTGAGAGACAAGCCAATTGGCTTCTTATAGCCTAGGAACCTATTCATTGTGTCGGGCAGTAAGCATTTGGCAAGACGAATATCTGGTGGTTTAATGGGTTAGGACACTCCAAGTGGCTGTGGCTCATAAGTTCTTATATCCAAAGGAAGATTTCGGTTTATTGATCATATAATGGCACTCACGGTGGAGAGACTGACCACTGGCTTTAAATATCCGAACTAAGCAGTCTGGTCCTGGACACTTTTTTTTTTGTGGGGGGGGGGGGCAGGGAGGGGGGGGGTGTAATTGGTCATCCAGTCATGTTGGCAATGCGGGATCAAGTGCCTGGAGAAAAGACTCGGCAACGCCGCACCTTCTTCATCCCCCCAAACGAAATTAGGTATTATGATAGGTTAATGTTAGGTTAGGCCTAAGTTGGATAGGCATAGCTTAATTCCACATCGAAACACAGCTTATCTGGTGATTTTTTGTTTAATTAGCCGAATTATTTCATCTAGTCCTGAGCAAAAGTGCGACGTAGCTGATTCATTCCTCGCTGAGCTTGCTTCAACGTTCACAATATGACTGGGTGACTAACTGTACCCAAAGAAAAAAATGCGTCCCGGACCCCTATATCCTGATGAGACAATAGAGGATTGAAAAATGAACATAGCCTACAAAATCATTATTTTTTTTTATATTTAAAAAGCATTTACGACAATTACAATCTTGTTTTCATTCATTTCATTGGTGATTTATATCCAGATCCTCTCCTGGCTTGCCGTACAGAAACATCAGTAAAATATTATCAATGAACACTTTAAATGCATGCTACACTGTTCAGTACTGATACAGATCAGCAGGTAAGGAAATGAAAAGTGCTCTCAGTTTTTCTCTTTCATTTCTTTTGTTGGGGATAGTATCAGTACTGTCTTAGCATGTAAAGACTTTGATGCTTTGCCAGACTGTTCCATCATATATATCACTTATTATTATTAAATGATTCATAAATAAAGACAATGCAGAGTTTACTGTAGGCCATATGTTTCAAACTATTCATCATTTAACGAATATGAAAATCATGAACGAGAATAATCACATAAAAGTTGTAAACTTAGAAATACATAGAATAATCCAGTGTAAGTTGAATTATTTTAATACAGCACAATTGACACCCAGTGTTTTATGCTGTCTTATACATATTTAAACCATAGTGTCCCTTAACGTGTTCCTCCATTAACGAAAAATAAGACCAGTTTTTAAATAGTAGTTATAGGTTTCAGAACGGTCTCCTGCACCAGGAATGTGTGATGGTCCTATTAACGAGAAAAAGGTTTTAATTGATGCATGATATAGCCCTACAACGGTTATACAGTGTTCCTGCTATATACAGTGTTCCTACTATATACAGTATACACCGATAGCCAAATCACAGCCATAACTGAGCTCACCCGCCATCGAATCACTTCGTAGAGGCGACACAGGCAAGACATCGTAAGTGATTATGAACATTTGCAACCCTCATCATCAGCTGTAATATTCTTTTAACCTATGTAGGCATTTTCAAAGGCGATTAACATTACTGGTAGTGGTGGTCTAGTGGACCCACCATAATTAAATTGGTCATGAAACATCCTTTTTTATCAACTGACATTATTCACACACTTTAACATACAAAAATAACCATTTTAAGGGGTATTCCATCATCCATTTAGTGTAATAAACCATATTCGTACATTTCAATATTTATTTAAAACAACAGTGGAAAGACACACAATGTAAGTGTTAGTAACTTGTGCCACCAAAGACAGAGAACAGTTGTCTTTCATAAAAATAATTAAGTGGTTTACATGTAAAGGGTAGCCTAACACAATGTTACAATAGCAAACTCAGAGACAATGGTGTGCATACGGTACATGAAAGAAATCACCAAAAATAGTAAAATGGAACTGTGGTCACAACATTTGATACAATGTCTGATAACACTGGACTATGGCAGTCACAATATCAAAGTACCATTTTAAAACTGAAATATACAAATGGGTACTACACTAAGGCAAGTGAATTGTTTCAGTTTAATACACATTACAGACCCACATGGTCTGACTGTACACCACATACAGGCTTCAGATAAGTATAACACACATTTTTTGGTTTGTTGTATTCCTGTTTTGTGCACTTCACATGCCTCTCCTTAATGACAGGGTCTGTATAAAAGTAGGTGTAGTTGCACATGACAACACATGACAGATAACAGTTCGTCCAAGGGACATACTTTGTTGGAGGAACGGCAAAGCTCCTCAGCCAGAAGACGCCAATCCTCAATGTAGTTCTGGGGAGCAATGAAGGTACCTAGGGTGGCAGGATTGGACTGACCAAAATTCTAATAAAAAAAGGAAGATCACTGAGGGGGTATCACCTGAGCTCACGGTTACCTATCCTGCTGAGGGGGGTCACCTTGACGTGGTGGCTTGGCTTGAAACATGGCTGGCAGTGCTACCTACTTTGGAGGCATGCCTTCCTTTGTAGGGTTCTGCATTTGTTGGTCTCGTGGACCAAGCACCCCCTACATCACTGGTGTAGGAGGCCTGCTGGTGATGTTAGTCCCTGCCCACCCCCCATATAGGGAGGGACTGTTGCCTCCCCCCGCGTTTGCCGTGTGTGGCGTCCCGTAATGCTGGAAGATGGGAGTCCTGAAGGTTGAGTGATGCTGCACAATGTGCCCTGCAACTAGCAATACACCATTTTGGTCCCTTATTCTTGCTAGATGGGCAGCCTGATTGTGCCTGACCAGGTCAGTCAGGTGGTCATGCATTGGCTAGGGTCAAGTGGGCACTGGGGGGCCTGGTGGCTCCTATAGTCCTAGATTCACCCTTGCCCAGGTCCCCCGGGTGTTACCCGCATATACTTTCCTGCTACCTCTGGGGTCGCCAGTGGTGATGTCCCTGGTATATGACCTCCCCTTGTTGGGCTCCATGGTGGATGGAGGAGTGGGGGAATAAAGGCTTTTCCACGTACCGGAAGAAATTAATAATGAATAGGCCAGCCTCCCGATGTTACGACCCTCTTGCATATGTCAGGATTCTGTGAACTCTCCATCTCTTGGAGCCTTATACGGCGGCCAGTGGACATCGATCTCCATATAAGGGGTCCCGTCCCCGTCCCATGAAAGTTGTCCGGTTCCTGTTTGACCCAAGTACACACAAAGAGTCATTTGTTAAGTTTTTGGTCATGCGCTCCAAGGAGATGGTGGATTTGAGGAAGTGTGATGTGTTTAATATGCATAGAGCATTAGTATGAGTTTGTGGTAAGTCCCATAGGGTTGTTCCTCAGGTTGATGGTAGCTTGCTGGTTGAAGTGTCTGATGGAGATACAAGTACACATATGTTATCCTCGATTTTTTGGGGGGATCAGCCTGTATCCTGTTCTCTTCAAGCTTCATTAAATTCTTCTAGAGGTGTCGTTTATGCCAGAGATTTGATGGTGTATAATGAGGCACGATTAACAGGAAAGTTTGCTTATGAACCTGCTGTAAAAGTGGAGAGAATTAAGATGGGTGGTGACCTAGTTCCCACGCTGATGCTGATCATTACATTTGACCTTCTCCATGTTCCTGAGATTTTGTCTGCTGGTTGGTGTCGTTTTCGAGTTAAAAAGTATGTTCCTATGCCAGGAGATATGTTCACTACCAATGGTATGGTCACATTTGTTGGTCCTGCCAGTCTCTAGCCCTTGGGCTGCCTCCAGTGTGTGTTTCATGCGGGATGGACATTCATGAAGGGAAGGATTGCATTGGTCCTGAGTCTTGTGTTAACTGTAGTGGTAGCCATACAGAATCATCTAAGTTAAGTGTTCGGTTCAGATTTGAGAAGGAAGTTTTATTCCTACGTGCCAAGGAGAGGCTGAGCTCTCCTGAGGCTAAGGATTGTGTACAAGCTCTGTTTGTTTTCCAAGGAGTTACATTTGTTGCCACAGTCTCCAGATCAAGTTGAAGCATCTCCTCTAGGGATATGACTTCCAAGTCACATTCAGCAGCATGTGCCTCTGCGTCTGACTATGATTCTATCCTTGAGCCATCCTTTTTGGCTGTAGTTCCAGTTCGTGCTGCTTCTGGTGAATCTCAAGAGTTCCAAACCCTCAAATGTAGTGTCTTCTCCAGTCTTTGTGGTGCATCTCACGAAACTTGCAATCCCCCATATGGAGTTTTCTCAGGTCCCTGTTTGTGATAACTCTCAAGAGTCTTGCCAACCTTTGACTCCAGAGTCTTCCCTAGTCCCTGTCTCTAATTCTGTCCATCATACAAAGGTGCGACCTGTAGTTGCCATGTCTAGCCATCTACGTAGATCACATATTCCTCAGGCTTCTAAGCCTACATCTGCTATCCAGCATGGTTCTTCTGGTGCATCAAAATGTAGTAGGGGATTATTAGAGTCAGTTTTGGTGGAGGATCCCCCAAGCAGACTCTCTGTCAAGGACATTTGTCAGAGGCAGCCTGACACTGCTACTTCTGGGGCTTCTTCTGCTGTGGAGATGCTGGTAGTGGCTGATGTGAGGGTTGGTGCATCCTCTGCCACCACCTCTAACAATGCTACACCACCAAATCTCGTTTCTCTGGCCCCTACAGCCAACTCAGTTACCGATGATAAACAAATCCGTCTTTCTAAGCACTCTGTACAATCTACATCACCTGTTTCTCGTCAGGGTGGATCCACTGTTCCTTTTCCCAAAGTTTTACGGTAACCAGCCATGCCTGGTCCAATTAATGTTGCTTTATAGTGAAACTGTCATGGTGTTAAGAGTTAAATGAGAGGAACTTCAGATGCTTCTATCTGAGTTCCACCCTTTCTGTGCTTGCCTTCCAGGGACTATGGTCGGAGTTTGACCTCTTTCTGGTCCTAGAGGCTATAGTTTTCCACTCCCCTACTTTAATGGGCTGTACTAATCGAGGTGGTTGTGCTATTCTATGCCAGACAGATGTTCCATTCACTTCCATTTTTGTTAGATCCGCTCTTCAGGGTGTGGCTGTTCAATTACACTTGGAGAGAAAATATATATTTTGTTGGATTTATTTACCTCCATCTGAGCCTGTCTCACGTGCCAACCGTGACCGCCTTATTAATCAACTTCCTCGATCCACGACCGATTCTTCTTCTCAGTGATCTTAATGGGCGTCTTAACCCCCGAGGTGATCTTCTTGCGTCTTTGATTGAGGATTTGGATTTGGTTCTGATTACAGGTGACCCTATGCATTTTCATGTACAGCCTTGTTCTCATACAGTTATTGTTCTTACATTGGCTTCTCTAGATTGCTTGTTGGATTTTTCATGTGTGACTCTGTGTGACGTGTGGTAGTGACCATTACCCAACTGTGGTCAAAACGTTCAGTTCAGTGCCTGTGGAATGCATTCCTCGTTGGTGTTTCGACAAGGCTGACAGGGCAGAGATTGAAGAACACTGTAGGCCTTAATTCGGTGTTTGTGAGTTTGAAAATGTGGATGATGCAGAATAGTACTTCCAGTTGACCGTATTCCAGGCTGGGATTTCTTCTCTCCCGCGAATGTCTGGCAGGTTCTGCAGGAGACCTGTGCCTTGGTGGAGTGAGAAGAGTGCCCTGGCTCAAAGTGTCTGTAAAGCAGCTGGCAGAAGATATAGGAAGAACAGCAATATCACATCTCTTAAAATTGAGTGCAAGACAGCTCAAGCTCACTATCAGTGGCTTCTGAAGAACTCCTGTTGCAACTCTTGGACTCTTGGGGGTCATTATGTCTCGACTGTTTCCTTGTCTACTCCTTTACCATTCGTATGGAAGGTGAGGAAAATAATGGGTAAACATTCGCCTTCTCCTTCCCAGGTGCTGACTGTTTGCTTTGCTTCTTTGTCTAACACTTTGGATGTTGCAACTGCTATGGCAGAATACTTTTACAATAAGGATCCTTCTCAGATGTTCAGTTCTTACCAGTAGGAACAGGAGAGGCTCAGTCTTTTCTTTCATTTTAGGGGTGAAGAAACCTATAACACTTGCATTACTCTCCGTGAATTACGAGCTGCTGTCCGACAGCGTCGTGATTCTGTTCCTGATCCAGATGACATACCTTATGCCATGATTTGCCACTTACCTGATGAATCTCTTCTGTTTTTTTTAGAACTTTACAGTAGCATTTGGGATGAAGGTATTATGCCCACTGCTTGGGAAGTAGGTACAGTCCTCCCATTCCCTAAGCCTGGTAAGGACCATTCTCATGTTTCTAATTACCATCCTATTTGTTTGACGTCTTGTGTGTGTAAACTGTTTGAGAAGATCTGTGTAAGGCTGGCTTGGTTTTTAAAGTAGAATGGGTTCTTCTCTCCTTCCCAGACCAGGTTTCTTTAAATGAGGTGTACATCTGACAACTTCCTCAGACTTGAATCAGCGATCTGTGAGGCTTTTCCCTTGAAGCAACATCTCATTGCTGTCTTCTTTGACTTGGAGAAGGCGTATGATACGACGTGGCGGCATGGTATCATGAGTATCCTTCAGATCTGAGTTACTTGGCCGTCTGCCAGTGTTGCTCCAGGACTTCTTGTTGAACCGCAGGTTTCAGGTCCGAGTGGGCCTCTCACTCTCTGCCCCTTGGGTTTAAGTGAAGGGTGTTCCACAAGATAGTTTATTAAGCGTCCATTTATTTGCAGTTGCAATTAATGGCATAATAGACTCATTGCCTGAGGGAGTATCATCCTCCCTTTGTATGGATGACTTGGCAATCAGGTTTGCTGGATCCTGCATGTCGGTGGTTGACTGGCAAATGCAGATCGCTTTGGACAGGGTCGCCAATTGGGCAGACTGAATAGGTTTTCGTTTTTCTTTGAGTAAAATGGTGGCTATGCACTTTTATACGATTAGGAAAGATCACCCAGATCCTGACTTATTTCTCAGCGGGCACCGGCCCCAGTGTGTGGAGGAAACCAAGTTTCTTGGGCTAAAGTATGATTGCCAGCTGACTTGGGTTCCACACTTGCATCATCTGAAGGTGTCTTGTATGTGGGCTATGAAATTGTTAACAGTTTTGTCCCATACCCAGTGGGGTGCTGATTGAAAGACTCGCCTACACCTATATCTGGCATTAGTGGGGTCTAAACTTGCCTATGGTTGTGAGGTTTACTCCTCTGCTACTGTGCCTGGATTTAAGGTAGATGATCCTGTACATCATGCTGGTTTGTGACTTGCTACAGGGACTTTTAGGTCCTTCCCAATCACAAGCTTCTTGGTGAAGGCTGGAGTGCCTCCTGCCTTCTCTGGATTTGCAATGCAATTCCTTCCTCATTCGTTGCTTGAACTGCTTGAGACACATGCCAGACTCGTTTACAACAGTTTGTGTATCTTTGTACTCATTTTTAAATTATTATGATTTGCTTCTCCGTGCTTAATGCCCTTTTGGGTACAGGATTAGGCAGATTATGGGGGACTTTTGTCTTTCCATATGGCATGTCTGCCCTGTCCTGATTCCGAGGATTGCTCCATGATTGCTCCCAGAGGTGCGTTTCTGCAGGGTTTTTATGAGCTCCAAGTCCTCTGTCCCTTCTCAAGCCCTTCGTCAGTTGTTTTTGTAACATATGTCTCTCCACAGTGGCACTGTTCTTATTTATGTGGATGGTTTGAAGTCAGATGCTGGCGTTGGGTTTGGGATGGTATTTCCCAGTTCTGTACGAGGTGGGAGTCTTC
The DNA here is from genome assembly GCF_032717465.1 of Coenobita brevimanus. Lineage (NCBI taxonomy): Eukaryota > Metazoa > Arthropoda > Malacostraca > Decapoda > Coenobitidae > Coenobita > Coenobita brevimanus. The sequence continues at coordinate 18,273,588 of NC_137009.1, forward strand.
CTGTCAATGCATCTATTTTTACTGCAAAATTGTCTGTTATCATTTTTGCTCTACAATTGATTTTAATTCATCAAGACATCTCTTTTACAGTTTTTAGTGACTCTCAAAGCACCCTTTTGGCCCTTGAGGGTTTTAACCCTACACACCCAATGATTCTTGCCATCCTCGAGTGGCTTTACCTGATTGAGTGGCTGGGTAAACTCGTCGGGTTTTGTTGGGTCCGTGCTCATCTTGATATAACTGGTAACGAGAGGGCCAATGCACTGGCCAAGCTGCTGCTTTTCGTCGAAACCCGCTAATTACCCGTATCCTGCCCCAGATTTGACTTCTTCTGTCAAGTTTGCAGTTCAGGCGTTTTGGCAGGCAAGGTGGGATGCTGTTTGTGACAGTAAACTAAGGGAGGTCACTGAAAGGGTGGTTATCAACAGGGTGCTCCCCTCCATGCCTAGATTGTTGGAAACTGCTGTGAGCAGACTACACATTGGGCACTCCCAGTTAACTCATGGGTTCCTGATGTGTGGTGTGAACCAGCTATATTATGATGACTGCCTGGTCCCCCATACTACCCGGCACTTGCTGGTCGAGTGTCCGAGTCTGGGGGACCTGCATTGGAGGTTCCTCCATAGCCACAGGGGGACGGATGGTGCCTACTGTCTGTCATCTGTGCTTGGGGGAGCCTTTGTCTTATCACCTGAAGTTTTAAATTTCTTGAGGGAGGCGGGCCTCCTCCACCTCTTACTGTATAGTCCAGAGAATTTTTTGTCAGATTTTATTGTTTTTATGTTCATTACCGTGTCTTGCTATACTGCTGTTTGTGTATAATTATGTATGTATTTGTATGCGTATGTATATATACAGTATGTATTAACTTATTTTCAGCACTGTATGATTTGTGACGCCATGCAATATTTAATAACTCAGTTAAATTCAGTTCACGGTTGCCTATGTTATGTGGCAGCATAACAAATAATATTTGTGCTATCTTTTTAATAGAGTGGGTAATCCTGTTTAAGGCGTGAATGTTGTAACAGGCAAGTCGTCGTATATATTATGTAAATATTAGTTCTCCCGCCATCGTGGTGTATAATTCCTCGTGTTTTTCATGGGCAGTCACATATGTTGTAAAATAATAATTCTTTTAATGACTTTTTACGACAATGAAATTATTACAGCTATATGTAATTAGTTAACTTTTAAAGACTTACTGGCAGGCTTTTATCGAAAATGTTAAAGACATAATTGATTAAATTCCTAACTGTCCCACGGGGAAGACACTAGTCGGCTCGCCGGGTCGCCATTTTGTGTGAAGGTGACTGCTCCCTGCGCCATGTTAAACACAGGGGAAGTGACCCTCCGGCAGTCACTAACATCTTCAAATTCTTGAAGACATCAGGAGCAATCCTGGGCTCCATACATGACACATATGCTCGGTTTGCTCCTTGCACATCACAAGAAGTAAACAAACACTTGTATCTGTCTGGTTTAACTCATTCAAAGAATGGCTTCACCTCACATGCACTGCACTCACAAACAGAAGACAATATTACAGCACAAAGATATGTGACAGGTGCAACACATCATCAAACATTTCTACCACACCAATCATTTCCCCCCCATTCCCCCATACTCACAAAATTGCTGCCACAACTCGGCCCTATCACACAAAAACAACACCTGCAACACGGATTCATACTGGACGGACACCACCTCCAACAGGCAAATTAAAGACCTTACAATGTTGTAGGTCTCTACTTCATGCAAAACAAAGTGAAAAACTTTCTTAACAATCACAATATAACACTAAACTCCTGCCAGAAACAAAGCTCACAGGCACACAAAAAGCTTATAACACTGATAAGTAATCACACATATGCACAGACAGAACAGATGAGTATAGAGGAGGGCTTATCACATGTATGAAGTCTGTCTTCTACAAGTATACAACAAAGGCAACTTAATCATATTTGGCAGATGAAACCACACAAAAAAATACAATCACTCAGAGACAAAACTGACTAAAAACAAATAAACACCTCATATGCCATGATAGTACAAGACAAACCTCAGCACCTCATGTTACCACTAACACATATCACTGCTGGGGACTGGTAGTGTACACAACCAAAGAAACTTACGATTTCTTTACAAAGCAACACCATTCAACAGCATGTATTCTCAGTGGCATTTCACAACACATCTACATTATATATCAAGCAAAACATTCCCCCTCTTTCTCAGACATCATATCTGTTCACTTACCCTTCACATAACGTCACCGGGCAAACAGTACCACAGCTCTCTTGCAGGTCACTTACCAGTCATGATCACTTTAGGAATGTGTTCTTGATCAGAACAATCACAATACTTAAACAGACCGCGAGAAAGACTGGGCTAAGCTTACCGAAGTATTGGAACAACATTTTTTTTTTTCAACACACTAAAAAAGACAGCCTTCAACATTAACAAAAATATTTTAAAAAATTAACATCGTCACTCTTTCTGCAGACAAACACCACATTCCACGAGGAAACAGAAGACATTAGGATACAAACATTACACTAGAAATTGCTTGCACCAAAAGACGAACTCAAACATAACTCCCCCCTCCCACACACACAAGACAACATCACAGAAGTCAAACAAAACTCCCTCCTCCCAGACACCCAAGACATCACCACAGAAGTCCAACAAGCAAACAACAAAATCAGAACAAAGAAAACAGAAAACTGGAAGGCCATTGTAACGACATTCAGCTACTACAGATCCCTTTCGGCTTTATAAAACACTCTACCAATCACAAACATATTCTTCCAAGACGCATTTCATCATCACTTCCAATACTAAACATTCTCTCATACAGAGAATGAGCAAACATATTTAATGAACCACAGGTAGCATAGCTCACTTCACACCAAGATGCACTTCGTCTTGTAGTGCCCGGAAGTGATAATGAGTTGTATCTAGTTCATTTTATATGACCAAAAGTTCGGTTTAGTGAGAATGTGGCCGGGGCATGGCTGTTACCATGCGGACGTGACCAGAACGTAGATTAAGTTACCTAGTTGCTAAGTCACTTTTTTTCCCACTGTAATTTACTAGTATTAAGTCTCTTTATAATATAAAAAACTCGAGTGAGATGGGAACATGTGCCTTTGTTCACGTAATCCAGCATAATGTGCCCGTGCGCAAAGTGATGTAAAGCACGATTATTATACTTATTTTTCGATGTAAGGGTATAAAGAGAGAGGTGTTGTAGAGTAATTATTGTAACTAGAGTATGTCATTTTTTTCGGGTAATCGATTGTAAGGGAAAGACATCACACTGAGTCTATCTCGAGTCTGTAATAATAATAATCTTAAATTGCGTACGCCGTCATCTCCCCCTCCCTCTTGCACAGCGCAGTTTTGGCGTGTCTGACTCGCTCACCGGCCGTGATAGGTGGCAGATGGTCGGTACTGTCGTCATCCTCCTCCCCCCCCCCAAGGAATTCTGTAAGTAATTTGATATGTCTGATATGTTGAAGCGCGAATAGTGATATCTCACGAGTGATAATAGTGACAAAATTGAGAAACAGACTCGAGTAGAATCGAAGTGTTGTCATTCCTCAGGAAGTGTAACGGTGACTCCATTAGCCTTTGGAGAAGCGAGTCCTGCGTTCCCGATCACCTCCCCTACATTTTTGAGCTGAATAGTGAGGTATTTCCCATATTTTTGTGTACTGTACTTTATATTATTTAGTGTGTAACTGAAGCAAGAGAATGCTAGCTAGTTCTGTCTGAGCCTTAGATAAATGTGTGATTTTTGTGGGCCAAGTATCAGGTGCCCGGGGACTGTGAATTATTTATTATTGTATTGAAATGACTTTACAATTCAGTATTTATTAGGGCTATGTTGTGAGTTAATGTTCACGTAGTTACTTTGTGAGGCACAATGATATTGATATGGTGACGATTTTCGTGGTTAGAGTTACAGTTATTCATGCTTACTGTATTTGTTATAGTACTTCTTCTTCCATGTTATCCCTACAATAAGTATTATTTTGAGCAGACCTATGTGTCTGTGGTGCCATGTGTTATTCTGTTATTATTTGAGATGCCGAGTGTTGTAACTCATGTTTCTTTATTATGAGACCTTCCTGATCATGTGAAGGGATTACTTGCATTGGAGAAAATAGTTATTCATTATTCATATTAACTTCTAGCGGGTCCAAGTGTGGAGGTCTAAGTACTAGTGAGTGAGTCCAAGTCCAGGCGTGGAGGTCGAAGTCCCAGTGAATCAAGGTCCCAGTGTGGAAGTTAAGGTCGGGAGTGGCAGAGGACTGGACCAGTGAAATTTGTGCTCAGAAGGACGATTATGAAGAAACACATTGGACTGGGACAGAGGAGCTAAGTTTTGTGGATCTGATATTAGGACCATATAGATATATATTTTTCGAACAATGTGCCAACTGATTCATGTTTAATCTGTAAAACAAGTAGCTGGGGAAGATTTCTACCTTTTGGCCTTGTTAATACACATTCCCTCCCACTCGAACTTTATTGTTTGTATGACCCTTGAGAACTGGTGGTATAGAGCTTACCTAGTAGCTTGGTAGTGTGCAACTTAGAAGCATTCTGGGAAACTGCGAAGGTCGGGCTTGGGTTGGCCTAGTTGGAGACTGGCCCTGTCATTTAGGCATGCTACCATTCTTAACTTGACTACTTGAAATATAATAAACGCAACTGAAGAGGCCACTAATGGCCTCCATCAATCTGAGTTCCTGACCGTTCCAGCACACAGTGGTCATCAATAGTGACTTGTTTTCTGCCCCTTTTGACCATGTAAAAGTCTGGATCGCAGAGGTGACAGTACAGTCTGAAAAACAAAACCCTCTGCACAGAATCCTTTCCCCCTGACCAAACACAGGTCCCTTTAATCCAGATCGAAGACACAAAGATATAAGGAAAATATAAAGCTCTAAAAGCACAGGGGCGGATGATATCAATATTCTGCACCTGAAATATTTAAGACCACACTTCATCTAGACACTGATGAATATTAAGTAATTTTCTTACACACTCTGTAGTATTTGCAAAAGTAGATCAGTCATCGCTATACTCAACCTAAACAATGATCTAGCACACCCTTCGTCTTGTATACCCATAACATTACCTTGTGCACCATCAAAATAAACGACCACCAGATTTTTAACTGAGTCACACCTAACATTGCCTTTGCCCCCTTACAACCTGGTGATAGAGCAAAACACTTCACGAACGCCACACTGACCAACCTCACAACATGTATCTGACAGCATGAACCGCACGAGATCCATACACATGAGTTTCTTACATTAGACACCAGTCTATCTATCTATATACCTAGGCTGCTTCCCCCAAGGAAAGGGAGGTAGCCGAGACAGGACGACACACTCCCCATTTACTCATCCATTCAAACACATTCATTTGCATCTTTGCCCCAAAGGGGAGAACGGACAGATCCTCACCGCACCACACCACACAAGGGTCAACTGCGCAATGCAATCAGTGACATCCACAGCAGGGCCCGACAGCAGAACTGGTTTGCCCCTGTCACATCATAACAGACCCATCCCCTTACCCACACCTGACCTGACTAGCTGATCAGACCAAATGCGGGAGAATACCCCCTCAGGGCTACGTCATCACTTATTCATTCACAATTTCTCTCCATTTCTGTCACGCACAGCCACTCTTCCTTGCTCAACAGACATCCCTCTCACATCCAACGCTCTCTTCACACTGTCCATCCATCCTATTCTTGGTCTTCCTCTCAGCCTTACACCTCTCACATCAGATCTAGTTATCTTTTTCACCAATCGCTCATTTTTCATTCTCTCCATATGCCCAAACCATCGCAACACCCTCTGCTCAACTCTACCAGCCATCTCCCAAACAACTCCAGTTCTTCACACTTCATCATTTCGCAACCGATCACTTCACACATACTCCTCAGACACCTCATCTCCATTACATTCAAACTTTTCCTCTCTGCTACACCCATATTCCATGTTTCAGCCCCATATAACGCAATCGGTACCACAACACCCTCATACAGCCTTCTCTTTACATCCATTCTAAGCGAACGACATTTAAACACTTTTTCATTCCTCCCAGCACCTTTCCTACTTCATTTATTCTAAACTTCACTTCTGCATCTATTCTTCCATCCACAGCAACATGTGACCCTAGATATTTAAGACAATCTACCTCCTCAAGCAACTCACCGTTCAAAACTATATTCATCCCCCTACCATCTATCAACCTCGTACACTTCATCACTTTACTCTTATTCTCATTTACTTTCAATTTCCTCCTTTCACACACCCTTCCAAACTCCTCTACCAACTGTCTCAATCTCCCCTCTGAATCAGTCACTAGTGCAGTATCATCTGCAAACAGCAGCTGCTTCAGATTCCACTCTCCACCATCAACATTCACCAGACTCAGACCTCCACCTAAAACTCTTGCATTCACCTCCCTTACAACACCATCCATGTAAATATTAAACAACCATGGCGACATCACACATCCCTGTCGCAGCCCCACTCTCACGGGAAACCAATCACTCACAGCATTTCCCACTCTTACACACACTCTAATATTTACATAAAAACTTTTCACCCTTTTTAGTAAACTACCATGAAGTCCATACAATCTTAAAACAGTCCACAAAGCCTCCCTATCAATTCTATCATACGCTTTCTCTAATTCCATAAATGCCCAAAACACATCCTTGCCTTTCGCTAAATACTTTTCACACACTTGTCTCACAGCAAACACCTGATCAACGCATCCCCTCCCTCTCCTAAGCCACACTGCTCATCACCAATCACTCCCTCTGTACCCTCTCTAACTCTCATAATTAACACTCTACCATACACCTTACCTACAACACTCAACAGACTTATACCCCTAAAGCTAGTACATTCATACTTATCACCCTTGCCTTTATACAACGGGACCACACAAGCACTTGCCCAGTCAATTGGCACCATACCTTTCCCAAAGCACACATTCAATAATCTTACTAACCAGTCAACAATAGTCACTCCACCACCCTTCAGGCATTCCACAGCACACCCATCCATACCTGCAGCTTTCCCTGTTTTCATCTCCTTTACTACCTTCTCCACTTCCTCCTTCGTGATAAAAGAATCATTTAACTCTCCTATCACATTTATTCCTTGCACCCTTCCATCCGCCACAATCTCAGCCACCCTTTCCTCCTCTACATTTAACAATTTTTCAAAATACTCTGCCCATCTCTTCCTTACTGCATCCATTTCAATTAACATCCTTCCATCCTCTGATTTTACTCGTTCTTCCTTTCCAGACTCTCCCTTTCACACCCTTTTCACCTCCTTCCAAAACATTTTCTTATTCTGTTGAAAATTCTCTGTCAGCCACCTACCCCACCTCTCATCTGCTGCCACTTTAGCATCACGCACAGCCCTTCTCGCTCTATTCCTCTTTTCCTTATACCTTTCATATGACATCTCATCCTTCCTCTGCAGCCACACTTCATATGCACGTCTCTTCTCAGCCGCAGCCATACTTACTTCCTCGCACCACCATTCACTTCCTTTTCTTACACCACCACCCACACGTCTCACACCACACACCTCTTCTGCATGCCCCACCACAGCACTCTTAAACAACTGCCATTCCTCCTCCACGCTGCCATTTGCCCGATCTTTCACTGCGTTCCACTCATCTTTCAATTTCTCCTGATACTCAATCTTTTTCTCTCTTTTATCCAACTCACTCACTTTCAAGACCTCCCTGCCACACCTAACCCTCCTAGCTCTCACCCATCTCTTACCTACTCTTAACTTTCCCTCCACCAGGTAGTGGTCAGACATACCTCCACCCTCCCCTCTCAGAACTCTCACATCCAACAATCTTCCTATTACATTCCTAGACACAACCATATAGTCCATCAAAGCTCTATCAACAACCCTTCCACCCTCCTGTCTCACCCATGTATACTTATAAATATCTTTCTTCTCAAACAGCATATTCCCAATCACCATCTCTCGCTCAACACACATCGCTATCATTTGTTCCCCATTTTCATTTCTTCCAGGCACACCATGCATACCAACTACGCCTTCAACTGCTTCATTTTCCACTCTAGCATTCAGAACTCCCATCATTACCACATTCACATTCGCTCCAAAACTCTGCAGACACTCATCAACATCATTCCAGAAAGACTCCCTCTCTTGTTCATCCCTTTCACTACCAGGCCCATATGCACTCACAAACACCCACAACTCACGTTCAAATTTCTCTTTCACCCACATCAGTCTCGATGACACCTCCTTCCATTCAATCACACATTGCTGTACTTCCGGACTCACTAACAAGGCCACACCTTCTCTTGCCCTTCCTCTATCAACACCTGACAATCTTCTATTCACACTTCCAAACATAGATTTCCCCCTTCCCTTTCATCTTCGTTTCACTCAAAGCTAACACATCCAACTTTCTTCTCACAAACATTCTCCCAATCTCCTCCCTTTTAGACACTAGTAAATACGTTTATTCCATCCCCGACGGAAACCTATCGGATATAACATAAACATGAGAAACACCTAATACTGGCTTGCCAATTAGCCAGACAAGGACATGTGACATTTCGGGAAAATAATAGCGAAGAAGAGGCTTCCCTATTAGGGTACTTCAAGGCTTTGTTTTTTCACCTATACTTTTCAGTCTGTACAGTCAATATATTCTCACATCACAACACCCACAAATCTTTTCATATGCAGATGATGTTACAATACCAACTACATACCAATTCGCAAACACAGCATGCTCACTGCAACAAGATTATCTTTATACACCTCAGGCCTGGGTCACAGACAACATGATGACGATTGTTCCAACCAAATCTGCCAACATACTTATCAACAGTGGCAACCATGAACACAAATACACGCCTAACATCACACTCAATGATGTACCCGTGCCTCATACCCCTCCCACCAAGCTCCTTAAAGTGTCATGACATTGGGCACGCCTTCAGGGATCATATTTTTATATATTTTTAAATGCATCCATCTTAGGGCTTAGGATTTAACAGCTTGTTCCCTGGGGCCCAGCGGTCCTCCTACGTACCACACGCCTCTACATGTCACCATTTCGGCACTAACACCCGCCGTCCATGCTGAATACAATTTTGGGTTGTCTCATAGAGGACTGTTATCTTTTTATTGGTGTCCTATCGCAACATGGCGGTTCTAATGGTAAATTAGTATAGTTTACCTTAGCGAAATTCAAATCCTTTTAACTGTTCCCTGCCCCAACTGGGATTCGAAATCATGTCCGGTAGAACATCAGAATACCTCTCAACCGATTTGGCCATCGCCTCTGGGGGAACAACTGCAGACTCTTAAAACACACACACACACACACACACACACACACACACACACACACACATATTTATGCACGCGCGCGCGCGCGCGCGCGTCATCAATCATCTAACATGTACCCCACCTCTTCCCTACCCACTCTTTCCCAACCTGACCTAAGCCATCGTGGGACAGTTTCCCAGCTCCGTGGAATGTAAGGTACTGCCCGTTTTTTTTTTTTTTTTTTTTTTTCCCAGTGGGATATTCTCAAAGTGGAGCAGGTTTCCTCCTGAAAGAGAAAGGAATGTGAGGGATCTTCGTCATAAGTGAGTGCCATTTGGTGGCCGATTCATTAAGTACCGCCCTGCCCTACACCACCCAGAACCAGTTCACCGTGATTCTAGCTACCACGATGGCAGGACACTTTTTTATTTATCACATGCTCCATCTGAATTTGTGTCGCGGTTTCCTTGAGAGAGAGAGAGAGAGAGAGAATGAAACTGCTAGAAGGCTTGGTCTAACTGAACCTGATCGATACGCGTACATAGGGGAGGGAGTAGTGACGTCACAAGACAGAAACTCAACAAAAAATCAGTCGATATAATTGAGCTGGAAGAACTCTTACGTAACCCGCTAAAGCCCAAGAAAGCTTCTTGGCTGCATAAATATAACTTAGTATGATGTTTTTGTTCTCATCTGGCCTATTATTGCCCCGTCTTCATCTTGAATGCTGAGTTGTAAGTTTGTAACAAAAATTTACACTAGAATATGAGGCTCGTCACAAAGAAGTGCTGTGGAAATGATGCAGAGCCGTAGTATTTTCTTTTTCAGCCACTGAGGTTCGTGATAAGCTATACTGTAAATGGACGAAAATCCTGGCCATGTTGGAGTAAAAGGAGAATTAAATCAAATTTTGTAAATATGCTTTACTAACATTGAACTTGCTGTTAGCAGTCATAGTTTTCATGGTTATTTTTCAAATTAAAATTCTTAAACTTTTAATAATTACTTTGTGTGCTTTACACAGACCATTCCCGGTCTGTTTGATGGTGCTTGTCTAGTCTGATTAGTTGGTACACCAATGATAATGTCTCCACATCTGATGCATTTTTTTTTTTTTATCCATAACTGCACATTTAAATGACGAATTTATTACTCGGTGGTATTTGGTAGCTTTATTTTTTTTTTTTCAGTATGTAGATGCTGCCATTTCGTTTATAAACAACCAAGCCCATTCTAAACATGCAGTCATCCACATCCATACATGGCCGTGTCTGTGGAAACTAGGAATGACTGAGGCTGTTTAACCTTCTGTTTCCAGTCCACCCACCAACTACCTTCAGGGTTGACAGCTGTTGTCTGTTTTAGCATTTTGTGCCAAATTATATACCAAGTACTTCTCTCTGCCAATGAAATTGTCATTTTCGTATGGTTAAACCAAAGTGTCATATTGAATAATGCCTATTTAGGATACATTTTGTATTTTTTTTTTTTTTTTTTTGGGGGGGGTTAGGAGTGTAGAGGGGAATTCCACCTTAATCGCTACCTCTCCTGATACCCTCTTGAGCCAGAACCCCAGACGGAAAAGGTGGTGGTGCCCTTTCCAGACTAGGGACGAGGGGTCTCTGGAAGAGGTGGGCCAGGCCACCTCATCCCTCACCTCTCCTGAGACCTTCATAAGCCACGTGCAAAGCCAGGAGAAAGTGGTGGTGGACCTTCGGTGGCGGAGATTTGCCTGCCCATGGAGTTCTTCCTTAACGGTGGTGAGGAGGCTCGTGTGCTGCATCGACTAATTGGGGCCATACTAGAGGGGCCTATTTGCAACATTCACACTTAAAGTACTCACCCCTAGCCACTGGGAGGGCAAAACAATCCAGTTCTTTATCGGTCCCAAGCCTGTATAAATGGGGAAGGTTAGTGTCAGGAATGATATCCGGCCGTAAAACCAGAAAAAAAAAAGGCAAATGAAACCTGGATAGCCTCGTCCTAATTTTTTGGACATAGCTGTATGGTGAAGACTGGCCCATCATCGACCCCATACATAGGTGGGAAAAGATGGAAGACAAAAAAGATGAAGAAGATGAGTACCAAAAATGAGATTCAATACCAGGTAGCTTTTGCTGCATCCCGCATTTGCCTAGTGACATTAGACGCGGAATGGAATGGTTTGGTTCAATTAGACAATGAGTAAAGCCATTAGTTTAGCCTGTCAGCTCCACAAGTTCTTAGAAAATCTCTCTGGTCTTTTACTTATCATCAGTGATATCAGGCAAGCTAGTCATGATTTCTTGCCTGCTACTGGCAGAAGATAGTTTTTCACCATGAGCATCATACAATTATAAATAGCCCTTTTCTTCTTGAATTCCAAGAGGAAGAACATTTTATTAACAGTATATCTAACGACTAAAGTTTAAGGTTTAATAGGCAAGTGTTATAGTTTAATAAACATATAATATATGAAGCATAATATTAAAATTATATATGTTCTGTTTTGCTGAAACTGAACAGTGGCAGTGAATGTCAGTCTTTGATATCTTTCCGTGCTGAAAATTTACTTTATTATGAATGAGTAAAATTAACACAAGGTAATATTTTCAAGAAATTGCTGAAGATTTGTGTACAGAGATAAAGCAATAGCCAGTACAATACACAAACATGTGCATACTGGATCCAGTATCTGAAAAGTAATAAATGACTCATTTGCTTCAAGCTGCAGCCTGGATGCAAAGTACAGTTTACAGTTTGGCTGCTCGTGCAATGCTGTATGTAGATGAAGATTAGTTGTCACTTTAAGTTGTCTAGAGAGAATGTCACTCGGTACTTTCTGCTGCAAGAAAGTAGCCACAGGACACATGCAGCTCAGCTCAAAATTAAGAAATAAAAGACATAATTGCTGTCCCTCCATAGGTTGAGAGGCAGTGACTATGGTTCTTGTTGCAGTTAGGTTGTTGCAGTAGTTGCTAAACCCGACGTGATAAATGATGATACTGTACTTCATTTTCTTTACATAGAAAATTGCTTTTCTGTGTGCTTTACGCCCACTGGGATGGTCATCTGCAACGGTAGATCAAAAATGCCATAGTCATACAAAAGTATTAACTTTGCACCAATAGCTTGGGTGGCTGTTCACCCATGTAGGTATGACAGTACATCAGCAAAGAGGTTTTCTGACGAAGGTGGTGCAGAAGAGGTCTGACTGAGGTCAAAGAGTAGTTTTGAGGGTTTTAAGTCGTGATAGTTTACACCTTTAGAGTCTCCTTTAGGATATACCAAGACGCTGGTAGAAACAATGCAGCATTTACACCTCTAGCGTCTCCTTCATGAGCTACCGAGGTGTTGCTTGAAGCAGCAGAGTCTTTATCAGTGGAGTCTCTTTCAGGAGGTATTGAGGTGTTGTTAGAGGCAATGCAGTATTTATATGTGTAAAGTCTCCTTCCGGAGATGCCAGGATGTTGCTGGAGGCAATGAAGAACGTTTCCACAGGTGAGGAGGGAACCAGTGTTAACTGGAGCTGGAAGATGGCTTACTAAGAAATCTTTAAGTAAACAGTGAGCTTTACAGTTCCTAGATGGGGCCTTTCCTGCAGAACCTTTTTTAGAAGTCGAGTTGCTGAAAATAGAACCACGAGGGGATATTCCCTTTTTGTGGTCTCTGGGAAGGGAGTTAATGTTATCAGTTTACCTTTTTCCCTGCTTTGCCTTCAAAAGAAGCTAAAATCAACATTGCCTGTTTGAAAGGATGTCGCTGTGGCTTATATGACAATAATTGTATTTACCAACGATTATTAATATGTTGGGAAAGAAAATGTGCTTAAAGAAAGATGAAAAACGCACTCAACAAGAGACTACTTGAGATAACAGGATTTTCAAAGATCAGTACCCTGAACTAAATTCCACCAGCAACAAACATTTGGTGAAAACAGTGTCAAATGAAGTAATGGGTATAGAAATCTGAACTTCTCACATCACAAATGCTGTGTGGATGTGTATGTGATAGGAAGAGTTAGGAGAAATACCTTGAGGTGGTTTGGCCATGTGGAGAGGATGGAGAGCGAGAGGCTGACAAGGAGAGTGTACAGTATGTGAGGAAGATGGAGGGAGGCCAAGGATGAGATGGAGGGATGGAGTGGAGACGTATATGAGAGAGGGGTGTATGAGCTGGGGGCAGGAAGATAAAATGACGGGGGTCAGAGTGACATGAAGGAGATTTGTTTGTTGCCACTCCATACGGAATTAAGATGTCTGGCATTGATAGACAGATAGATAGATAGGTTTCTGTGCTCTTGTTTTTTTTATGCAAGAAAGAAAGAACCAAAGGCTATGAGCCCGGAAACCGTTCCTTCCAAGAAATAACAATACAAAGGAGAGCCAAATTCAAGATTCGTTCATTTCGAGGTGCCTGGAAACATTGCGTTTGAAAGACTGGTGGTCAGAGGAAGTAAGAAATACAGACAGAGGGAGACATTTCCAGAGTTGTCCTGTTGCATAAATGAAGGACTGGGAGTAACGGTCAACTCTTGCATTAGAGAGTTGGACAGAAAAAAGATGAGAATTTGTTGCTTGACGGATGCTACACACCCCTCGTAGAGGTGGAGGGATGCAAGCAGATAGTTCAGAGGTGAAGTGACCAGTGAAGCAGCGATAGAAAAGAGATAAAGATGCAACAGTGTGGCGAAGAGGCAGGTTGAAGGGAGCCAGTTAGAAGAGAAGTGTTGATGAGATGAAAAGCCTTTGACTCCAGCCTATTGAGAGGAGCTGTATGTGGGGAGCCTCCCCACACATGACAGTTGTACTCTAAACAGGGGCGAATAAAACCCGTGTATAAAGTCAACAGCTGCGCAGGGGTAAAGAAGGTACGGAGTCGGCTTTGCACACCTAATCTCTTGGAAGCAGATTTTACAAGAGATGCAATATGATTTTTCCAAAATAAGTCCAGAGTGAATGAAACCCCACACACGTTCAGGGATGATACAGGATTGAGCTGGATATTATTAAACCTTAGAGGGTACTCCTGTGGAAGATTGTGTCGGGTTGATAGGTGTAAAAACTGAGTTTTTGATGCATTAAAACAACAAGATAATTTTTACCTCAGTCAGAGATACAAGCCAAGTCAGACATCAGGTGCACCATAGCCTCATCCCTTATTTGTTGAAGTAACTGCTGAGCTGGACGTTGTGAGAACCGAATGGAAAGGTGAAGGGTGGAATCATCAGCATACAAGTGGATAGGGTTAGATGTACTGCTTAGAAGGTCATTGATGAATAAAAGGAAAAGAGTTGGTGATAGGACAGAGCCCTGAGGAACACCACTGTTGATAGATCTAGGAGAAGAACGATGGCCATCTACAGAAAGGAAGCTTTTAATGAAGGCACAGATTGGAGGATAGGTTTCGTAAGAGGGCAGTTTGGAAATTAAAGATTTTTGCCAGACTCGATCGAAAGCCTTCGATATATCAAGTGCAATGGCAAAGCTTTCGCCAAAGTCCGGAAAGGATGATGACCAGGAGTCTGAGAGGTAGGTGAGAAGATCGCTAGTGGAGCGTCCCTGACTGAACCCATGCTGGCAATCAGAAAGAAGGTTGTGATAGGAAAGATGCTTTAAAATTTTTCTGTTAAGAACTGACTCAAAAACTTTTGAAACACAGGACGTTACAGCAACTTGACGATAGTTACAGGGTTGGGAACGGTCACCCTTCTTTGGGACTGGCTGAATGAGAGCAAACGTCCAGCAAGAAGGAAAGGTAGAAGTTGACAGACAAAGGCAAAAGAATTGACCTGGGCAGGGTGTAAGCACTGAAGCGTAGTCCTTGAGGACAACAGGAGGGACTTTATCAGGCCCATATGCCTTGTTAGTATTGAGGCCAGTGATGGCAGAAAATAAATCAGCTGAAGAAATTTTAATGTCAGCCATGAGGAAGTCTGAGGGGGGAAGTGATGGAGGAACAACACCGGAATCGTCTAAGGTGGAATTAGAGGAGAAAGTCTGAGCGAAGAGATCTACTTTATCAGTAGAAGAAATAGCTACAGAGCCATCAGAATAGAAAAGAGGAGGGAAGGATGACGAGGTAAAGTTGTAAGAAACGTTTTTGGCAAAGTGCCAGAAGGAATGGGAAGAATTTGAGTTGAAGAGTTGAGAGCACTTATTACAGATGAAATTATTTTTAGCAGTGCGAAGAACAGACTTAGCACGATTCTGGGCAAAAACATAAAAAAGATGTGATTCAAGGGTGGGTTGGCTCTGATTCCTTTTATAGGCCCTCTCCTTGTTGCGGACACCATTAGAACAAGCGTGAGTAAACGAAGGCTTTCTTGCATTAGTCAAAGGATATAGGATAGGAATGTATGCTTCCATGCCTGAGAGAATGACCTCCGTAATGCGCAGGGCACTCTCAGATGGCCCTTGGCCATGGAAGCAATAATCATTCGATGGAAAATTAAAGAAGTACTTGTGTCACACTAATAACTTGTGAGCTGCCGTAATCATTTATTTCAACATGAGAATGAGTTACAAATTAATCCATCTATATATGGACACATAAACCCAATCTAACTTGCACCCAATCACAAACAAAAATATGAAAATAATTCATATTATACCAATAAAGCTTGAAATATTTCACATGATGCATTACTGTTTACCACTAAATAACTGAAAATGTTTCACAAGACTTATTATACCAAAAAATACTTTAAGTGCTTCACAATACGCATTATAAAGTACAGTGAATTACTGCATGTTAATCTCCTTTACCCATATGGTGTAATTTTGTCCCTGCTCTATAACACACCTGCAATATCTCAATGACAATCTGCAATCATGCAAACATTAACAATTATGCACATCAATCCTTCCTAACATACATATGTATATTAAACTCATCACAAATATTATAATACATACCTCAAGCCTACAGTATATTATTACCTATGTCAATTATACTATTCTGCAGTCTCTAACCCTAGACAGATCCAAAAAGGTCACACTCACATTGTAATGCTCTACGCTTTTAGTGTGAAATAAATACCAAACAGTGTCACTGCCGGCTGTGCCCAGTCCACCATGGCCTCAACCCTCAATTCAGCAACTGCTTCCTCCTGTACAGGCACCAGCTCACATCACTCTCTGGGATCACTGTTCAGAGTGGCGGCGCCACGGCCAGCCATCATGTAAACACCCACACACAACACAGAAGCACAGCAGCATGCGCACATGCGCACTTCGAAGACCAGAACATTTCACTTCAACAAATGCTGCATAATTTGTCCAAAAACATCAGCAGTTACTTCTGCAAACAAGGGATGAGGCTACGACACACCTAATGTCTGACTTGGCTCGTATCTCTGACTGAGGTAAAAATAATCTGGTTGTTTTTAATGCATCAAAGATTCAGTTTTTGCACCTATCAACCAGACACAATCTTCCACAGGTATACCCACTAATGTTTAATAATATTCAGCTTAACCCTGCATCATCATTGGACATGCTTGGGGTTTCATTTACTCGGGACTTATCTTGGAAAGATCATATTATATATCTTGTAAAATCTGCTTCCAAGAGATTGGGTGTGCTAAACAGACTCCGTTCCTTCTTTACCCCTGCACAATTGTTGACTCTATACAGGGGTTTTATCCGCCCCTGCATGGAGTACAACTCTCATGTGTGGGGAGGCTCCCCACATACAGCTCTTCTCAATAGGGTGGAGTCAAAGGCTTTTCGTCTCATTAACTCTCCCCCTCTTACTGACTCCCTTCAACTCCCGTCTCTTCGCCGCACTGTTGCATCTTTATCTCTTTTCTATCGCTACTTCATTGGTCACTGTTCCTCCGAACTGTCTGCATGCATTCCTCCACCTCTATGACGGGCGCGTAGCACCTGTCTAGCAGCAAACTCTAACCCCTTTTCTGTCCAACTCTCTAATGCAAGAGTTAACCATTACTCCCAGTCCTTCATTTATGCAACAGGTCAACTCTGTAACTGTCTCCCTCTGTCTGTATTTCCTGCTTCCTACGATCTCCAGTCTTTCAAGCGCAGTGTGTCCAGGCATCTCGAAATGAATGGATCTTGAATTTGGCTCTCTCTTGTATTTTGTTTTTCTTTTGGAAGGAACAGTTTTGCAGGCTCGTTGCCTTTGGTTCTTTCTTCATCACACACACAAAAAAATAATAATGTTACAATATGAGCCTGCATATACACAAACAATACATGCATAACAGGCATTACTGAATTTATACAAATGCAATAAATAAATAAAGGAACGTTGTGGGGTAGATGTGGATGTGGTTGAAAAGATTAGGAGAAATACACTGAGGTGGTTTGGACATGTGGAGAGAAAGGAGAATGAAAGACTGACTAAGAGGGTGTATGTAGGTGAGGTGGAGGGAGGGAGAGGGAGGGGTAGACCGAGGATGAGATGGAGGGATGGAGTTGAGAGGTATATGAGGGAGGGGGGGGTGAGTTGGGGGAAGGGGAGTCAAATGGTGGGTGACAGAGTGACTTGGAGGCGTTTTGTCTGCGGCCACCCTTTGCGGGATTAGGGCGTCGGGCTATAGATAGATAGATAGATAGCAATAAATAAATCAAGAAATCAGGTACAATATGCACAAACAACTTAACCAATATCATCAATCCAATGATGACACACTCCCCTCCCAGCAATATTTAAATCATTGGTCCTCAACAAGAAGAATTACAACGAGGCGATGGACTGACCTTTTAACCTGTACATCCTCTGAACCTTCATACTTACATCCTGATGTCTGGTGCTTGTATCTAATTGTTACATCCCTCACTAGCCCATCTCTCCCTGCCTGAGCCTCACTAACCTGTGCCAGCTTCCAAACTCCTCTCAAAGCATTGTTATCTTGCACTAACACCAAGTCACCTACCCTTACATTTCTTTTCGCAAGATGCCACTTGTGCTGCACTATAAGAGTGGGGAAAAAAACCCGTTGCCATTTTCGCCAAAACCCTTTTACCACATTATTAAAAAATTCCAGTCTCTTGTTGGTATTACAGTGTCCACATACCCACTGGAACATGATTGGAAGCACGGCCTAACAATAGTTCACTGGGGCATAGGTAGCAGCCAGCATTCACATCAGACCCTGGTTTCAGTCCTATTGGGCATTCATTGAGTAGATTTGCCACCTCGAATAAAACTGTTTGTAATTCCCCAAACGTAAACGTACTGTCACCTATCATGACATTCAATGAATGCTTCACACTTTTAATCAGTGCCTCATTTATACCATTCTGCCCTGGAGAATCTGCTGATTTGGTGAACATCCACTCCATACCTTGATCTCTCCCAAATGCTTGAATACCATGCCAATCTAGCTGATTAAACATTTGTTTCAGTTCCTTGCTAGCAGATACAAACTGAGAGCCCCTATCAGAATGCTACAGGGGTAACCCCTTATAGAAACAAATCGCCCAAAAGCCATCAAAAAACTCTGTGTATCATAACCATCAATGAGGTCCACATAAACACTTCTTGTTGACAAACAATTAAATATGATGCCAAAAGCCTTGCCAAAGGTCCTACGCTTTACTGTTTCACGTATTTTGAATGGACCAAACATATCACAAGCAGTATGGCAAAATAGTGGTGATGGTCTAAGCCTCTCCTTCACCAGTTCACCCTTTTTCTGACCCTCACTTTTAGGGGATAGCCTTTTACAAGTCACACACTTGTGCCTTACTGAATTCACAATTTTACGTGCTCCTGGGGCCCAAAATTTCCATTGCAATTAAGCAATTGTAACATCTACTCCTGAGTGGTCTATTCCATACAAGTGTGATATATACAGGTGTGTAAGTCTATGATTAGTTGGTAACAGCATAAATGAGTCCGTGTTCCAATTCTGTTTCAGCCAAGATTTCATACGACTTCATACAGTAATTATACCATCCTTGCTGATTGAAGGTCCTAATCCTTCAAATCTTTTAGGCCAATCATTTGAGTACCCTTGCTGAGCCTCCTTCACCCATAATTTCTCAGAATCTTGCATATCATGACTATTAACAATATTCCCAATTGCCTTGAGAGACTTACCCTTCACAGCTGCGATTACTGTACTTGTTACCCTGAGTAACTTTGCACAACTGCTGAATCTTTGCAAGTCAATAACACTCAGATCAGGTTGTGTGCTCTCACTGTGACTAACAGGCCTAGGTATGTTGGTTTCACATATTATTTGGCCAATCCTATCTGGCAATTCTGCTTCATTAGTTTGACTAATAGGCCAAGATTCAGTTGGTAATTTCAAGAAGTCTGGCCTCTTTTGCAACACAGAGTCACTACCCATATGTTCAATCTCTACTAGGCGAGTCAACATGTCAGCAGGAATATTTTCTGTTCCAACTCACCACCATTCCTTAGGATCTGACTTGCTTTGTATTTCTGCTATTCTAGTCCCAACAAAGGATGTAACCCGCCCCGTCCCGACCACTTTTTGACCACTGGTACCCCCCAATCCCGACCATTTTTTGACCCTTTTTTTTTTTTGCTTAAACTTTCGCTTTTGGTCAGAAACAATGGTCAGTGGCAAAGAAATTGGTCCCCGGGGTCCCTAATTACCCTAACCAGGTATGCCTTGGTCCCACCTGGCCCCGTGTTCTCCGTAGGCGGTCTGAGCCTCTAACGTTTTCTATGGTATTATAAGTCTGGGAAACCAATGAAAGTAAGTAGATATGTATTTATTACAAACATAAAAACATGTGATAAAAGAGTATATTGGATTTTATACAAAAATAGAGCAGAAATAAGCATTGTACCATCGTGCGAAACGAGCAAAATTGGCCAACTTGGTCACGATGAATCGCTAACATTCTAAAATCATGATACATATAATTTTTTTTACTTACATAATACTTCTACAATAATATTATACCATTTTACGTTTTATTGAACTGTTTTTACGTATTCACAGGCCTTTTGATAACATTTAGCGTAATGTTAGCGCTTTTTTACGTAGTGAGTGAACTCGCTGTGACTGTTGTTTCAACTCGTATTGTGTTTTTTATACTTCCATAATACTTTTCGAATATTATTATACACTTTTCAACTTTATAGAACTGTTTTGAGATTAATTCAGGCCTTATGTAAATATATAGCTTAATAATAGCGCATAATAACACACACGGTGAAGTCGCTATGACAACTATTTCAACTTACAACCTATTTTTGTACTTATATAATAATTCTCCACTAACATTGCACATGTTTACACTTGATATAATTGATATCGCATAATTTCAGAACTTACGATGGAACTGAGCGTCATATTTGCGCGTACTTACACAGGGAGTGTTATTGCGATATCATTTGTTTCATCTTACACTAGTATTCAACTTATAAAATACCTTACTACTAACATTACAACAAATTCCACTGTATATAATTCCTATCACATACTTACTGACCAGAATGTGGGTGTACTCGTGACATCAATTATTACAACTTACACTATTGTTCAACTTATACGTTTTATTCATGCTAACATTACACCCGTTTCCACTTTATTTCCTTGCTATCACATATTTACTGACCAGATTTACACAGTGGGTGTAGTTTTGATATCAATTCTTTCAACTTACACTAATTCTCAACTTATACATTACTTTTCTGAAAAAATAACACCCGTTTCAACTTTATATTTGACTTAGCACCTACTGACTGGCCTTACCATTATAATGAGCGTCATTTCGCCTTCCCACACAGTTTCAGTAGTGTAGGAAATTATGATACTCCTTGAAACAAGGCTGAAGGCACAACGCAACATTGCACTCGACACACTCGTATCTTGTGTCTTTTCTCTGAGTGGATGGTCTGACTGTCAAGTGCTTACATACATGGCAGCGACGCTGGGGTTTACGACAGTTTGGGTCGGAAGGGATTGCGCTGGGATAGTGGCGTCCTGCAAGACGTAGGGGAGTCTGAGCAGCAATGGGGGTGTGGGTGCGGTGTGTGGGTCTGTCCTGGGCATGCTTGGCGATTATTTCACGTGCCAGCTCCCTCACAAACCCCTCAAAGGTCTCGGATACTCCGGTGGTCATTGCGTGCAGGTAGTGGGAGTTCAGGACCGTGATGTCGAGCAAGTGGAAAAAGAATTTCTTGTACCACTTCATCGTGGTCCTGGCACAGTCAACACTTGAAATCATCGAGTCTGACTGATCAACTTGCCTCATGTTCAGACTTGGGTTTCCATACGTTGCGCCTCCTCTCGCTACGGTGATCCACGGAGTCTGTGCGGTGCATCAGGGGGCTGTGAACAGTTGATAGGAGGCAAACTTCCCTGTTGTGGTTCCACAGGGTTGCAAGGATGTTATTGGCCTGGAAGAAAACCACCTCGTTCTTGTCAAGTTTCCTCCCTATCTTGACCATATGGCGACGGTTTCTCTTGACTGTACCACAGACTCCGGTGTCGTGTTGGTGGAGGAACCTAGCGAGAAGAGGGCTAGTGTACCAGTTGTCCAGGTACAACACATGACCACGATGAAGGTACTCTTCTATCATTGTCTTCACCACGGCCCCAGAGAGTCCTATACTCCGATCTTCTGTTATATGTCTGTGCGCCCGTGTACAAGACTATGTCTTGCACATAACCAGTCTTACATAACAAAGATCTAGAACCCGAAACGGTGTCTCTTGCTGGGTATGTACTGCCTAAAGGAAATATTGCCTCTCCACAACACAAGACTCTCGTCTATGACGAGTTCTCTGTAGGGATAAAATGAGGAGCGGAACATTTGCCGTAAATGATCAAATACCAGCCTAATTCTCCTCATTTTATCGGTGTTATTTGCATTGGCTGGATCTTCTGCATCAAAAAAGTGGAGGCGGCCAAGAATATACTGAAATCGGTTACGACTCATCACCTTTCCAAAGAAAGGTGTGAGGATGATTGGGTCAGTTGTCCAGTAGGCAGGAATTTGGTTTTTCCTTACCACACCCGTCAAGATAACCAGGGCCAAAAATAGGAACATCTCTGAAATTGTCACGGGATAGTCATACTGTTGGGAATGCTTGCTCGTGGTTCCCAAACGTTCACTTTCACGGTGCTGTGATTGTGAAAAAATATTAGTTTGTTCAACTATGCGCCCCACAAACGCCTCACCAAAGAACAAGTTGAAAAAATCCACCCTTGATGAACCTGCATTTACACTTGGAGCCGTGCAACCTGACCGCCACTCCTCAGTGAAAGGGTGAATGATGGGAGTAAAATTACTCCCATCTTCCCAGTTCCACATGACACCACCGTCTCCAGCCACGTCACCATCATCCCCTTCGTCAGGGTGGGGAGGTGAGGGTGGTGGGGGAGGTTGGGGAGGTGGAGAGCGGCGCCTCTCATCACTCGCACTTCTCTTCCCTCTCCCTTTTCCTTTACCCTTTCCCTTCCCTTTCTTTCCTTTTCCCACATCCTGGGGCTGTGGGGAGGAAGTTTGGGAATATTCAGGGGCGAAAGAAGTGCTGGGGAGTGACTCCACCTCCTCTCCCCTAGGCCTACGAGCACCACGTGCTCGTGCTGCCTCCCTCACACCACTTGCCCCTTCACCCCGCACTACCCCCACACCACTCTCACTTTCACCCCGCGCTGCCGCCACAACACTTTCCCTTTCTCCCAGCAATCCCACCACACCACTTGCCACTTCCCCAGACAAAGTACTTTCACCATACCTTATATGTCGTCTCGCCCCACCTTCTGATCCTCGTGGTGATATTTTCTCTTTTCCCAACCACGCGGCGATATCACGTCCTAAGCCTCCGTCATCCTCATCGTCCTCATCCTCATCCTCATCAGATTCGGGATGGAGAGATAGCTGTGCACGTGGTTGGGGAGCAGGCTGGCCTTCCCTTGCCTTACGGTATGTCACATACCGCGTTTTTCGGGGCGAAGGGACCTCCTCATCACTGCTACTTATTTCTTCCTCTGGCTGGACGTAATCGAGATCTACCACATCATCGTCGAGTGGAGAATCACTATCTCCAGTGAAGGCTTCCAGGGCAGATGCTATTTCCTCATCTGAGAGACCTTTCCGCGCCATGTCTGACCTGGGTCACTGCTAGCAGGTGAGTGACTGAGACAAGGGCGAGCGCGGGTCACGCGGGGTCTAGGACGCTGCCCACCTGGTGGCAGGTAGGGGAGGCTTGGGTACGTGGACGAATCGAAAATCTCGCGCGAATTTTGAAAATTGTGGAAATTATGAACCTTGCAATTGCAGGACGTTGAAGTACGTCGACGGGATTAGCTGTGACATAACGTGAGGACGTGGAAGTACGTCGACGGGATGCCGCGGGTTAAGTTAATGAGAATCTGTATCTGAGCTCTCACTATTGCTGAGTACACCATATGATAAACTGCTTTAAATTGCCAATCCAATTCATGCTCAATTTTCTCACGCAGTCGACATGATAATACTGCTGCACAAACTTCAATCCTAGGAATACTCATTTGTTTTGCAGGTGCAATCTTATTCTTAGCCATAATAATGAAAGTCTCATAATCCCCTGATCGTGTTAAGAAGCGACAATATGCAACAGCACCATAAGAATGCTTTGACCCATCAGAAAATAAAACCAAAATTGGGTCATCAACTACATTTTCAGGTTTAATTGTACGTCTAATCTTAAAGTTTTCTGGCTTGTACAAATCACCAAATAATTTCATCCATCTCATCTTATATTCCTGTTCTATTGGATCATCCCATCCTCCAACCTGATTATCCATGATCATCTCCCTCATAAGCAATTTAGCAGACAATATAAAAGGTTGTATGTTGCCCAGGGGATCAAATACTGAGGCCACTTGACTGAGTACCATTTACTTTGTGAGGATTTTAGAAAATTTTTATTCTAGCTCAGCACGTGACAAGTTAGGCTGTGTATGCACTTTTTTATACTTAGGGGAAAAATTTATTCTCACTGTGTAGAAAAACTTATCATTCTTAATGTCCCATGACATTCCTAACACTTTTTCTTTTTCAGTTTCCAGCAACTTAATTCCATCACAATCAACTCCACTCCCTGAAACCACTCAATGTTTCTCTACAAATCCAATCTATCTATCTATCTATAGCCCGACGCCCTAATCCCGCAAAGGGTGGCTGCAGACAGTACGCCTCCAAGTCGCTCTGTCAACCACCATTAGACAACCCTCCCCCTATCTCACTTCCCCCTCCCTCATATACCTCTCAACTCCATCTCTCCACCTCATCCTCGGTCTACCTCTCCCTCCCTCCACCTCACCTACATACACTCTCTTAGTCAGTCTTTCATTCTCCATTTTCTCCACATGTCCAAACCACCTCAGCATATTTCTCCTATTTCTCCTAATCTTCTCAACCACATCCACATCAACCCCACAACGTTCCTTCACTTCTTCATTCGTCAACCTGTCCCTCCATGTCACTCCACATGCTCCTCTCAAGTAGCTCATTTCCACTGCTCTCACTCTTGACTTGGTCCCGTCTTGCAAGGTCCACGCCTCGCTTCCATATGTCATGGTATGGATCACAATACTATCATGCAGTGACTTCTTAAGTTCCATACTCACCTCCCTATTTCTCATCACTGTTTTCAGTGAACCAACAACCTTCCTTCCATGCTGTACCCTTTCACGCACTTCATCCCCCAAAGTTCCACCCTTACTCATCACACTATCCAAGTACTTGAATGCACTCACATTCTCCATATCCTCTGTGACTTCATTCCTCTCAAACACTATAACTTTGCTATACTTTTGTTTACATTAACTTTCAGATTCCCCTTCCTACAAACTGTCCCAAACTCATTCACTAAACCTTGTAACTTCCATTGATCTTCACTCAACAATATTGTATCATCAGCAAACAACAACACCGGAATCTTCCAAATCTCACCCTCATTCATTAGAGCCACCCCCACATCCACTGCCCTATCTTGCACCTCCTTTACAACCCCATCCATGTATACCTGTATATTAAACAGCCATGGAGACATCGTACAACCCTGTTTCAGTCCCACATTGAGATCAAAGAACTCACTCAGCTCACAATCCACTCTCACCGTAGCCCTAGCTCCTTCGTACATACTCTTCACAGCATTCAACAATTTCCCCTCCACTCCATATATTCTTATAACCTTCCACATACCTTGCCTATCTTTTCTGTCATAAGCTTTCTCCAAGTCCATGAAGGCACCATACAATTTCTTTCCCTTCTCTAGATACCTCTCCACTAAACATCTTAGAACAAATATCTGATCTGCACACCCTTTTCCCTTCCTATATCCCCCTTGTTCTTCTCCAACTAGCTCTTCTGTCATATGCCTAACCCTATCAATGAGTGTTCTACATATATTTATCCAGTCACACTAAGAAGGCAAATACCCCTATGGTTACCACATACTTTTCCCTCCCTTTTTCCTTTGTATAAAGGAACAATTACACCTGAATTCCAGTCCTCTGGAACCCTTCCCTCTTCCCAAGCCAATCTACACAACTTCCATATCCACTCCACAACAATCTCACCCCCATACCTCAGCATTTCACCACACACTCCATCAATTCCTGGGGCCCTTCCCAGCTTGATGTTCTTCATTGCTTCCACTACTTCCGCCCTACTGATCTCTTCCTCCCTCCTCTCATCTCTTCTTCTCCCAGCCATTCCCCAACCACTTATACTCGCACTGCTCTCACTCTCTACATTCAACGAATCCTCAAAGTGCTCCTTCCATCTCCTCAATTTCTCTCTCTTCTCCACCAACAATCTACAGTATTATTCTTATCTTTCACGCCCCTACTATTTCCCCTTTCACTCTGTCTTACTTTCTTTACCTCCTTCCAAAACAATTTCTTACTCTCTCTCCATTTCCTACTCATATTCCTCCCAAACTCTTCATCCACTTTCTTCTTACTCTCCTTCACCAGCCTCTTCACCTCCCTTCTCCTGCTTATATAGGCTATACCTCTCTCTTCTTTCTCTCATCTTCTCCCCTACCTCTACTCGCTAACCATTCACTATATGCCTTCTTCTTTTGTTCCACAGCTCATATCACCTCATCATGCTGTCCCTTCCAAACCCCTGCATCTCCTCCTCACTCCACAAACCACCTCACATGCTGCGCCTATCTCTTCCGTGAATATCTTACATACGTCTTCCACCCCTTCCATCTGGTCTACCTCATACTTTCCCAATCTTTCTTCCACTATGCTCTTATACTCTGTCATTTTCTCACTATCTTGCAAATTGTCCATTCTTCTCACAGGAGCTGTTTCCTCCTGTCTTCCCCTTCGTCTCTTCAACCATTTCTTTGCAGCTTTACCTTGACCATCACTAAGTGATTGTCCGAGATTCCATTCCCCCCCCCCCACACACACTCTTGCATCCAACACTTGTCTTCTCATTCGCTCATGCACACACACGTAGTCTATCATTGCCTTTCGTTCAACAAGTTCACCATCCATCCTCCTCATTACTCTCCATGTATACCAGTGGATCATCTTATGCCGAAAGTAGGTGTTGGCTATTGCCGACTCCTTACCAGCACAGATGTCCACCAAAGCACTACCATTCCCATCTACTTCAGCTGGCACACCCCACTGACCAACCACTCCATCCACTCGTACATTCCCAACTTTGCCATTCATGTCTCCAGTTAAAAGCACTCTCTCGCTCCTCTCATTGACAAAAGGTCTTCTGCATCCCTGATTAGTCTCTATGCCTCTGTCTCACTTGGAACAGACTGCACCATGTCATCAACATAAGTGTTTCTCATAATCATTTGTGCAGACTCTGGATATTCATTTACGTATTTTTCTGCTGTATGCCTGAGTGCCAATGTTGCTATGATGCCACTAGGTCTATCACCAAATGTAACTGTTGTCAAAACATAAGGTTCATGTGGTTCAGACAAATCAAGGTCTCTCCACACAAGTCCGTGGGTATGCTGGTCCTTCTCATCTAATGTAATGGCATGATACATTCTTAATATATCACCCATGACAACTACTTTTTCCTGCCTCATCCTTAACAATACTCCCAACAATGAAATCAAAATGTCTGGTCCTTTAGCCTAGTAAGGGTTAAGTTGGTGTCCATGATAACTGGCTGATGAGTCAAATACAATTCTCATAGGTGTCGATAAAGAGCCTGGTTTCATTACCTCATGATGGTGTACATAATGAACTGTCCATACATGTGAGACGATTTCTTCCCTTGTAAGTTTTCTTGCTACCCCTTTAACAGTCATCTCATTCATCTGGCCCTGATATAGTTTACAATACTCAGGGCTAAGTTTAGATAGCCTTTTTTCCATCGCTTTCATTCTAGGCACAGCACTAGCAAAGTTTTTAGGCAGATCCATAGGGTCCCTTAACCAAGGATATTTGGCCACCCAAACCTTATTGGTCTGATCATATCTAAGTCCCTATTCTATTAAATCTAATTCTCTTTTCTCTTTTAATGTGTAATCATTAGACATACCTTGTTTGCATATACAGGCTTCATTATTCTGGTATAGGTCATTACCAAATACCTCATCTAGGGATGCTTTCAAATCAGGCAGTTCTGATACCTCAGTCTCATTTGTCCTCATTTCAGCTGAAACATGGTTCAGTGTGACACATGCACTGTTGTTGTTTTGATTGCTTTTACCTGATGTTACACTACCCCTAACACAATAATCAAATTGATTTTCCAATATTTGGAGGCTACCAACTGTCTTTATTACTCTGGGGAGTAACTGACAACAATCCGACCCAATTAGCATATCTACCTTACCCACAGGCCTAACCAATACATATGGCTGCACTTGCAAGATCCTGCATAGTTCCAATGTATCAACCTCTCATACATTTGATGTATCTAGTAATTTCTTCAAGACCATATGCTTTAATTTCCAAGTTTTACCTTCCTTATCCACCAAAGAAATTGTATATTCTCTGCTAGTACAAGTCTCTGTAACATTACCTACTTTATTTATGGTCATCATAATGTTCTTTCCTTTAAATCCCTATTTCCTTGTCACTGAATGAGTTATTACAGTAATATTTGATCCATTATCCCACAGAGTAGTAATGGGCACGCCATTATGATTTATGGAACTAACCGTCAACATTACATTGGAGCTTTTATGATCATTCACTACCTTACTGGCAGAATGATACATGATGCCATCTACCTGTGCCCTATGCAATAACGGATGATGCCACATGCTTTGTTGTTTGTCGTTACAGTTCAAGCCTCTCTTCTCGTGCAATATTTTCCACATGCTGACCAGCCATACAATTGTAACATAATTTCTTCCTTTTAAGCATTTCCATTTTCACTCTGTCATTCAATTATTTGAAGTTATAACAGTCCTGTCTGTCATGAGTATTGTTCTCATGATACCAGCACCTGTATGGTGACTCACTTGTGCTGCTCCATTTATATCTATTGTTATTATCAGCTAAATTGGTTAATAGCTCAGTCACATTCAATAGTTGTTTCTCCATATTTGCCTGATTAACATGCAAGTCTTTTACCATTGTATGCAAGTCAACATCCTAAGCCCCCATGCTAAACACATGGTTTACATTAGATTTATGACTAACTATGGTTCTAACTGCAGATCCCATGTATTCAATCCTTCTTTTCTGAGTCAACAAATACTCTAATAACCTTGTGAAATCCAGGCCACAACCACTCTTATTTTTCATAGTGTCCTCATCCATCACTGCCACCCATTCTCTTTTCTGTGTGAGTGGCATTACTCTTTCTACCAGACCCAAGACATTAGTAGAACTCATCTCAGCCTCTAAGTTCATCTCCTTCAAATCAAGATAACATCTCTCAACTGTATCTATCAACTTGATTAGTCTTTTATCATCACCATCTACTATTGGTTTCAATGCACGCAAATCACTGATAATCAAATCAACTATTTTCCTGTGATTTCCATACTTCTGATTTAGTCTCTCAAACATTGCCTCAATCATTCTCCAACCCCTTAATTGATTGTAATGCTTCACCAGACAAGCACTGTCGCAATGCATATGGATCCTGTCCAAATGTAGGCACAACTCGTCTCTCATAATCGTCTTTAAAATTGAGGAAATCTCTCATGTCACCAGAGAAAGTGGGTGAATCAAGTTTCTTCACTGAAAGCTTCTTGGGTACTATAGGTATTCCACTTGTTTGAGCAACCTGTCTCTGAGCAAGCTTGGCCTTTTCTAGATAAATGTTCACCTCAATCTTATGCCTTTCTAACTCAGAAATATACTCATTTGCTTCATCTATTAATGTTCCTTCTTCACTATAGATCAAATTGATAAAATTCTTATTGAGTCCTTCAACACTTTCAAATGCTAACTCCATCTCTTTGTAAATACCTTCCAATACAGTGATAGGTGCATTATCACTGTGTGCCTTCATGAATATGTTTGCCTTCCGGGTGAAATTGCCCTTAGCCACTGCCTGCAGCTTCTTCTATTCCTCCATCTCCTCTTCCAGCCCCATCTTGGAGATAATGTTGAAATGTTTCACACTAAAAACTTGTGAGCTGCCGTAATCATTTATTTCAACATGAGAATGAGTTACAAATTAATCCATCTATATACTGGACACATAAACCCAATCTAACTTGCACCCAAGCACAAACAAAAATATGAAAATAATTCATAATGTACCAGTAAAGCTTGAAATATTTCACATGATGCATTACTGTTTACCACTAAATATATGAAAATGTTTCACAAGACTTATTATACCGAAAATTACTTGAAGTGCTTCACAATACGCATTACAAAGTACGGTAAATTACAGCATGTTAATCTCCTTTACCCATATGGTGTAATTTTGTCCCTGCTCTATAACACACCCTGCAATATCTCAATGACATAATTTGCAGTCATGCAAACATTATCAATTATGCACACCAATCCCTCCTAACATACATAAACTCATCACAAATATTATAATACATACCTCAAGCCTACAGTATATTATTACCTATGTCAAATTTCTATTCTGCAGTACCTGACCCTAGACAGATCCAAAAGGTCACACTCACATTGTAATGCTCCACGCTTTTAGTGTGAAATAAATACCAAACAGTGTCACTGCAGGCTGTGCCCAGTCCACCATAGCCTCAACCCTCAATTCAGCAACTGCTTCCTCCTGTACAGGCACCAGTTCACCTCACTCTCTGGGATCACTGTTCAGAGTGGCGGCGCCACGGCCAGCCATCATGTAAACACCCACACACAACACAAAAGCACAGCGGCATGCGCACATGCGCACTTCGAAGACCAGAACATTTCACTTCAACAAATGCTGCATAATTTGTCCAAAAACACCAAATAATGTTACAATATGAGCCTATATATACACAAACAATACATACATAACAGGCATTACTGAATTTATACAAATGCAATAAATAAATCAAGAAATCACGTACAATATGCACAAACAACTTTTCCAATATCATCAATCCAATGATGATACAGTACTGTCTCAGGGCCTCCCAATCTGCAACTCCAAAGTGCAACAGATGACGTTTCTTCGGAAGGTCCACAGGCCGTACCAGACCGACAGGACAGGTTAAGGTAATAAGGTTGTTATGGAAGAGCTCAACGGAAAGGAAAGATTAACAGTGTAAGCAGAAGGATTAGTTGTAATGAAGAGGTCAAGTATATTGGAGCTCCCTCCAAGGCGGTCAGGGATATAGGTAGGATGCTCTACAAGCTGCTCTAGGTCATCAAGGATATAAAAGATGTAGGCTTGTTCACCGGGTGGATCAGTGAAAGGGGAGGAGAGTCAAAGTTGGTGGTGAACATTGAAATCTCCTAGAATGGAGATTTCAGAAAAAAGAGATATGGATAGAATGTGTTCCATCGTAGAAGTAAGATAGTCAAAGAATTTTTGATAGTCAGTAAAATTAGGGGATAAGTAAACTGCGCAGATATTTTTAGTCAGAGAATGACGAGAAAGCCGAAGCCAGAGAGTAGAGAATTCAGAAGAATCAAGTTCAGGAACACGAGAGCAAGATAAATCGTTGGGTACATATACACAACATCCACCTTTGACTTTGAAATGAGTATAGAGAAAGCAGGAGCAAACAGAAAAGGGTTTGCTGTCAGTTGCCTCAGACAGATGAGTCTCTGTCAAGAAGAGAAGGTGAGGTTTAGTGGAGGAAAGGTGGCGTTCAATAGAGAGAAAGTTAGAGGAAAGGCCATGACTGTTGCAGAAATGAAGAAGTGGGTCAGACAATGATTCCAGGCATCACTTGGAGTCGTCACCGGGAGAGAGGCTGATGGTGGGGGAATTTATGGTCCCCCCCTCCTTGGGGAATCCGAGGCCTGATTTTCTGATGCCATTTTCCTTTTAATTTTGAAACGGAAGTGTAGTGTGTACTGTGCATGTAGTTTAGTGTTGACAGTTAGAGAAACTTGTATTGGAGAGCAGGCTGGCTGACTATCTGTGTTAATGAGACACTGAAAAAGTTCAGCAAAGGAGGATGGCCGGGAACTAGTCCTGAGGGCTGATGAAACGGAAGCTCCAGCTCTCCCTGTCATCAGCTTTCCATCCACCTTGGGAGTACTGCCCTGCTCGACTGGTGCTACAGTCTACTTCTCAGAGTTCCCGGGAGTAAATGACCCCCTCACACTGGTTAAAGGTGGCATTGGGTACACAATTCATACTGCAACCAGATACAAAGGTCAGAGTTTGGAGACAGGAGCTCTCTTATGGGGAAGACACTTCAGTAAGGAGGCTGCCATCATCGCCGGTGGCAGCCATCATCCATTCACCTGATGTAATGCTACCCAAATTTTTCTTCCCTTTTATCATTATTACCCACCTGTGTGTATGTGTGTGTGTGTGTGTGTGTGTGTGTGTGTGTGTGTGTGTGTTACTTGCTAATGAACGTTATGAGGCTCAGGATATATAGCAAAATTACAAAACTATACAGTGGATGTACGGGACGTCACTTTAACGTGTGC
Source organism: Coenobita brevimanus (assembly GCF_032717465.1). Lineage (NCBI taxonomy): Eukaryota > Metazoa > Arthropoda > Malacostraca > Decapoda > Coenobitidae > Coenobita > Coenobita brevimanus. The sequence continues at coordinate 18,305,931 of NC_137009.1, forward strand.
CATTCCTACATATGCAGTAGTTCACCTGCATGTTCACAACAGTTGCATAGAAATCTATGCATAATCTTTCGTTAATTGCCGTTCAGACTCTTTATGACAAAGAGATCAACTTTGCACATTACAATACGTTTCTGTTGTCATCTGGCTGATTTCATCTTCATGCTGTATTCAAATATTTTTTACTATCACATTAAAAAACATATATTTTTTGGCCACAGTCCTTTTAGTTACTCTTCTTAAACCACCGCAGGCTGCAGCAAACCCTATCTGATCCTGCATCTCATTATGAGTGTCTTAAAAGGTTCACCTCCATACCGTACTGTCCCGATGGGGGGGATCACCTTGATGTGGTGGCAGGGCTTGAAGTGTGGCTGCCAGTGCCACCCGCTCGGGAGGCATGCCTACCTTTGTAGGGTTCGGTATTTGTCGGCCTCGTGGAACAAGCACCCCCTACATCACTGGTGGAGTAGGCCTCCTGGTGATGTTGGTCGTCCCTGCCCATTTGCCATCTAGGGCAGGACTGTTGCCTCCCCACGTGTTAGCCGTGTGTGACGTCCCAAAATGCTGGGAGATGGGAGTCCTAGGAGTTGAGTAATGCTGCACGCTGTGCTCTGCAGTTAGAAAGACCCCTCTTTGGTCCCTTATTCTGACAAGACTGGCGGCCTGTTTGGGCCCAACCAGGTCAATCAGCTGGTCATGCATTGGCTAGGGTTAAGTGGGCACCAGGGGGCCTAGTGACTCCAATTGTCCTGGAGTTACCCTTGTCCTCGTCCCCCAGTGGTCACTTGTGTATACTCCCCTGCTACCTCTGGGGTCGCCAGTGGTTTTGTCCCTGACATATGGCCTCCCCTTGTTAGGCTTCATGGTGGGTGGAGGAATGGGGGAGTGAAGTTAGATAATTGCATATATGACATCTTCTGATAAAAATGTTGTTGACGATGTGGCACCTGCCCTGGACACTTTTCAGGATCCTACTCCTTCACTGCCACTCTGGAGCCTCTCCGGGTCCCAAGAGACTTTACTCCTCTGACCCAGCATTTAACTGGGACTAGGAGGAAGTCACGTCGAAGTGGTTCAGCTCTGGGGTTCGGCCCAGAAAAATGGTGCAAGAGGATTTTCCAAAGTAACTAGTGCTGAAACCCTGTGCGGGTGGCTCAGTATTGGATATTGATATTTTCGACCTGCATTATGACATTGTTTCTACCTGTGGTCGATACCCTGTGATCTCGTCCCAAGGGGATGGCAGCCTCCTTACTGAGGTGTCCTCCCCAGAAGAGAGCTCACGTCTCTAATCTCTGACCTCTGTATCTGGTCGCAGTATGACTTGTGTACCCAATGCCACCTTTAATCCATGTAAGGGGGTCATTTACTCCCGGGAGCTCCTCCAATACCCTGAGACTCGGTTGTTGGAGGAATTAAGCTCTTCTGGTGTTGTCAATGTTTACAGGGTACAGAGGAAGATCGAGGGTGTTCTGACACCAACTCCAACACTGTTCCTGACCTTTGACTGATTAACATTGCCTGATTCTGTGAAACGTGCCTGGTTACCTCTTCCTGTGAAGCCTTACATTCCACCCTGAAAGAGATGTTCACTGTCAGGGGTATGAACATGTTAGCTGCTTTTGTTGCCATCTGCAAGCTGGCCTTCCAGGTGTATATGTTTCTAGTGATTGCTCCTCCCATGCTGGTGACTGTCAAGCACCTACTAATTGCTACCACTGTGAAGGTGCCCATGGAACCTCCTCTCGGCACTGTCCTCGCTACTTGTCTGAGAAAGAGATTTTGTCCATACATACCCAAGAGAAGGTTTCCTTTCCTGAGGCAAGGAGGAGAGCCCAGACTCGAGTTTTCCAGCCCAAAGTTTCTTGTGCCTCTGTCCTCTCCAGTGCATCTGTGCGGTGTCCTGTGTCTAGGACTCTGCCTCAATCTGTGCCATCTACTGCTCCCCTCGCCCGTGATTTGCAGACTAATGTTGCTGAGGCTCCTGCTGCTTGTGATATGAGTGGTAACTCACCTTCTTCAAGTAATGTTTCTGCATTCATTTCAGTGACAGAGGATCGACACCCTTCCATGGTGGTGGCAGACGTCCATGTCGATGCTACTCCTTGTCCTGGCATATCCAGAAGTGTAAAACGGTGTGTCTCCTGTGCATGGCAAGTGTCACTGTGGCTCCTCAGAGACTGAGACTCTGCCACCAAAGATTTCGGCTGGGGAGCCCAGTATTCAATCTCTTCAAGGTTCTCAGGGATCCAGGCAAGCACAGGCTGAGGATAGTGTTTCACTGACACCATCAAACAGTGGTGATGCCTGTTTGTTGATGCGCCTCCTCAATTGTATGAGGCCTTGCCTTCTCAGGATCCTAGTACTGTGGGGTGTGCTATTGATCATACTCCTCCTTGTGATAGCACTGCCTACTCTGTTCCACCTAAGGCAGCTTGCAGTCCCCCTACCTGACCATCTCTTGCTTCACTACAGAATAAGACCATTGTCCGGTCTTCATCTTCCTCCCATTTGCCGTCTACAAAACTAGGTATCTTGGGTTCCTCCTCCAGGGGATTGGCTGTGGTTAGAATACCCTGTTACTAAATTTAACCCTCGGCCAGGTAGTCGGAAACCCGTCAAAATTCCCAGCGTCCAGAACGGTGGTGTTGGAATTAATCTGATATAATGCTACTCCATTATGGAATCTATAATTCAATGGAATTGTCGTGGTTTACGTGCTAATTGGGAGGAATTGCGTAGTCCTTTTGCCCGTTTTTCCCCAGTATGCATATGCATCCAGGATACCATATGGTTGGGGATGCTGCTCCTTCCGGTCCTCCTGGTTACCATATATTTTATTTTGATCCTCAACCTGGCCAAGGACAGCATGGTGGTGCTGCTCTCATACTTCACTGTGATGTCCCATTCACTTGACTGAGTCTTCCAATTCCACTGCAGGCTGTTGTCACTCAGATTTTCATTCACGATCAGTGTACGTTGTGTAGCCTTAATCCCTCTCCATCTGCTTCTGTTGAAAAGATAGATCTTGTTCTTGTTTGTGACCTTCCATCCCTCTTCCTTTTACTGGGTAATCTGAACGGTCATCACCGCGGGGTGACAGTATGACCAACCCTAAAGGTGCCATGCTGGCTTCTTTGGTGGAGGATGAGGTGTTGGCAGTGTTGAATTCAGGTGAAATGACGTACTTTCATAGTCAGACTGGTGTTTTCATGGCCATTGATTTGTCTCCGTGCTCAGCTACTACTTTTTTAGATTTTAGTCAAGGTGTGTTGCCAGATTTGCCAGGGAATGATCATTTCCTGATTATTTCAACTTCTGCTGAGTGTGTGCCAAAATGTCATGTTTCTCATTGGTGCGTGGATACGGCAAACTGCCGTTCTGCAGTTATGTTCCAGTGACCGCACTGTGGAAGGTTTTCATAGTGCTGATGAGTCAGTGGCGTATATAACTAATGTAATGCACTCAACAGCTCTTTTATATTCTCAAGACTTGTGATCGATTTGCTAAACGTCCAGTTTCCTGGTGGACCCCAGAATGCACCTCTGCAGTGAAGGCCAAACAGGTCGCCTTCTCTCAGCTTCACCATCATTGTGAGGACACCCAATATTTGGCTTTTCGAAGGGCCCGCACTCACGCACTTTGCTTGTTGAAGGAGGCTAGACGTGCTTCATGGCAGGAGTATCTCCCTTCACTCAAGGACTTCTCTCGACCATGTGTAGAACCAGATTAGGAAGATTTCTGGCAATTTTCCTGTTCCTTGTTTTATGTGATGAAGGTCAGGCTGTGACTGATCCCTTTGCTGTTACTGAAGTATTTGTCAAGCATTTTGCTGTTGTGTCTAAAAAGGACACTGAATCGCCTTCGGCATGCCAACGTCGGCGATTGGAATCCTGTAACCTCAGCTCCACATCTCCTGGGGGAGAGTCTTACAATGTCCCCTTTTCTGTTTCTAAGCTTCAGGCGGCATTGTCACAATGTCATGGTTCACCTCCAGGCTATGATAATATTACATACACCTTTTTACGTCATATGTCTGACAAATTCTATTCTTTTTTACTGGCTTTATATGATAGAATTTGGTGTACTGGTGAGCTTTCCTCTTCTTGGGGTGCTGTTGTACTTATCCCCATCCCTAAGCCAGGAAAGAATCATCTGCAGGCAACAAATTATCGTCTGATCTCTCTATTCTCTTGTGTTTGCAAGGTGTTCGTATTTAGAAGGGGAGGGAATTACTTATCACCAGCCCAGTGTGGTTTTCGAAAAATGCGATCTACCACCGATGCCCTGCTGTCCTTGGAATCTTCTGAAAGTGAGGCTCTCTCCATTTCTTACAAAAACTTTGTAGCTTCTTGTAGTTTGTTTTGTAGACCAGTTATACATATATTAGACTCGTGGACGATCGGTTGTTATACGTCAGTAGTTTTGTAAGTAGATAATCTTCGTTCCCTTTTGTCATGCAATGACAGGAGAGGTAAAGATTAGTATGAGACTATTTTTATTTGTCTTTGAAATATTAACAAAGTCTCTCACACACGAGTGAAGTATAGAGTCCTGCGGGCTGCCTCCCTGTCTCGCTCTCTCTCTCTCTCTCTCTCTCTCTTCCATCCTCTCGCCCATGTTGCTAGCCTCCTTCTCCCTACTACCTGCCGGTTCTATGGCCAGTCTCCTTCTGAGCTCAAAATCCTACATTCTCGTGCAGCAGGGGTCATGTCACATGTGCTCTACTGTTGTGGAAGCTTCTAGAATACTGTATCTCTGTGTGTATGTACTGCTTCCAGTGCACGATCAACATTCCCTCACTTAAAGAGTTGCAAGCTAATATCCCGTTCCCACACCTTGTCTGGTGCTCTGTCTATCTATCTATCTATCTATCTATCTATCCATCATGCTTTCTCTTATGATTTGTATTTATAATATGGAGTCCTGACATCGCTCGGTCACGCAGCTGGCGGTCCTCTGACAGCAATCATCATTGACATATGCTAATCTATTAATATATAATAATCTTCTTCTTCACTCTTAATACATAATATTGATTATAATATTGTACAGATATAATATTGCAATGATCCAGTAACATTACATTTTAAACAAGTTGTATACATAATTAAATAAATGCACTATAGTTAAATTGATTGTATAACATATTGTAAAATGTGTATGTACAACAGACATATGCATATAATTGTGCAATGGTAATATTGCTAGGTCATTACATTACATAGTGAGTTATCCCTTTAGTAATGTCTAATATTTCACCTAACTTGTATGATGATTCTGGTAATACAGAATTGTAGTAACATTGTATGAATTGTTACATAATATTGTAATAACATTGTGGTAATGCATAACAGTGACATTGAATGAATTGTTACATGATATTGTAGTAACATTGTGGTAATGCATAACTGTAACATTGTATGAATTGTTACATAATATTGTAATGCATAACTGGAACACTGTATGAATTGTTACATAATATTGTAGTAATGCATAACTGTAACATTGTATGAATTGTTACATAATATTGTGATAATGCATAACTGTAACATTGTATGAATTGTTACATAATACTGTGGTAATGCATAACCGTAACTTTGTATAAATTGTTACATATCGTTTGTACAGTAGTTACATAATTGTAGCAAGTGCAACATAATGCAATCGTTTGTCGTTACATAATTGTTACATATTGTTTGTAGTTACATAATTGTAGCAAGTGCAACATAATGCAATCGTTTGTCATTACATAATTGTAATAATTACTGTCCTGACATCACTAATCTGGTCAGCCTGCAGTCGATGATAGTGATGAAGTGCCATGCCACTGGCTCGTGGAGGACACTAATTTGCTTTTTGTTTCACTTATAGAAGTTTATGTGGTATTTTGGAATTTGTAGTAACACACTTATTTTCTTTTGTTTGTTACGTGATCTTACTGTATTTCTTTCCCACCGCTGCCACCATATCTTACAAAAACTTTGTAGCTTCTTGTAGTGTGTTTTGTAGATCAGTTATACATATATTAGACTCGTGGACGAGCGGTTGTTATACGTGAGTTGTTTTGTAAGTAATCTTCATTCCCTTTTGTCATGCAGTGACAGGAGAGGTAAAGATTAGTATGGGACTATTTTTATTTGTCTTGGAAATATTAACAAAGTCTCTCACACACGAGTGAAGTATAAAGTAGAGTCCCACGGGCTACCTCCCTGTCTCTCTCTCTCTCTCTCTCTCTCTCTTGCCCATGTTGCTAGCCTCCTTCTCCCTACTACCTGCCAGTTCTATGCCAGTCTCCTTCTGAGTTCAGAATCCTACATTCTTGTGTAGCAGGGGTCGTGTCACATGTGCTCTACCGTCGTGGAAGCTTCTAGAATACTGTATCTCTGTGTGTATGTACTGCTACTGGTGAACGATCAACATTCCTTCACTTAAAGAGTTGCAAGCTAATATCCTGTTCCCACACCTTGTCTGGTGCTCTGTCTATCTATCTATCTATCTATCCATCATGCTTTCTGTTATGATTTGTATTAATAATATAGAGTCCTGACACATTAACTAACACCAGGACACGTGTTTTTTCGATCAGCAGAAGGCATACGACACTGCCTGGTGTCATGGCATATTTCTTTCTCTTCATGAGTTTGGTCTTCATGGGCGCTGTTTTTATTCAGCAGTTTTAATCTAACTGTTTTTTAAGGGTCAGAGTAGTAGGAGTGCTTTGTAATGACCATGCACTTGAGGATGGGGTAACACAGGGGAGTATCCTTTGTGTTACTCTCTTTGATGTGGCCTCAAACTCTCTTTTATGTGAACATCAATATAGTAGTTAGTGTACTTCCTGATGGTGCAAGAGGCTCACTGTATGTAGATGACCTCTCAGTTTCCATTACAGCATCTAGAATGTCTCTGATAGAGTTACAGGTGGCTATTAATAAAATTTTTGAGAGGGTTGAGTTTTGCACCTTCCATTATTCTTTAACAAAGACAATTGGTATCCATTTTTGTCATCTTTGGGGGGTTCATCCAGACCCTGACTTGTACCTCTATGGTCGGAGAATATCCTGTATGGAAGAGACACTGTTTCTGGGTCTTCTGTTTAATAGACGACTAACCTTGGCTCCTCAAATTCATTCTGTGAAGGCAGCTGGTATTAAAGGCTTGAGTCTTTTGAGAGTTTTGACTCATACCTCTTGCGATGCTGACCATCAGACCCTCCTCCTCTTGCATAGGTCTCTTATCCTTCCTAAACTTGTATATGAGTGTGAGATCTACTCCTCTGAAACACTTGTCTCCTGTTGTTAAATTGTGTATCATGCTGGTGTACATCTGGCAACTGGGGCATTCAGGTCATCCCTGACTTGAAGTTTGTTGATGGATGCTGGTGTCCTCCTTTTGGATTTAGGTCACCAGTCATCGATGATGAGGTGTTGGTATCATCTTCACCGCATTCCGAACTCAATTTCTTGTGCCCGATCTTCTTTTTATGACACCCATCCTAGTTTCCCGAAGCCCTTTGGTTACAGGGTCCGGTCTCTTATGTTAGCCCTCTCTGTTCCGAGATTTGCAGTTTTTCCATATCGGATCCCAAGGGTGGGTTTTTGGCTACTCCCTCATGTGACGTTTTGTAGGTCCATTGTTGGTAAAAGGGATTCATTTCCCTCTCAGGTGTCCCTCTCTTTTTAGAACATGCCTCAACTCATGAGGGCTCTATCCCTGTCTATACGGATGGATCAAAGACTGATACTGGAGTAGACTTTGGTGTTGTCTTCCCTTCCTTTAGTAGGGGGGGGGGAGGTAGCCTCCCTGGTATTGCTTCAGCATATACGGCAGAACTGACTGCGATTTTATATATTTTCCAAATAATTTTAAATCTCCCTAAATCTGCTTTTGTGATTTTTAGTGACTCCCGTAGTGCTCTTTCTGCACTGGAGTATTTTAATGCATCCCATCCACTGGTTTTATCGATTATAGAGTGGCTTTTTTCTTCTTGGCCGTCGTATGGATTTCTGTTGTTCCCACGCATGTTGGTGAGGTGATTAATGAGAGGGTAGATACTTTAGCTAAAGCTTCATCTTCTTGATGACTGCCTACCAACTACCCGCTTCCCACTTTTGATGTAATGCATTACTTGCGGTATGCGATTTGTAAGTTTTGGCAGAGACAGTGGGATGGTGTTGTTCCTAACAAGCTAAAAGCAATTTTTCAGACAGTGGTTGTGTCAAGGGTTCTCCCCTCCATGCTTCGGAGGTGGCTCATGCGATTGGAGGTGTCTCTTGCCAGGATTATGGATGGGTTCATGATAAGTGGTGGGACTCAACTGTACTGTGATGATTGCCTTGTTCCCCTTACTGTCCGTCACTTGCTGGTCGAGTGTCCAAGTCTGGGTGACCTACGTCAGAGATTTCCTCCATAGACAAAAGGGGGCAGATGGTGCCTACTGTCTATCCTCGGTGCTTCATGGAACCTCCGGCAATTTTACTGGTTTTCAGTTTTCTCCAGGAGGCAGGCCTCCTTCCACTTCTATAAGTCATTGATATTTTATAAACTATTCTTTAATTACTTCCAGTGTTTTTATCCATACCAATGGGTATTAACTTTGTTTTAAACATGCACATTTTAATTGCGGCCTTTTTTAGTCCAACAGCATATGACTGTGGCAGTTGCGCCGCCACATTTCAATTAAGTTCAGTCAATCAATCAATAAATCATTCCGTACTTCACATTTTTCAAAGAAAATAACAGAATTATGTTTAAAAATTTTCCTACGTAAATATTCCACATTATGGAACACCACCGCCAAAAAACCATTAATTCACTCCGAATCTCACCACTCTACCGTTCCACTCAATTTTCTATCATATTAGGTTTTTTAACATCCCATTATGTGGTAAAATCAGAATATTCTCCTCTTTATTCTCTCTCTCTCTCTCTCTCTCTCTCTCTCTCTCTCTCTCTCTCTCTCTCTCTGCCTTTCCTAAGAAATATCAAAATTGGGAAATTTTTACTGGTTTACCTGAAAACTATTACTTTTAATAACATAATTAATAATAATATTTTTCCCTGTTCATGTGGTACAGCCGAATAAAAACTTTCAAATTTCTGTGATTTTCTAAGTATAACAATGTTTCTAATGATCAGGAGAAAGAAAACAGTTCTTACATACATGAGGTTGTGGAAAGATTGTTTGTTGAAATGTAAAGAGAACAGAGAATAGACAGTGAGCTCGAGTTGGCGGTGGGAGAGAGGGAAAGGAGACCGAGGATGAAGTGTCAGATTGGGGTGATGAGGTATATTGTTTAGGGTGATGTCTAAGAACAAAGTGCATGGAGAGAATCTGTTCGTGTAACCTCTTCTAAGATTATGACACCCAGTTATAGACCTATTAACATTTTCAGATATAAATGAAACAGTGATTTGAGAAGTTAAAAATGAAAGTAGACATTCGAAGAGATATAATAGGACTAAAATGAACAGTATTAATAAGATAGGAATCGAGTAGTAACCCGTCGAAAAAAAAAAAAAAAAAAAGAAGAGACCTTTGCCTATTGATGGAAACTATTTTTTCTTTGAGAGAAATTACAACATTTGTGATTAATTATCAGTAATACCTTCACACATATCCATTACACTCATTATACTGTGTGTGTGTGTGTGTGTGTGTGTGTGTGTGTGTGTGTGTGTGTGTGTTTCACTTGTTACTTAATGCTATGGGGTTCAGGATATAATGCAAAATTACAAAACTGTACAACAGAAGCTACAAAGGTCACTAAAGTTCTTTGACTTCAGTCAGCTCAGATTTTGCCACTTGACTCTTTGTAACAACATGTACAGATGCATCAAAATCTCCAGTATGTAGGAGATCCATTATTATCATAGTGTTTTACACAAAAATACATTCACACCAGAGGAAACCACTGATACCAGAGGAACAAAAGTCTTTATTAATCTGCATTTTTCTCTCTCTGTCAACCTGTGACAAGTGAAATTACGAAAGTTTTTTCTGTAATGCGTTTTATAATGAACAAAAGATAGTATATTCATGTTTTCCTCTACAAATGCAAGCAAAAATGTTTATTCTATGTGTGTTTACCTCGTCGTTATTACAGTTTTTACAGATACTAATAGACCATTCGTTTTTTTCCAGGGTCAACCTTCTCAGCATGCAACTTTCTTCAGTCATAATTATCACACTGATCGGCCTCTTATGCACAGACTACGGCACGGCCCCTTCCGAGAACAGTGAGGCTGGGGAAATAGCTTTACTCCAGAATCTCCTGGCACAGCTGTTCACGCCAAACTGTCTAAGAGTTTTTATAATTAGCAATAAAACTACTGGTCCCAGGAATGTATTGGCTTCTGTTCGACCAAACCAACATACATTTAATACTAATCTTTCCCCTGGCAGCTTATTAAGTAAAATGATTAGTAGAGATGAAAGAATATTGCAGAAATCTAAATATCATTCGCAAATAATTGTAGATCAATATAATATTCACCAGTCAGGGAGTGTCTTGACCTACATCAATAACAATCCTTCTCGAATGGCCCCTTTCTCGTGTGTAATTTATCTGCTGGCAGGACTTCCAGACTCTCGCCTCCTGCCAGTACTCACTGATGCATTCTCCAGGAAGAAGGTCACTCGTTACTTCCTTGTTCACGCCCAAAACGCCACCGATGCAGAACATTTCCTCTTGGATCAACGTCTACGGAAGGAGGAGAACGTGGCAGCCCTCACCCACCAGGAGTCGCAAAACAAGACCTACTGGCATGTGTTAATCCGCCAGCTCTTGCACCCTTCAGGCTCCCCTCAGGTCCTCCGTGTGAACAAGTGGTCCACAGACACAGGCCTGGCAAATGCTAATAACATATTCCCAGATCAAATGGCCAACTTATACGGTGAGAAAATGAGGGCTGTGGCACTGTACTACAAGCCTTTCATCGTATTTGACCAAGTTGAAGGATCTTTGACGGTCAAACCTAAACCATGCATAGATGTATATCTCCTTGACGTGCTGTCTAAGAAATTGAACTTCACTTACGTAGTAACCATGCCAGCGGATGGCCAGTGGGGTGTTCTCAAGGACGACGTGAGTGTTTTCCAGCTCTACTTCTCAGTATGTAGTTTTTTTCTCTGTGTTGAAATATGCTATATTTTGTTTTATTTCAAAATTTCCCACCTACCCCAAATTCCTTCATTACACAATTCTTCTCCATTAGGGTCATTTCACAGGTATAGTGGGCGATGTAGAGTTCAGACGAGCCAACTTCTCCTTGAATCTGAGTCTGATGCTGGAACGAGCACGAGTGGTGGACTTCAGCAAGATGTATTTCATGGAGCCCAAGGGTTTTATTACGGCAAAAAGTTCACCCAACATACCCTGGAGGAAACTTCTAACACCTTTCAGATGTGAGTGATGATTAGCCAGTAAGTGAATATATATCTTACTAAATGAATAAGTCCTTTATCGATAGACAGACAGATAGATAGACACTCAGACAGAGTTATATATACATTCACGAGTATATAATTCTTACTGTCACAAAACTGTGTCAGTCAGCTTCATAACTATCTTGTTTTCATCTTCTGGCCAGTTTTCCCCCACGAACCTGTTTTCCCTCATTGGATCTGTTTTCCCCATGGACCTATTCCTCACCATCACCTTTTTTTTTTTATCCCTGGACCTTTTTCTCATCTTTTTTTATGGCACTATTTCCCCTTGAAACTAGTTTCTCCCACGGATCTATTTTTCATTATGGACCTATTTTCCACCACGGACCAAACTCTCTGGCCCTATTTTTTTCTGCTTAGATCATATTTCCTCCTATGGACCTACATTCCACCCAATGTAAAATTTTTTCTCTATAGACTTACATTTTTCATGAACCTAGTTTCCCTTTGTCAACCAATTTTCCTCATGAACCTATATTTCACCATGGACCTATTTTCTCCTGTCGAGGAAAAAGCATAATCCCCAAGGGGACCTATTATCTCCCATGGCTTTATTTTCTCCATGGACCTATAATCACCATGGACCATGTTTCTTCCATTTCTGTTTGCTATTCCTGGAGAAACACCAAATACTCGTACCCTCATCTACCAGATTTATCCCATGGGTAAATTTTGCCCAAGGGCCTTATCTACCCATTACTCACGTGTTTCCACATGGAACCAAAATTCCCACATCAAATTATTCCAGCCAGGGACCTACTTACTGTACTCCGACATCTACCCACACACTAACCAATGTACTTAACCACTCACACATTGTAGTAAATAGTAAGCCAGTCTTCTGCCTGTCAATGTATCCGTTTGCCCATGCACCCACAAAGCCCACCATTCCATCCATAAATCCTGAGCACCTTGAGCTCTCAGTCACCCCAACTCACCTACCCATTCTGCCCCCCACAGCCTCCTCATCCATCTATCCCACCCACCCTCCTATCCCATTGGCTTAACCCACCCGACCTGCCCAAGACACCATACAACCCACTCACCCTATTCATTTTACAAACCTTGTCTGTCCACCCATCCTCCAAATCGTACCCACCCTGGCTGTCCTACACACCAACCATCCACCCACTTATCAATCTACCCAACCCATCTGCCCACCAATCTAACCACCCAGCCACCGAGCTTAGACTACCAGCAGAATGACATGCAAGTTTACACACACACACACACACACACACACACACACACACACACACACACACACAATTACCTATATAGATACCATATTTTTTCCATTTATTTATTTTTTTTTTTACACACATGGTTTGATCAGTGACTCCTAACTTATGTCTCTGCCCGTATCCCTTGCACATTCAGAATAATTGTTCATACATCTTGTCAAATGCAAATCTTAAATTGGTGGGTAGAAAGCTCATGTCCCAGGGAACAATTGATTAGCTCTGGGGACCGATGCGGATTGTATTACAGATTCTGGGTCCGGAAAACACTTTTTTTTTGCGAAACCCTAATCAATGATAAGAAAACTTAACCTATTTTGAAGAGTGATTTCGAAATTATGTTGCCGGTGTCGGAGAGATGCGCTTCACTGAGTGCCCCACTAGTACTGTAAGGCAGTCTCATGCATAGTTTCTGAAACAAAGTGGTGACTCGCTTTTTGTGCTTCTAACTGAGAGGACTTGGAAAATGAGGAATTCCTCAGAAATTTGTTCTTTTAGCCTATAATTGTGTATTGTCTTTTATAAAAGAAACATCATCATTAAATAGGAAAGTATGCAGTTCCAAACTAAAGAGAAGCTGTAGAATTCATGCTAGTTGTGGGAACGGTTTGAGCCGAGAACAGCACAAGTTTTCGAGCTGCAGCGTCATGTAAATATCTCTCATAATAACATTCTTGTGAACAGAATTCAGATTATTTTTTTGCCACAGCAACGTCTTCATGGGAAAGTTAGGTTTCAGAAGAACAGATTAACTCCTGTTGTTTTTATCCTTTATATTCAATCGCATAGGACATTCATTCTCCCACACCAGTTTCATCATTCAAAGAACTGCTACGAGAACCTTGCCAATTCATATATATATATATATATATATATATATATATATATATATATATATATATATATATATATATATATATATATATACTTTGTTTATAACTGTGACATTTGTGATTGTGTTATTCTTATCTGCTATAATGAAGTCGAATTCATTCTTTGTTTCTCCATTTGGGCTTCTCCAGGTCCACTTTCTCCCTGTTCTTTTGTGAAAAAAATGTGTTCATTATTCTCATGTTAAACATTTCAACCAAATTTGCCAGCATTTCTCCTCTTTCATTCCTTTCTCCCACTCCAAATTCTCCCATACATGCTTCTCCATTTTTCGACTTCCCAACTTTTGCATTGAAGTCTCCCATGAGCATAGAATATGTTGTCTTTTCTTCTTCCATAATCTGGGAGATGTCATCAAAGAATGTTTCTATTTCTTCATCTGGGCTTTGAGAAGTTGGTGCATATACTTGTATTACTTTCAGGGTATATTTTTTGCATAGTCTAATGACAACAAATGCTGCACTGTCAGATACACTGCTGAATTTAACAATGTTGTCTGCAAGATTTCTGTTAATTAGAAATCCTACACCACTAACTCTCTCATTTTCCCTTCCTCTGTAGTAAAATAGGTGGTTGCTGTCTTCGAGCTGAATTATATATATATATATATATATATATATATATATATATATATAAGATAGATAAATAGATGGATAGATAGAAATATAAAGATATAGATATTTATATATGTATCTCTCTTTATCTATATCGATTTATCAAGCCTTCTTTATCTATATCTATTTATTCACCTATCTATCCATATATATATATATATATATATATATATATATATATATATATATATGTATGTATATATATATATATATATATATATATATATATATATGTATATATATATATATATATATATATATATATATATATATATATATATATATATATATATATATATATATATATATATATATATATATATTGTTACGGAACAGAGAAAGATAATGTACACTTTAAGTGAGAATACTAAAAATCACTACTGTCCCGTAAAGTTCCAGGTTCAAAACAAAAGAGTTAGGTAAAATTACAAGTTAAAGTTTAATGCTCAAACTAACAACAAAACATTCAGGACTCATAAGGATAATGTAATGGCAAAAAACAGGTTAAATATATGGTTAACCGCAATAGCCTCTATTAACACGAAATTAGCATGAGTAAATTTATCTAAGTCAGCCCTGATAAAATGAGAAAACACTGGATAATGCTCAGTTAACGCAAGATATATTATTACAGATACAAAATATTATTACCACTGGCTGACAATATGAATTACAAAAACTTTACTAGGCCTACGAATTAACACATTACGCTACACAGTACAAGAAAAAATGCAATAACAGTTATACTCAAATCACACAGCTGCTAGATGGTTGGAGACTTCCTGAGCACTCACAATAATAACAACTGTACAGGGGAGGACAGAGATGTGAACAAAATGAGGAGTAGATCTAAGTGGCAATAATGCAGAGACTGAGCTCATTATATAGGGGCCGGCAGAGCTTGATACAACTTGTAAGAAGGACGTGCAAATGAAGCCATGGGGACAAAGAGTTGACAATCCTGCTCTGAACAACAGAAAGAACGACTTTACTATAAGGGAGGAGGGGGGGAGTGAGGCAGAACAAGCTCGTGATGAAACATGCAGCATACTGTACGTTAGAATTACACAAAGGATGATGAAATCATAGGCTATGTAACACCTCCCCACAAAGAAAAAGAAATTTACAAAGGAAATTTCTTATTACTCTAAAACAATCTGTCTAAAGTCTAGATAAGCAATCTGCAATAACATTTTCTTTCCCCTTGACATGTTGTATGTCTAATGAATACTCCTGAAGAAGTAGACTCCATCTTGTCAATCTCTGATTTTTATCTTTAAACCTACTAAGGAATTTCAGTGGGTTATGATCGGTATAAATGACTATGGGGTCAAAACCAGAACACAAATAAAATAAAAATGCTGTAAACTCAAAATCAAGGCCAAAAGCTCTTTCTCAATAGTTGAGTAGTTCTTTTGAGGTGGAGTGAACTTCTTACTGTAATAAGATACAGGGTGTTCAATACCCTGATCATCCTCTTGCAGTAAAACAGCTCCAGCTCCTGTTTCACTTGCATCAACAGCCATCTTAAAAGGGTTAGCAAAATTTGGAGTAGCGAGCACTGGCTGACTTAATAGGATAGCTTTAAGTTTGCTGAAAGAGGATTCACAGTCATCGGTCCAGATAAATTTAACTCCCTTTTTCAGTAGGTCTGTAAGTGGTGATACAAGAATTGAAAAGTTAAGAACAAATCTCCGGTAATAACCTACCATTCCCAAAAATCTTTGTAGCTCTTTCCTACTTTTAGGTCTGGAAAGATCACTTATAACCTGAACCTTAGCTGCTGGTTGTGCAACATGTCCATCACCAATTACATACCCAAGGTACTGAACTTTAGCTTGACCAAACTCACACTTTGATAAATTAGCTACAAGATTAGCCTCAACCAAACGCTCAAGAAATTTACTGACATGGCATAGGTGATCTTTCCAGTTGTCACTGAAGATTAATACATCATCAATATAAACAACACACCCTGCCAAACCCTCTGTTACAACATTCATGAGCTTCTGAAATGTGGCTGGTGCATTCTTCATACCACATGGCATTACAGAACATGCAAAAGTCTTTCCTAGTGTTACAAAACATGAGATCTCCCTACCACGTTCAGTCATAGGTACTTGCCAGTATCCCTTTAACAAATCAAACTTACTTATGTACCTAGCCTTTCCGATCTTGTCTATGCAATCTTCCACGCGAGGAAGAGGGTAAGTGTCTGTTTTGGTTATCTGATTAACCCCTTAACCACGGGGCGTCACTTTCGTGACGCTTGGGAGCAAGGGATCATACCGCGGGGCGTCGCTTTTGTGATTCTGTGTTATTTTTAATTCAGCCGGGCTTCCAAGTGGGGGCTTGTATCATCTATCAGTACTGCCAATGTCCAACACTAGTCAGCACTCCTAATCTCATCTGTACTCCCATCCATTGTTGACAATTTAGCCATTTCTCCCCGTTCTTGACTCCCCTCCCTACCCCCCCTCCATTACCCTATCCTCTCGCCTGCCCAGCCGTGCTACGCTAAGTAAATCTTCCCTGGAATTTTTCACTGATTTCATCCATTGAAATAAGCCCTATGTCCTATTCTTATACCAAATAATATATACAAGAAAGAAATAAGGTAAGTGAGAGTGCCATACACCTGGAATTGGCTAATTATCACCTGACAACACCTCACGTGCACTCGTTCGCTAATTTTCGCTGTTTTTTTCCCCTTGAAATATGCCGTATAATCTATTTTCGTAATAAATATACATGTAAGGAGGGAAGGGAGAAGCCTAAGTGATATTTACATTCACCTGGAACTACCTAATTTATAATGTATTGTCTAGATTTCCTGCCAATCATATCAGTGCTAGACAAAGCTGTTTCAAGATCTAACATTGGTAGCTCTGAATATATATCTCCTAAGTAGGCCTCTAATCTATTTTCGTAATAAATATACATGTAAGGAGGGAAGGGAGAAGCCTAAGTGATATTTACATTCACCTGGAGCTACCAAATTTATAATGTATTGTCTAGATTTCCTGCCAATCATATCAGTGCTAGACTTAGCTGTTTCAAGAACTAATATTGGTAACTCTGAATAACCCCTAAGCAGGCCTCCACGCTGGCCCTCCGTTATCAGTTTACTCTCATCTTCCAAAGCGAGGGTACGTATGTTTCTTCTTGCTGACTTCAAGGCCTTTTTTCACCCCCATGCAAATGGCCCTGTGACCTTTACCCCCTACTAAACCTCGTGTGGAAAGAGGTAAAGGGCTGACAATTGATAAAAGAGTGACTACGATCTTTCTATTGAGTAAAACAGTGCAAGTGGAATTGTAAATAATGTGTAAATAATGTGTAAACAGCAAGTGAAAGTAATGAATGTAAATATACGTGAACAATGGAAAATAGTTTTATAAGTTATTTCAAGTGACAGTGCACAACACAGTGTAAATAAAATAGAAATGTAAATAACGTAAATAAAATAGAGAACATAAATAGAAATGTAAATGAGTAGTATTATAAGAATACGAGTATATACCCTAGGAGTAATGAAAGTGAAAGTTTCACTCTAGCATGTCTGAATGCTATGAGTTATGAGAGTGAAGATGAAAGTGACATTCACTCTCAATGCCAGTATACAGGACGAGAAAGTGAATGCTACGTATTTTACTGAAAGAAATTGAATCCCTACAGTGACAATAAACTAATACTACTGAAGGAAACTTATGGATAAAGACTGTAGATATATATAAGTGTTATATAGTAATAGAAATATAAAGTG
This sequence comes from Coenobita brevimanus, assembly GCF_032717465.1. Classification (NCBI taxonomy): domain Eukaryota; kingdom Metazoa; phylum Arthropoda; class Malacostraca; order Decapoda; family Coenobitidae; genus Coenobita; species Coenobita brevimanus. The sequence goes on from NC_137009.1 coordinate 18,323,895, forward strand.
TGAAGGGTTTTATGAATAATAAATGACAGAGTACCAAGAGCGAACTAGTGCCAGTGCGACGATCAGACGCGCTCGTAATTTCCATTGCTTTCACAGTGTTTTTTTTTTTTAGTATGGATCCCAAACTACTTGAAAATTGTAGAATAGTGTTTATAGTGTTTGTATCTGGCTGTGGTAATCATATTACGGGTTGTTGGGAAGTGTAAAGTGGAGACTTCGTTACCCTACTTCAGAGGTCCCCACAAGTCCTACGGTAACAGACGAAGGCTCAACAATCATTCCAGGAGAAAGCTGAAGGTATGTGCCAAAAGCATATGTAATTTTATTATTCTAGGACTAATAACTGATTTTTGGCAAATATTTTTTGAGAGTCTGTCGGAGCCCAAATAACCCCGCGGCACACGCAAGTCATTGGTAAACAAGCCCGCGGTGTAGGGGTTAACACGTCTGTAGTAGATGCAAAGCCGCTGTGACCCACCTGGCTTAGGGACTAGAGTGACAGGAGAACTCCACTCGCTCTGACAGGGCTCAATCATCTTGTAGTCCAACAGGTAGCCAAGCTCCTTCTGGATGAGAGGAACTTTCACTGGGTTCACACGGTAAGGAGGCAATTTAATTGGCTTCGCGTCTCCAACATCGACATCATGCATCAACACAGTGGTTCTTCCTGGAGTAGCACGGAACAATTCCGGGTACTCCTGCAGTAATGCCGAAAACTCCTGCCTTTCCTCGGGAGGTAGATGAGAAAGCTTAGTCTGGAGATCATTCATGATATCAGGATTCTTCCCCAAACTATCACTCAGGCTCATGCTGCATGGGAGAACTTCACTTGCAGACTCAGGTGGAACAGCTACAGTGCAGACTGGATTATTTTCGTCCTGCCTGTGATATAACTTTAGCATGTTGATGTGACAAAGTTGCTTGTTCTTTCTACGATCTGGTGTGGCGATGACATAGTTGACATCACTGAGTTTCTTCTCCACGAAATAAGGACCACTAAACTTGGCTTGAAGAGGTTGCCCATGCACTGGTAGCAGAATCAAAACCTGATCTCCTGGCTGAAAGTGGCGTAACCTGGACTTCTTATCATACCAAGTCTTCATCTTCTCCTGAGCAGCTCCTAAATTCTCTCGCGCCAGTTGTTAAGCAGTGGACAGCCGTTCTTTGAACTTCATCACATACTCCAGCAGGTTGACGTCATCTTCCTCCGACAGCCAGCATTCCTTGAGTAGCTTAAGGGGTCCTCTTACTTCATGGCCAAACAGTAGTTCAAAAGGTGAGAAGCCCAGTGATTCATTTAGAGATTCTCTTGCGGCAAATAAAACAAATGGAAGACCTTTATCCCACTCTTTCTGATGTTCCAAACAGTATTTCTTGAGCATTGATTTGAGTGTTTGATGATATCTCTCCAACGCTCCTTGGGTCTGGGGATGGTAAGCTGAAGACGTGATCTGGGTGATGCCCAACTCTTTCAGAGACTGCTTGAAAACATTTGACATGAAATTACTTCCCTGGTCTGACTGTACCTCCTTGGGCAGACCAAACTTTGTGAAGAACCCTAGCATTTCCTTAACCACGTTCTTTGCTGAGATATTTCTAAGTGGAATGGCTTCAGGATAACGAGTAGCCATATCAATCAGGGTCAACGCATAAGAAAATCCTGAAGAAGTTTTAGGAAGAGGGCCCACAATATCCACCAACACACGGGTGAATGGCGCCTCAAAAGGAGGAATGGGAACTAGAGGTGCAACCTTTTCGGTCTGATTACATTTCCCCACAACTTGACAGGTGTGACAAGACTTACAATACCAGGAAACATCCCTGAAGTTACCTGGCCAGTAGAAGTGTTTCAAAATGCGTGCCACAGTCTTCCTCACTCCAAGGTGTCCTGCCAAACTGGAATCATGAGCCACTCTAATGATATCCTGCCTACAAACACGAGGAATGACAACTTGATGTACAACCTCCCACTCACAGTCGGCTGATGCTGTTGGGGGTCTCCACTTCCTCATAAGTACTCCTGACTTTATATAATAAGAAGTAGAAGCACCAGCTGACTCTTCCTCACTGCAAGCAGAGTTAGCTAGACCTTTCAACTCAGGGTCAGCAACCTGCAACTCAACCAACTCTTGACGAGACAAATTATCAACACAACGGGGTACTGCCTCATCTGGTGAGTGGTCCAAATTAGCAAGAAAAGTGTCAGCTAGGATAACATCATCATCATCATTATCCTCTAAGTCACCAGTAACTTTAGACTTAGCCCTAGTGACAGCACATGCAGGGAACACATCAGGGACATCACAATCCTGGGCCGCAGCCACTGGCTCACTAGACAACTGAGAAGCTGGACACACTTGACTTCCACCAATATCATTTCCAAGTAAGAAAGTTACACCTGACATTGGGAGTGTCTCAACCAACCCAACCATAACGGAACCATTAACAAAACCAGACTCTAAATTCACTCTGCATAGAGGGACAGAGAAGTAACTATTCCCTACACCTTGTAAGATTACAGTTTCATCAGAGGAATTAACATTAGAGCCTAGAACACTGGTCAGCATAAGGGATTGGCAAGCACCTGTATCACGATATATTTTAACTGATTTCCTGTCATTACTGTCCAGAGGACTAACAAAACCTTCAGACAGGAAATTAGCACATGAACTCTTGAGAGTGTCACCCACGTTACTGCTCAAAAGAGGAGCTCCATCATGAGAATTTAATTTACCCCTCAAAGCAGGTTCAGTTAACTCAGTTAAAGAATTCTGGGAACTCTCAAGGGTAGACACTAGACCAATTGACTGAATATTTAAAGACTCCTTTTTGTTCACATCACTCTGTCTCCTGAAACATTTCTCCGTAGTATGACCAAGCTTACTACAATAAGTACATTTACTTTTCTGAAATCTAGAGGTGAAGCTGGTATTTACTTCCTGAGAAACATCACCTTTATTCTCTTTCCTGTTACCTGTACTCTGAGTAGAGGCAACGTACTTACTCTCAGCTTTCCCTTTTTCTTTAGAATATCTCTTGTGAGTGAGAACATATTCATCAGCTAAAACTGCACCATCAGACAAATTATCTATTTTTTTCTCATCAAGATATAGGCTTACATCTTTATTAATACACCTTTTGAAGTCCTCCAGCAAAATCATCTGCTTAAATTTGTCAAAATCAGAATCCACATTCTTAGAATTTAACCACTGCTCTAACAGATCTTCTTTGATTTTTGCATACTCAACATGGGATTGCTTATCTTGCTTATGAGTTGTCCTAAATATTACTCTATAGGCTTCAGGAACAAGTTCATAGGCCTTAAGAATCAAGCTCTTAACTACATCATAATTATCAGATTGATCCTGAGGCAAAGATGCATAAGTTACTTGAGCTTTACCGGTGAGAACAGTTTGAAGGAGTACTGGCCAATACTTCTTGGGCCAATTAAAACCTGTAGCTACCCTCTCAAACAACTGAAAATACTTTGTTAAATCAGATTCATTAAAAGGAGGGACAAGTTTAACATTTTTAGACACATCAAAATCATCAGAGCTAGATGATCCAGTTCCACCTTGTTTCATGCGATACTCATGGTCTGCCTGAATCCTAGCTAGTTCAATTTGTGCCTGAGCCTGTGCCTGTGCCTCCTGAATACGAGCATTTGCCTGAAATTCAGCCTCCTGAATACGAGCCTGAGACTCCGCCTCCTTAGCCTGAGACTCAGCCTCTTTAGCACGAGCCTGAAACTCAGCTTCCTTAACACGAGCCTCCTGCAGAGCTAGCTGTAACTTAGCTATTTCAATCTGCGTTTGCTCATTTGCAGGAGTTACATTAACCCCTACACCGCGGGCATGTTTACCGATGTTTTGCGTGTGCCGTGGGGTTATTCGGGCTCCGACAGACTCTCAAAAAATATTTGCCAAAAATCAGTTATTAGTCCTAGAATATTAAAATTATATATGCTTATGGCACATACCTTCAGCTTTCTCCTGGAATGTTTGTTGAGCCTTCGTCAGTTACCGTAGGACTTGTGGAGACCTCTGAAGTTGGGTAACGAAGTCTCCACTTTACACTTCCCAACAACCCGTAATATAATTACCACAGCCAGATATGAACACTATAAACACTACTCTATGATTTTCAAGTAGTTTGGGATCCATACTCCAAAAAAAAAAACCCACTGTGAAAGCAATGAATATTATGAGCGCGTCTGACCGCCGCACTTGCGCTAGTTCGCTCTTGGTACTCTGTCATTTATTATTCATAAAACCCCTCACACTTTATATTTCTATTACTATATAACACTTATATATATCTACAGTCTTTATCCATAAGTTTCCTTCAGTAGTATTAGTTTATTGTCACTGTAGGGATTCAATTTCTTTCAATAAAATACGTAGCATTCACTTTCTCGTCCTGTATACTAGCATTGAGAGTGAATGTCACTTTCATCTTCACTCTCATAACTCATAGTATTCAGACATGCTAGAGTGAAACTTTCACTTTCATTACTCCTAGGGTATATACTCGTATTCTTCTAATACTACTCATTTACATTTCTATTTACGTTCTCTATTTTATTTACGTTATTTACATTTCTATTTTATTTACACTGTGTTATGCACTGTCACTGGAAGTAACTTATAAAACTATTTTCCATTGTTCACGTATATTTACATTCATTACTTTCACTTGCTGTTTACACATTATTTACACATTATTTACAATTCCACTTGCACTGTTTTACTCAATAGAAAGATCGTAGTCACTCTTTTATCAATTGTCAGCCCTTTACCTCTTTCCACATGAGGTTTAGTAGGGGGTAAAGGTCACAGGGCCCTTTGCATGGGGGTGAAAAAGGCCCTGAAGTCAGCAAGAGGAACAGACGCGTACCTCCTCTTCGGAAGATGAGAGAGAACTGATAAGGGTGGGCCGGGTGGAGGCCTACTTAGGGGATATTCAGTACTACCAACGTAGCTCTTGAAACAGCTATGTATTTCACTGAAATGATTGGCAGGAAATCTAGACAATACATTATAAATTAGGTAGTTCCAGGTGAATGTAAATATCACTTAGGCTTCTCCCTTCCCTCCTTATATGTATATTTATTACGAAAATAGATTATATGGCATATTTCAAGGGGAAAAAAACAGCGAAAATTAGCGAACGAGTGCACGTGAGGTGTTGTCAGGTGATAATTAGCCAATTCCAGGTGTATGGCACTCTCACTTACCTTATTTCTTTCCTGTATATATTATTTGATATAAGAATAGGGCATAGGGCTTATTTCAATGGATGAAATCAGTGAAAAATTCCAGGGAAGATTTACTTAGCGTAGCACGGCCGGGCAGGCGAGAGGATAGGGTAATGGAGGGGGGATAGGGAGGGGAGTCAAGAACGGGGAGAAATGGCTAAATTGTCAACAATGGATGGGAGTACAGATGAGATTAGAAGTGCTGACTAGTGTTGGACATTGGCAGTACTGATAGATGATACAAGCCCCCACTTGGAAGCCCGGGTGAATTCAAAATAACACAGAATCACAAAAGCGACGCCCCGCGGTATGATCCCTTGCTCCCAAGTGTCACGAAAGTGACGCCCCGCGGTTAAGGGGTTAAACAAGGTTTTATTAATCATGCCAACAATTTGATGTTTAGAATGATGAGAGTGAACTGCAATTCCCAATTGTTGAGCAACAAGCTTAAGTTCATTCTTTGTTCTGTTTTCTACATCACACACTGTTTGCACATTTGACAAAAAATCGTTGGCTTCATCAAGTGTAGTTGTAGTAGACATCATGAATAAATCACTGTCGCAAAATATCAAGCAATATCCTTATGATAATATCCTGAATATCCTGATAAGAGGTCGCCAAATTTATGTTACGGAACAGAGAAAGATAATGTACACTTTAAGTGAGAATACTAAAAATCACTACTGTCCCGTAAAGTTCCAGGTTCAAAACAAAAGAGTTAGGTAAAATTACAAGTTAAAGTTTAATGCTCAAACAAACAACAAAACATTCAGGACTCATAAGGATAATGTAATGGCAAAAAACAGGTTAAATATATGGTTAACTGCAATAGCCTCTATTAACACGAAAATAGCATGAGTAAATTTATCTAAGTCAGCCCTGATAAAATGAGAAAACACTGGATAATGCTCAGTTAACACAAGATATATTATTACACATACAAAATATTATTACCACTGGCTGACAATATGAATTACAAAAATTTTACTAGGCCTACGAATTAACACCTTACGCTACACAGTACAAGAAAAAATGCAATAACAGTTATACTCAAATCACACAGCTGCTAGATGGTTGGAGACTTCTTGAGCACTCACAATAATAACAACTGTACAGGGGAGGACAGAGATGTGAACAAAATGAGGAGTAGATCTAAGTGGCAATAATGCAGAGACTGAGCTCATTATATAGGGGCCGGCAGAGCTTGATACAACTTGTAAGAAGGACGCGCAAATGAAGCCATGGGGACAAAGAGTTGACAATCCTGCTCTGAACAACAGAAAGAACGACTTACTCTACTACAAGGGAGGAGGGGGGGAGTGAGGTAGAACATGCTCGTGATCAAACATGCAGCATACTGTACGTTAGAATTACACAAAGGATGATGAAATCATAGGCTATGTAACAATATATATATATATATATATATATATATATATATATATATATATATATATATATATATATATATATATTGGGGGGAAGGTGCTCAGAGTCGTATAGGATGAATTTCTAAGATGTAAGAAATTACAATGCAGACTCAGTTTTTAATTCTATGTATCAAACTACAGCTCATGGGGAAGTTTCATTGTGTTTGGAGGGTGTTTAGGGGTCGCACAAGGGCTAGATTGTGTTTATCCAGTACGAAGTCCTTGTTCCTGTGCTCCTGTATGACGACATCCTGATAAAACTCAGACTGATCATACTCGTTATTTTTGGCCCCACAACGCGTAGGAAGTAGGCTACATCTGGTTCACTTCTGCTCCCCGACAAGTGCAGCTCAGTTGTGGGATGGGGAAAAATTGTTATACACAGCAAATCCCCCAAACCAGTTTGTTTTTGAGTGCCTGTTCGACCTATATCTGATCCAGTTCTTTTGTTTCCTCAGGACATCATAACTATAGGAGGAAGTAATCCTTGTGGTGGTGCTGTAATAGACATGGTGGGTGAGGATGAACCAGGTGAAGAGCAGGTCATGAACAAGAAGGGTACCTGATCCAAGGTGGACATTTACTTGGTTGGAGCACTGAGGATGATCAGCACCAGGGCTTGCCTTCCAACACTTCAGTATTTTTTTTTTAGCAAGAAACAAGGAACCAAAGGCCAGGAGCCCACAAACCATTCCTTCCAAGAAAAAACAAAAACAATACAAAAGAGAGCCAAATTCAAGATCCGTTCGTTTCAAGATGCCTGGACACACTGCGTTTGAAAGACTGAAGATCATAGGATGTAGGAAATACAGACAGAGGGAGACAGTTCCAGAGATGATCTGTTGCATAAATGAAAGACTGGGAGTATAGGTTAACTCCTGCATTAGAGAGTTGAATAGAAAACGGATGAGACCCGCTGTAGAGGTAGAGGGATGCAAGCAGTCAGTTCAGAGGAGCAGTGACCATTGAAGTAGCGATAGAAAAGAGATAAAGATGCAACAGTGCGGTGAAGAGACAGAGGTTGAAGGGATCTAGTAAGCAGAGAGATGTTGAAACAAAAAGCCTTTGAATCCACCCTATTGAGAAGAGCTGTATGTGGGGAGCCTCCCCACATATGAGAGTTGTACTCTAAACAGGGGCGAATAAAACCAGTGTATAAAGTCAACAACTATCCAGGGATAAAGAAGGTACGGAGTCGGCTTAGCACACCTACTCTGCTGCCAGTCTCGGCCACGATGCGTCCCAGTTGGCTTTGTCCTCCAACTTTTTCAGGTCATTTAGGAGGAAGCACTGGAGCAGAACAGCTATTTTCATTATGGAGCAAGTAGCTACAACATCAGGGTTTGTGCAGCTTGTCGTTTATTGGGATTACAACGTTCTGCCTGCACTGACTGGAAATGAGAAAGTGAACAGGCTGACAATCCTTGTGTCAGGGAAGGATAGTTCCCCCACCTGGGAGAATTTTCTCAGCTGCTGGGAGTTCCAAAGATCGCAGCCAGTACTAGTGGGAAATAAGTAAACGCAGTCATCAAGACGCTGAAGGACTGGGCCCATGACGGAAGGATCGAGAGAAAGAGCTTCAACACCACAGCAAACAACACTGGACGGAGAGGTTGACGCTTGCCTTAGGATAATTTCGACAGGGACCTCTTGCACTTCGGCTGTCTTGAGAACGTGTCTGAGATTCTAATCGGGGTTGTCTTCATGAAGACGGTTGGTGCCTCCAGTGGCCCGGATATTGGGCTTGTTGGGCTCTTCAAGTAGTTCATGGAAAAATGGGCCATCATTGACCATAATGCATTCCAAGTCGGAAGCACTGGCCCATTTATGTGAGATGTCCTTTATCGATTTCAGGAACTTGTCATTGAGGTGCTGGAGTTCATCCAGTCCACTTTGGAGGAATCATACATGAGGGATGACTACATGGAGTTCCTGGAACTAGTCTTCATCTTTCTTTGCGGTGAGCCTTCAAGTGGCATAAATTTCAATGCTCCAGGCATGATGCATATGGCTCGCTGGTTGGCCAAGATTTTGTACATGCTGAAGATCTGGCTCTTCCGAGGTCAGTTCCGACTGACATCTCACGAGGATCGGGCACTGAGAGACATTTCATAGTTTGCCTTGATGGTGTACATGAAGTACTGGTTCAGAACTCCTGAAGTGCTAAATGCCCTAGTGAATGACCTCGAACTGCTGAAGGACATCAGCAAGTACCACGCCATCAACAAAGGAGTCACAGAATCTGCATCGGGTGCTATGATATGCCACCTCTGGTTCCTGAGTGACCAACTGGTTGCACTTGCTCTCTTCAGTCCTATGGTGTCAATGGAGGAGAAGCTGGAGATGGTGGTGGGTATGAAGTCAAACGAAGGAAAGGAGGATCCTCCTAAAAGAATGGTGGAACTGGACATGATGATGATCCAAGGGACACAGCTGGCTGACTTTTGCACCAAAGGGGTCCTGTCCTTCTTTGAGATGGAACGTATCCCAAGCGACTTTTCAGTTAGACCCAACGGATTGGTGAGGTCATCCAGACTACAAACAGGGAAAGGAAGTCTTGCAGTCGATCTCAGTGGTCAAAGACGTTGCAGAGAGAGGGGTAAAACTCATCCAAGACTTTAACGCAACCCTCACTCAGCAGGAGAAACAAAAGCCGTTCCATCTACAAGTCATCTTGGAACACAGGCGGAGAAATCCAAAGCCAATGAAACAGTTTTTGATGAAGTAGAGTAGAGAGTAGAAAATAGGCCCCCTACCAAAATTGTCAGACTGTTCACGATCATTAAATTTCTTTCTAGAGATTAAATATTTCTTCGTTTCTATAGTTATTAGGGATAGAATACAAAACTGAGCCTGTTTGAATAAATTTGAAGTTGAATATATTGGAGTACACTAATATGTCTATATACCTATCTATCTCTCTGTCGCTCTATCTCTGTGTCTCTCTTTCTGTCTGTCTGTCCGTCTGTCTGTCTGTCTGTCTGTCTGTCTGTCTGACTCTCTCTCTCTCTCTCTCTCTCTCTCTCTCTCTCTCTCTCTCTCTCTCTCTCCAGTACATATAGATAGATAGATAGACAGATATACTATACATATAGATAGATAGATAGATAGATATAGATATAGATATAGATATGAAACACTTGATATTGGCTACTATGGCTAGTTCTTGGGGAATCGGATCTTCAAAAGGATGAGTAAAGACAATGTCGTGACGAACATAATGGAATTTATTACCAGACGTTTTGACATCTCCTTAATATCAACATTACTGATTTAAAATGATAAACTTATTAAGATTACTTACATGTAAATATCGAAGTGTTTTAAAGATACAACAGTGGTAAACAAGAGAATTAAGCAATGTTTAAGGGGTAGGATGATATAGTGTTGTTAAATTGGGCTTTAAGCACTTTTATATACAAGGACGAGTATGATACTTGTGTTAAAGATGAATATTTTGAAATACTTGATAGCTGCTCTAGTGACAGTGTAAGAATCTTAGAGTCCTTGTATATAAATTTGCATAAACCCCAACTTAATACTGTACCATCCTACCCCTTAAACATTCCTTAATTCTCTTATTTACCACTGTTGTATTTTCAAAGCACTTTGATATTTACATGCAAGTAATCTTAATAATTGTATCACTTTAGACCACTGAAGATGACATTAAGAAAATGTCGAAACGTCTGGTAATAAAATCCATTGTTCGTCATGACATTGTGTTATGTGTGTGTGTGTGTGTGTGTGTGTGTGTGTGTGTGTGTGTGTGTGTGTGTGTGTGTGTGTGTGTTTAACAATAAATCGACGGTACCAAAGTTAGTGAAAATAATGAGAATGACTTTGTAACAATGCATAGTTAGTGAGTTAAACATCAGCAGTTATGTTTCGTGCCTTCAAGGGGTACATAATCCCTCGTTAAGAGTAATCTCGTCAAATGCATGTTATGAATGACAGAAAGAGCTTGACTTCATTCTTGTACCGGCAGTAAGTGTGTGGCTGTCGGTGGTGGTGTCTGTCGCTGTCGGTGCTCTGCTCTACCACCTCATCTGTGAAATCCAGGGCTCTCTTGCCGCCTTCCACCCCCTGCCCTCTCAAGCCTTCATGAGTGTTTTGGGATCTATTCTTGCACAGTCACTCACCCACTTCCCATGGCTATCCTCAGGCAGGGTGAGTACCAATATTTTTCTTTTAAATGTACAGTTTCGATCCAAAGAAGGCATCCAGGCTCACTTATTTACTCAGTGTACAAAGAAGAAAATTCCCAAAACATGCTGCACTGCAATAATTTATTTGCTTTACAAGAAGTGCGACTCAAACGATATTAGTAACTACCGGCCCATTAGCATATTACCAGTTATGTACAGACTCTTCACTGAAGTATTTCCATTTAGAATATCAACAGGTCTGGAACATAACGAACCTCGTGAACAGGAATGATTTCTAAGCGGGTATTTGACTACTGATCATCTACACACAGTGAATCAGATAAATGAGAAACCTATAAAATATAATAAACAACTGTCCTTATGTTTTGTTGACTAGAAAAACGCATTCGACTCTGTTGAACACATAGCAATATTTAGTTCACTGTGGGAACAAGTAGAAAATAACATTGTAAAATAGCTCTAAAACGTATATAAAGAGGGAACTCCTACAGTTAAATTATATAAAGATTCTGAAAAAAATAAGAGTATGAATGGCGTCCGTCAGGGAGATACAAATTCATCAAAATTTTCTACAGCATGCCTAGAAAGTATTTTCAGAAAGTTAGACTGGGAGAACAGCGGACTAAACATAGATGGAGGAAACCTAAACCATTTAAGATTTGTGGATGACATTGTCCTAATCTCAAAAGCTGCAGACATTGCAAGAAATGTTAAATGAGCCAAATTGAGAAAGTCTCAAACTACGGCTAAAGATGAAACGGAGTAAAAGTAATGTATATTCCAGATACACAAAAGAGCGTCGCCAGAATAAGCAAAAAATTCTTGAAGATGTCGAGGAGTACAACTGCTTAGAGTAACTACTAAAACTAACGAAATACCATGATAGCTAAATAATAAGATTCATTACAATTGGATGGAAAGCTTTTGGTAAACATAGAGACATCATGAGAAGATGCTTCCCAGTATGTATGAAACGAAAATAATATAACGAATACATAATCCCCGCTATGACCTACGGTTGTGAGACCTGGAATCTGATAAAATCGAAGAAAAATCAACTAATCCCTTCTCAGTGAGCAATAGAAATGTCAGTGATGGGAAAATTGTTAAGAAAGAGGAAAAGAAACAACCTGGGTGAGAGAACAAACTGACATAAAAAAACATTATAGAAGTTTTAAAAAGAACAGAAATGGAGGTGGGCACGTCATATAGCAGGAAAATAGGATAACCAATCGAGTAAGAAACTAACTGGGCTCCATGAGAGTGTGTGTGTGTGTGTGTATCTATCTATCTATCTATCTATCTATCTATATATATATATATATATATATATATATATATATATATATATATATATATATATATATATATATATATATATATATATATCATCATCATCATCATCATCATCATCATCATCATCATCATCATCCAGACCTTTCCGACCCTTGGGCAGGGTTAGGAGTAGAAATGTCCAGACAGCCCAGATTTGCCTACTTCAATGGCCCACGCATCCATTTACTCATCATTCAAGTCCCCGGAATCCTGACGCTATCTGATACCCCCAAAACATTAACCACATTCTGAAGCTTCACATAAACGTATCCGACAGAGTCAATCCGGACTGTCGCGTTAAAAAGGGGTCACACGACCTTGATCATGCACTTCTCCTTACGATATTCATCCAACCTGCTCAATCTCTTGTCAGTCCCCAAGCTTCACCAACTTCCAAACCTTTTTTCATCACATACTCATCTATCATATCCCTCCATCTTCTCCTTGGCCAACCTCGCCTCCTCCCTCCTTGAAATTTGCCCAGACATACCTTTTTCACCACGCTCCTGTTATCCATTCTCTCTACATGTCCATACCATCTCAGTACAGTCTCTTCGATTCTGATGTCCACAGACTTCCTCACTCCACATCTTTCACGAATCTTATTATTTCGTATCCTGTCTACTCTCTTTTCGCCACATACATTCCTTCGCTGTTCCATCTCTGCTGCTCTCACTCTTGAGATTTCATTTTCATGCCACACCATAGTCTCACATGCACAAGTTAAAGTCGGCACTAACATTCCTTCATGTAAGCCTTGTGCAACTACAACACTCAAGCCTCTGTTTCTTATCAAGGGCTTCATTGCACCAGCTACTTTTCTGCCTTGTGTCACTCTACTTTCAACTTTTTTACACATTTTCCTCTCTTTTCTATCACTGTACCTACGCATCTGAATTCTCACCATTTCCAGTCTCCCTCCATTCACTGTAACATCGCACTGGGAGTCATCTTCTGTCAATAACCATCAATTGACTTTTTACTACATTTACTCCCAAGGTACGATGCACGCTGAGATCAGCAAAAGTCTGCACAAGTCTACCAAGTTCTTGTCCGGTATTTGCAAATAGTACTGCATCATCAGCACACAACAAATTTGATATATTCCATCCACCACCATTTATTACCAATATCATCCCCTTCTCCATGAATCGTGTCTTTCTTCTCTCATCACTCCATCCGGATATTATATATATATATATATATATATATATATATATATATATATATATATATATATATATATATACCTAGGTTGCTTCCCCCAAGGAAAGGGAGGTAGCCGAGACAGGACGACACACTCCCCATTTACTCATCCATTCAAACACATTCATTCGCATCTTTTTAGTTCCTAAAAAGAGACAGGCCAGAGAAAGGGATATATATATATATATATATATATATATATATATATATATATATATATATATATATATATATATATATATATATATATATATATATATATATATAGAGAGAGAGAGAGAGAGAGAGAGCCTCTGTGGTACAGTGGTAAAGTGTGCATTTTCGTACACTGAAGAACGAGGGTTCGTGCCCCGCCAGGGTAATAAACTTTGGGAGTGTTCTTCAGGCCACGTGTATATATATATATATTTGAACAGCCATGGGGGCATCACACAAGCTTGTCGCACGCCCACACCGATAGTGAACTATTCACTTAGATGCCCAGTAACCCTTACACGTGCAACACTACCGTCATACAAACTCCTGACGGCATGTGGCAGTTTGCCATCGACACTGTGCATGTGCAAAACCTTCCACAATCCTTCTCTGTCTACTTTGTCGTATGCTATTTCCAGATCCATAAATCCCATAAACACCTTATAGTCCTTCTCACAAGCCTTCTTCACTATCTGTCTCACTGCAAATATTTTTTTTCTTTAATAACAGAACAGAGGAAGGAAGAACAAATGAATAAAAAAAAAAATCCATGCACCAGATTACTGGTGTCCGCTGTTCATAAAATATCTGTAACAGTTACACTTGAACAGCAGTAGGTTCAAGTTTGAAGGGAAACAACTCTGGGGAAGCGAGTTCCAGAGAGATACAGTTTGGGGAATGAAAGAATTCTGATAGGCAGAAATTTTGCAGTATGGCTGAGTGACATTCCGGTCATGAGCGCTGCCAGCTGCTCGTGTAGCATTTGCAGTAGAATATCTGTAAAATAACTACTTGTAGGGGAGGCAGTTTATATGTAATGGCAGGGTTATTAATAATTCTAACAGCTTTGTTCTGAATTTTGTATAGTTGTTTTAATGCAACCTCTCCACATCCGTTCCACAAGGGTGAGCAGTTTTCAAGCTAAGAGTGCACATGACGCTTATAAATTATAACTAACTGCTCGTCAGTGAAGAAGTTACGGACTCTGTACAATAATCCAAGTTTCTTTGAGGCGGTTTTAGCAAGTGATCTGACATGAGAGGTCCAGCTGAGGGCATTGTTAAGCTAGACGCCAAGAATTTCAATACTTTTGGAAATGGGTACATTTGTAGCACTGAAGATAATATACGATTCTGGCAATACCTACCTATTAGTAAATTGTATATATTTAGTTTTACTAGCATTAAACGAGACAAGGTTGTTTTGTCCCCATTCACTGATCGTGGATAAGTCTTGATTTAAAGAGATGGCTGTACTGAGGTGAGAGTTAGAGGTATCGGACTTTGCAAATGGATATCTGAGTGTGAATGAACTGTGAAGTGTTGAGTCATCTGCACATGAACAGATGGGATTGTGGGTGACATTAATATGAACGAGGAACAGGGTTGGTGCCAGAACTGATCCCTGCAGAACGCCGACGTTAACTGAGTGGAAAGTAGAATATACATCATCTACTTTTAGTCTTATTTTTCCATTGCTGAGATATCAGGAAATCAAAGGAACAAAAGAGTTTAGTCCATTGCAAGGGAGTTTGGACAACAGGGAATGGTGCCACACTCTGTCGAAAGCTTTAGAAATATCCAGGGCTACTGCATGCATTTCACAATGTAGGTCAACTGATTGATGGATGGTATGAGTCAGGAGATTGAGTATGTCAATGGTGGATCTTTCTTGGGGAAAACCATATTGTCTATCACTAATTAAGTTGTTGGATTCAAGATGTTTAACTATGTGCTTATTAATTACAGTTTCTAAAACCTTACCAAAAGAAGATGTGACAGCTATTGGTCTGTAATCAGAGGAGTCAGAGGAACTTCTTTTCTTTGGAATTAGGTGGATATTGGCTTCTTTCCATGAATTAGGGAATGAAGAAGTACGTATGCATAGTCTGAATAATTTTGCAAGAACAGAGGCAAGTTCTGGGGAACACTTTTTCAAAACAATTGGCGGGATTCCATCTGGGCTTGGAGCTTTGTTGGTAGGTAAATTGTCTAGGATGGATTTCACGTACCATGTCTGTATCTTAAGTGGAACAATGTCGGGAGACGCAAGTTCTAGTGCTGGTTCATTCTGGCTGGCTTCCTCTAAGGTAGAATTTCTGGCAAATGTACTGGCAAAGATATCTGCTTTCCCATTCGGGTCATTTTTAATGTTACTGTCTGGAGATTTTAGTGGGGGAATGGATGATGACTTGTTAAAGTTATTATTGAAAGAATTGAGAGTTGACCAGAATATTCTATTGTCATTAGGGTTGTTAAGTAGTTTTGATGATTGGTTCTGAAGAAAGAGTGATTTAGCAAGATTTATTACAGCTTTTGCATGGTTTCTAGCAATTTAAAATTGAGAGAGTGATTCAGATGTTTTTTATTTCAAGTAATAGTTATATGCTAATGACTTTTGGGCTGTTGCTCTGGCACAGTTGCTATCAAACCATTTTGGAGAGTTCGATCTTTTAATGAATTGTTGACTTGGTATGAATAAATCCATACCAGCTAGTATTAAATCGCAAATGTGGGACTGGGTATAACTGACATCACTAGAGAAGAAAAAATGCCATGGAATGTCAGCAAGATAATTTCTAATTCATCCCAGTTTGCCCTATCAAAGTGCCATCAGGTCACCCCGACAGGTTCAGAATGGGGAGGTTTGGGGGGCTAAGTAATGAGGCTTTGATGAGATTGTGGTCAGAGGATCCAAGTGCAGACAATACCTCTATCCTGTACTGATCTGGATTACTTGTCAGGAACAAATCCAAAAGATGGGCATTATGTTCAGGATTATCTGGTATTCTGGTTGGTTGCTTTACCAGTTGCGTGAGATTAAACAATTCTGCAAAACAGGTCGCACTCTAGATCAGCATCGTCAGTCCTGGCAGAGTGCAATACCCATTCAACATTATGTATGTTAAAATCACCCAAGATGGTAATTTCGGTGTTAAGGGCAAGATTAAGGTTACTCAACTGTATGGAAATGGAATCAAATACACTGGGTTCAGATGAAGCACTGGGGGAACGATAAACTACACAGACATATTTGGTGATAATTTGATAGTTTAGCTTATACAGCGAGTAATCAAAACTGCGTGAAGTGAAGTTTAAAATGGCGTCAACTGCATATTGTGATTTGATATAACAACAGGTGCCACCCTTAATACGGAAGTTTGTGAGGAGATTGTAACCAGGAAAACAATATGGGGATATTTCAGTAGACAGTGAGATTTATGGTTCTGTGAGGAATAGGGCCAGAGGGGATTTGGACTGTAGGAAAAATGGACTGAATTTAAGTTGGTATTAAGCCCACGGATGTTGGTGAAGAATAAGGCAGCATTTTCACTTCTCCGCTGACGAGCATGGCCTGAAATCACACTAGTCGCTGCTGGCACATTCGGATGATGGCGACCGGGAGGACCCTGCGCCGCCAGCCCTACCCTGCCGGTGGTGGTAATCCGAGGTACCACCTCTTGTGAAAGTAAAATTGCAGCGACCATTGCTAAGAGAGTGGAATAGAGGTGTAATGTCTTACGTGCATGTAGTGTAGTGTAGACACTTGAAAGTAGAAGTATTAAAAGAGTATGCTGGCCTACTCTCTGTGTAAATGGAAGCATTGAAAATGTTCAGCAAAGGAGGATGGTCAGGATCAAGTCCTGAGGGCTGGTGAAACGGGAGCTCCTGCTCTCCCTATCACCGGCTTGCCATCCGCCTCGGGAGTACTGCCCTGTTCGACTGGTGCTAGAGTCTACTCCACAATCCTCTATCACTCCTAAAGCCACCCTGTTCATCACTAACTAGGACTTCTGATACATCTCTTACTTTCTCTAAAGTAATTCTTCCATACCACACTCAATAAACTTATGCTACGATAACTCTTGCACTCATTTCGCTCACCTTTATATTTGTACAGGGGTACAATCACAGCCTTATTTCACTCTGATGGCACAGTTTCACTCATCCATGCCCTCTTATATATCTCCAACAAGTACTCCATTCCGCTCTTTCCACTACACTTAATGATTAGGGTGGAGTGAAAAACGAAAAATTGAATTATGTAATACCCCCTAAAAGGTGTCATTTGTCCCATATATTTTGCATGTAAAATCTGGCATTCTAAATCCAACTTTTGTCCTCTACCAAAAGTGCTAATTTTATATGCCGGGACATGTTCAGTCATAACAAATACATTAGAGAATAAGACAAATAAGGTTTCAGATGCATGCTTCTCAAGTGTTTTATGAGTACCTGAGTGTATATATTATATAATGGATACAATACTTTTAGTTTGTTAAGCCTACTATATTCTGTTGCATTTCATATGCAGTTTGAGTGTTGGGACATTGTGACAAGATGGCTGAGCTTCATCCGAGAAAACCTCCGGCAAGTCAAATTTTCGGTAATCCTCATAGAATGAACTTGCACTGTTAACAACCATTGAAGACCTGCTTATGGACTATCAGTGAGTCAGACTGAAACTGAAGAGTAATTAAAAATAGAACCAACTGTTGCACAGGTGTGTGATGTCCTGGCTGTCAAAATTTAAGAAATTTGGACCCGAGCATCAATACCTACTGTATCATCAACCTGCATTATATAGCTGATACGAAATCACGATAAATACCTCAGACTTGTGAGATACCCAACGTTCAAAAGAAATAAACAGTATGAACAGAAAGTCACCGAATTCAAGACGCAAGCCAGAAAGATTTTCGACACTGTAGCATGCAAATGTGCTAACCATTCATCATGTTCGTGTGCAAAGTCTTGCAAGATTCCAATTTCTGAACTGTCTTTTCTTCAAGATCAACGAACCTCACGCAAGATGATGATAGGGTCACTGGACAGCATAGCTACAAAATGGTTACAGGAGCGTCTGTGAAGAAAGTCGACGGAAAAAGACAGGCTAGCTCTCTATCACCTTGAAGCTACTGCCAGTTTATCGGCGTCAGAAAAAAAAAAAAAAAAAAAAAAAAGCAGCTTTAGCAGTTCTGCAGATGAACCTGGTGAAAGCACAGATAGTGACACTGAAATATTATCTGCTACAATTGCATGTACTTTGCAAGCATTACACCCTTCTACAGCTGCATGTACAATCGCGCTCATGATTCCCTGGGACACCAGTGATGGAGGTTTTTTTGCCCGCTGTACTCTTGCTGAACGACAGGTAGTTGAGTGAGACTGCCCTACCAACACAGTGAAGGTGAAAATGGAACCGGTTCTTATAAACGAAAGATCATGATAAAAGAGATGGGTGGGATATAAACAATAATGATGAACAGTATCATTGCACATATGGTAATACAACATAGAATAATTTTACTTAAATAATTCCACCTACTATTGGTTACATATAGCTTGAAAGATGAAGAGATATTTTACGTGGTTTGTTGTCCGCAATTCAACTCCCCAACAATTTGCTACGGACGTGTGATTAATGCATTAGTAAATTCCTCTACATACTGCGGGTTTGCCTATTAGTAATTTAGCAATAATAAACGTATAATTTACAATAACATGGTTCTGTGACCGAGTTCCTTTAAGTCCTCACATTGAGTGGATCACGTAATAACATTTCATTACTATATTTGTTACACTTATCAGGTGTTCTACCCTTGTTATACGTGATATTTGTGCGACAAATAATGGTATTCGGGGGTACTGAGACAAGCAAAGCAAAGAAATTTACTGCAGGAATAGGAAACCATTTCTCATTTCATGTAATAACACAAAAGAAACACATAATGGAACGGTAACATGATTGTGATAACACCAACAGATTTCCTACAAGAGGATGATCATAGAAAAAAAATATTCCCCACAATATATATATATATATATATATATATATATATATATATATATATATATATATATATATATATATAAAATCATCATCATCCGGACCTCCTTTCCCACCCTGGGGCAGAGTGAGGAGTAGCAACGTCCAGACAGCCCAAAATTGCCCAATCCAATGGACCACACTTCCATTCACTCATCATTCAAGCCCCCGGAATCCTGGCTCTATTGGATACGCCAAAAACATTCATCACGTTCTGTAGCTTCACATAATCGTATCTGACAGAGTCAATCCATACGCTGCCACATTAAAAAGGGGTGCCAAAAATCCCTGATCATGCACTTCTCACAAAATTCATCCAGCCTGCTCGATCTCCTATCAGTTCCCTAGTCTCACCAACTTCCAAACCTCTCTTCCTCACACATTCATCCACCATATCTCTCCACCTTCTTGGCCTACCTCGCCTTCTCCCTCCTTCGAATTTGCTCAGATATACCTACTTCACCACTATATTGTTATCTATTCTCTCCACATGACCATACCATCTCAATACACTCTCTTCAATTCTGGTGTCCACCGACTTCCTCACTCCGTATCTTTCACGAATCACATTATTTCGTTTCCTATCCACCCTCTGTACTCCACATACATTCCTCGGCAGTCCCATCTCCGCTGCTCTTACTCTTGACTTTTCATTTTCATGCCACACCATAGTTTCACATCCATATGTTGAAGTTGGCACTAACACTCCTTCATGTAAGCCTCGTGCAGCTGCAGCACTCAAGCCTCTGTTTCTTATCAAGGCATTCATTGCACCAGCTACTTTTCTTCCTTGTGTCACTCTACTTTCAACTTCCTTTGCAAATTTTCCTCTCTTTTCTATTACTGTACCCAGGTATTTGAACTCTCTCACCAATTCCAGTCTCTCTCCATTCACTGTTACATTGCACTGGGAGTCACCTTCTCTCTCAATAATCATCACTTACTTTTTTTTACATTTACTTTCAAGGAACGACGCTAACAGACATCAGCAAAACCCTGCACTAGCCTACCAAGTTCTTGTCCGGTACTTGCAAGCAGTACTGCATCATCGGCATACAACAAATTTGAGATATTCCATCCATCACAATTCATTACCAATGTCATCCCTCTCTCCATTACTTGTGTTTTTCTTCTCTCATCATCCCATCCATATATATATTGAACAACCATGGGAACATCACACAACCTTTTCGCACGCCCACACTGATCGTGGACCATTCATCTACTGTAGATACCCATTAACCCTGACACATGCTTCAATACCAGCATAAAAACTCTTGACGGCACCTTGCATCTTACCCTCTACACAGTACATGCACAAAACTTTCCACAATCCTTCTCTGTCCCCTTTGTCATATGCTTTTTCCAGATCCATGAATGCCATAAACCGCATATATATATATATATATATGTATATATATACCTAGGCTGCTTCCCCCAAGGAAAGGGAGGTAGCCGAGACAGGACGACACACTCCCTATTTACTCATCCATTCAAGCACATTCATTCACATTCTAGCCCCAAAGGGGAGAAAGGACAGATCCTCACCGCACCACACCACACAAGGGTCAACTGCACAGTGCAATCAGTGACATCCGTAGCAGGGCCCGGCAGCAGAGCTGGTTTTACCTGCCACATCATAATGGACCCATCCCCTTATCCGCACCTGACCTGACTAGCTGATCAGACCAAATGCAGGAGAATATCCCATTAGGGCTGCGTCATCATTTATTCATTCACAATTTCTCTCCATTTATTTTTGTCATGTACAGCCACTCTTTCTTGTTCAACAGACATCCTTCTCGCATCCAGCGCTCTCTTCACACTGTCCATCCATCCTATTCGTGGTCTCCCTTACAGTCTTACACCTCTCACATCAGATCTAGTTATCTTTTTCACCAGTCACTCATTATCCATTCTCTCCATATGCCCAAACCATCGCAACACCCACTGCTCAACTCTATCAGCCATCTCCCGAACAACTTCAGTTCTCCTTTGCACTTCATCATTTCGCACTTGATTCATACGAGTCACTCCACACATACTCCTAAGACACCTCATCTCCATTACATTCAAACTTTTCCTCTCTGCTACACCCATATTCCATGTTTCAGCCTCGTATAACGCAGTCGATACCACAGCACCCTCATACAGCCTTCTCTTTACATCCATTCTACGCGAATGACATCTAAACACTTTTTTCATTCCTCCCAGCACCTTTCCTACTTCATTCATTCTAAACTTCACTTCTGCATCTATATCTATCTATCTATCTATATATGTAAGTAATCCCTCCACTATCCAATGTAATAGAGCCAAAGGCATGTCCAGAAAGTTGTCCCGTCTGGATGGTGGGCCCCAGCCTCCTGGACTTGTACTTATGGACCCTAACTCAGAAAAACACCTAAACAACTCCCTCTGGACATGCATAGCACTTATTTAAGACCCAAATCACATCAATAAGGACATAAAAGACTGAAATAAATGCAAAAGAACCAGAGAATGAGGTTTTAGAGGTGAGTTTATACAGTATTAAACATTCTGGGTACTTACAACAAGTCCTTGGTTCTTAGACTGGTACTTCTGGACCCTAACCTAGCCTAACTCAGAAAAACACCTCCCTACTGCACATGCATAGCACCTAAGACCCTATTCACACCAATAACGGACATAAAAGAGTGAAATGAGGTTTTAGAGGTAAGTATGGAAAATACAGTACAATGTAAAACATTTTGGTTACTTACAAGTCCCTGGCCATCTCGATGAATAACCCGCCTTCTCTCAGACTCTGACAGTAAAAAGGAGTACCTGCAGCACCTGCAGTACGCTGTACATGAAGTCTTGCACTGACCTTAGTCATTTGCACTCAGAATTCCATTCTCTTAACACTGCACACTCAAGTCTTACTTGCGCTCCATTGCACCTTAATGAAATAAGTGTTGCACTCTGCACTTAAGTCTTTGCACCCATAAATCCATTTTCTTAACATTATACACCACAAGAACGAGCACATGGGCAGCCATGATCATGAGCATGCACTCACGACAAGAGACGGGCGGTAAGTGGGAAGGATGCAGGGGTGCTCTAGCGGACGGCGCACCAAAACACAGTTGGTCCGCGGTGCAAGCGCTGAGTTCAAATTACGGGGGGGGGAAAGTCGGATTTTTTTTTTTTCAAATTTTTAGCGATTTTTGGCCCATTTTAGAAATATTGGATCCTGGGACAAAAATATCCGGTAAGTGGGGATCTCTGGAAACTAGGCGTCCAGATAGTACGGGGATTACTGTATATACCTATATTTAACTATATACTGTATCTATCTATCTATCTATCTATATATATATATATATATATATATATAATGTATATCTCTATATGTATATATATATATATATATATATATATATATATATATATATATATATATAGAGAGAGATAGAGAGAGAGAGAGAGAGAGAGAGCCTGACGCCCTAATCCCGCAAAGGGTGGCCACTGACAAAACGCCTCCAAGTCGCTCTGTCACCCACCATTTGACTACCCTCCCCCCAACTTACCTCCCCTCCCTCATATACCTCTCAACTCCATCCCTCCACCTCATCCTTGGTCTACCCCTCCCTCTTCCTCCTTCCACCTCACCTACAGAGACTCTCTTAGTCAGTCTTTCATTCTCCATTCACTCCACATGTCCAAACCACTTCAGTGTATTTCTCTTAATCTCAACCATATCCACAACCACCCCAAAACGTTCCTTCACTTCTTCATTCGTCAACCTGTCCCTCCATGTCACTCCACATGCTCCTCTCATGTAACTCATTTCCACTGCTCTCACTCTTGACTTGTTCCCCTCTTGCAAGGTCCACGCCTCGCTTCCATACGTCAGTGTAGGGATCACAGTACTATCATGCAGTTACTTCTTAACTTCCATACTCACCTCCCTATTTCTCATCACTGCTTTCAGTGAACCAACAACCTTTATTCCCTGCTATACCCTTTCACGCACTTCATCCCCCAAGGTCCATCCTTACTCATCACGCTACCGATTTTCTTGAATGCACTCACATTCTTCATATCCTCACTATCCAACCTCACTGTACATTCTGTGACTTCATTCCTCTCAAATACAGTAACTTTAATTTTGTTTACATTAACTTTCAGATTCCTGTTCCTACACACTGTCCCAAACTCATTGAACCAAACCTTGCAACTCCCATTCATTTTCACTCAACAATATTGTATCATCAGCAAACAACATCGGAATCTTCCAAATCTCACCCTCATTCATTAGAGCCACCCCTACATCCACTGCCCTAACTTGTACCTCCTTTACAACCCCATCCATGTGTATATTAAACAGCCATGGAGACATCACACAACCCTGTTTCAGTCCCACATTGAGATCAAAGAACTCACTCAGCTCACCATCCACTCGCACAGTAGCCCGAGCTCCTTTGTACATACTCCTCACAGCACTCAACAATTTCCCCTCCACTCCATATATTCTTAATACCTTCCACATACCTTGTCTATTTATTCTGTCATAAGCTTTCTCCATGTCCATGAAGGCAGCATACACTTTCTTCCCCTTCTCTAGTTACTTCTCCAATAAACATCTTAGAACAAATATCTGATCTACACACCCTTTTCCCTTCCTAAATCCCCCTTGTTCTTCTCCAAGCAGCTCCTCTGTCATGTGCCTAATCCTGTCAATGAGTATTCTACATATATTTTTCCAGTCACACTAAGAAGGCAAATACCCCTATGGTTACCACATACTTCTCTCTCCCTTTTTCCTTTGTATAAAGGAACAATTATACCTGATTTCCAGTCATCTGGAACCCTTCCTTCTTCCCAAGCCCATCTACACAATTTCCATATCCACTCACCAACAGTCTCACCCCCATACCTAAGCATTTCACCACACACTCCATCAATTCCTGGGGCCTTTCCCAACTTAATCTTCTTCATCGCTTCCACTACTTCCACCCTACTGATCTCTTCCTCCCTCCTCTCATCTCTTCTTCTCCCAGCCATTCCCCAACCACTTATACTCGCACTGCTTTCACTCTCTACATTCAACAAATTCTCAAAGTGCTCCTTTCATTTCCTCATTTTCTCTCTCTTCTCCACCAGCAATCTATTATTCCTATCTTTCACTCCCCTACTATTTCCCCTTTCACACTGTCTTACTTTCTTTACCTCCTTCGAAAACAATTTCTTACTCTCCCTCCATTTCACACTCAGATTCCTCTCAAACTCTTCATCCACTCTCTTCTTACTCTCCTTCATCAGTCTCTTCACCTCCCTTCTCCTGCTCACATGTACTTCGCTCTTCTTTTTCTCATCTTCTCCCCTACCTCAACTCGCTAACCATTCACTGTATGCCTTCTTCTTTTGTTTCACAGCTCATTTCACCTCATCATTCTACCATGCTGTCCCTTGCACACCCTTGCATCTCCTCCTCACTCCACAGACCACCTCACATGCTGCGCCTATCTCTTCCGTGAATATGTTACATACATCTTCCACCCCTTCCATCTTCTCTAGCTCATACCTTCTCAATCTTTCTTCCGCTATGCTCTTACAATCTGTCATTTTCTCATTATCTTGCAAATTGTCCACTCTACTCACAGGAGCTGTTTCCTCCTGTCTTCCCCTTCGTTTCTTTAACCATTTTCTTTACAGCTTTACCTTGGCCATCACTAAGTGATGGTCAGAGACTCCATTCCCCCACCCTCTCCACACTCTTGCATCCAACATTTGTCTTCTCATTTTCTCGTCCACACACGCACGTAGTCTATCATTGCCTTTCGTTCAACAAGTTCACCATCCATCCTCCTCATTACTCTCCATGTATAGTGGTGGATCATCTTATGCCGAAAGTATGTGTTGGCTATTGCCGACCCCTTACCAGCACAGATGTCCACCAAGCACTACCATTCCCATCTACTTCAGCTGGCACACCCCACTGACCAACCACTCCATCCACTCGTACGTTCCCAACTTTTCCATTCATGTCTCCAATCAAAAGTACTCTCTCATTCCTTTCAAATTTGTCCATACATGCTTCTACTCTCACCCAAAACTCATCTTTCACTCTTGGCACTCGTTCCTCTGTCGGAGCATATGCACATACAATCGCCCACGCTTGTATACCTACTTTCATCCTAACCCATACAATCTTTGCACCCACTGTTCCATACTCTCTTATACTCTCCTTCCACTTCTTGCTTAACATCAGACATACTCCCCCTCTTACCCTCTCATTCTCATTAACTCCCGCACATATACCTAAACTATATTCCCATTCTCTCACGCTTTCACCTTTCCATTTAGCTTCAGTCAATCCACATATATCCACTCTTGAATCCTCAAGAACCTGAACAATCTCTCTTTCACTTCATCATTCACTCCTCTCATTCCACATCCCCACCCTCAGAATGTCCTTTGTCCGTTCCTTATTCGTCAACATATGGTCCGTCCTGGTCCGAGGCATTTTATTCGCTTGTTTAGTTCTTTTTACGGGGTGGGGCACTAACCCACCACCAACCCTTTTAGTCGCCTCGTATGACAAGCAGGGATATATTAGAGGTGCACCGGAACTTAGTTCCGGCAGGTTACTTCCGGCCGGAACCTCATAAAATAACTGGCCGGAACCGGAACTTTTATTTTACATCCAATCATTTATCATACTACTTATAAATTATGTCTCAACTCTTAACTTCTTGAATTTCTTTCTTACTTATTTCTTCTTAACTCTTCATTTATATTAATTTGTTAAGAAATTAGGAAGTTAAAATACTGTAGTTATATTTTAAGAATATTTATTGGAAAAATATGCAGTACAAACATAAACTAGAATTTTTTTGTGAATTAGGATTCCAGTAATTCTTCAGTTTTTCAAACCAATGTGCAAAGGAATATGTCACTTCCCTTCATCAATATGTTTAAATTGAAAAATGAGCCGGTGACTGCACTGAACTAAGCTCATTCATTTGCCAGGATCTGCAAATTTGGAAGCGAGGAAGATTATGATGGAGAAATAGGAGTTGTTCTCCTGTTCGAGGTAGCAGACGAGAACGTTTCTCCTCATATATATTACCAGCTTCCGAAAACAGCCCTTCAGAGTAGACTGAAGATGCTGGACATGACAGATACTTTCTGGCAACTTTGGATGGTATTGGAAAAAGTAAAGCAGAATCTTTCCACAATTTCATCAGGTCCTCATTCTTTTGAGCTGTTGCACTATTAGCATACTTGTCAATTTCATTTGCTATATCAGTTAAACTTTCTGCAGTCCCTTTACTATGTTGCCTTTTGATCATCTGAGTCTTGCTACCTGCACAATTTTCCTGCATATCGTCTTCCTCCTCATCTTCGCTGTAACAGCTCAGGAAGTCACGGTGAATTTCTTCTTGTAAGGTGTACATTGGTTTAGGTTGGGATTCAGTGCTATTGTTGTGATTGTCGTTATCCGCATTGTCGTAAGGCATGTTGATAGATAGGTTAGACTCTTCATTGCTTTCTATATATATATATATATATATATATATATATATATATATATATATAATATTAAATCACTAAAATTTTCTAGTTCCGGTTCCGGCAGGAACTTAATATCCTAGTTCCGGTGCATCCATATATATATATATATATATATATATATATATATATATATATATATATATATATATATATATATATATATATATATATATATATATATATATATATATATATATATATATATATATATATATATATATATATATATATATATATATATATATATATATATATATATATATGTAATATATATATATTATATATAATAGATATATAATATATTATATACGGTATAAAATATATATATAATATATATAATATAATATATGTATAATATATATATAATATATTATATACGGTATATAATATATATATATATATATATATATATATATATATATATATATATATATATAATATATATATAATATAATATATATATAATATATATATAATATATATATAATATATATAATATATATATAATATATATATAATATATATGGGAAGGTATGAGCTAGAGCAGATGGAAGGGGTGGAAGACGTATGTAAGATATTCATGGAAGAGATAGGCGCAGCGTGTGAGGCGGTTTGTGGAGTGAGGAGGAGATGCAAGGGTGTGCAAGGGACAGCATGGTGGAATGATGAGGTGAAACGAGCTGTGGAACAAAAGAAGAAGGCATATGGTGAATGGTTGGCGAGTAGAGGTAGGGGAGAAGATGAGAGAGAGAAGAGAGAGGTATATGTGAGCAGGAGAAGGGAGGTTAAGAGACTGGTGAAGGAGAGTAAGAAGAAAGTGGATGAAGAGTTTGGGAGGAATCTGAGTGTGAAATGGAGGGAGAGTAAGAAATTGTTTTGGAAGGAGGTAAAGAAAGTAAGACAGTGTGAAAGGGGAAATAGTAGGGGAGTGAAAGATAGGAATAATAGATTGTTGGTGGAGAAGAGAGAGAAATTGAGGAGATGGAAGGAGCACTTTGAGGATTTGTTGAATGTAGAGAGTGAGAGCAGTGTGAGTATAAGTGGTTGGGGAATGGCTGGGAGAAGAAGAGATGAGAGGAGGGAGGAAGAGATCAGTAGGGTGGAAGTAGTGGAAGTGATGAAGAAGATTAAGCTGGGAAAGGCCCCAGGAATTGATGGAGTGTGTGGTGAAATGCTTAGGTATGGGGGTGAGATTGTTGTGGAGTGGATATGGAAGTTGTGTAGATTGGCTTGGGAAGAGGGAAGGGTTCCAGGGGACTGGAAATCAGGTATAATTGTTCCTCTGTACAAAGGAAAAGGGGAGAGAGAAGTATGTGGTAACCATAGGGGTATTTGCCTTCTTAGTGTGACTGGTAAAATATATGGTAGAATACATTGATAGGGTTAGGCATATGACAGAGGAGCTAGTTCGAGAAGAACAAGGGGGATTTAGGAAGGGAAAAGGGTGTGTAGATCAGATATTTGTTCTAAGATGTTTAGTGGAGAAGTATCTAGAGAAGGGAAGGAAAGTGTATGCTGCCTTCATGGACTTGGAGAAAGCTTATGACAGAATAGATAGGCAAGGTATGTGGAAGGTATTAAGAATAAATGGAGTGGAGGGGAAATTGTTAAGTGCTGTAAAGAGTATCTACCAGGGAGCTAGGGCTACGGTGCGAGTGGATGGTGAGCTGAGTGAGTTCTTTGATCTCAATGTGGGACTGAAACAGGGTTGTGTGATGTCTCCATGGCTGTTTAATATATATATATATATATGGATGGGGTTGTAAAGGAGGTGCAAGGTGTGGGGCTGGCCCTAATGAATGAGGGTGAGATTTGGAAGCTTCCGGTGTTGCTGTATGCTGATGATACAGTATTGTTGAGTGAAGATGAATGGGAGTGGCAAGGTTTGGTGAATGAATTTGGGACAGTGTGTAGGAGGAGGAAGCTGAAAGTTAATGTAAACAAAAGTAAAGTTATGGTGTTTGAGAGGAATGAAGTCACAGAGTGTGCAGTGAGGTTGGATGGTGAGGATATGGAGAATGTGAGTGCATTCAAGTACTTGGGTAGTGTGATGAGTAAGGATGGAACTTTGGGGGATGAAGTACGTGAAAGGGTACAGCAGGGAAGGAAGGTTGCTGGTACACTGAAAGCAGTGATGAGAAATAGGGAGGTGAGTATGGAAGTTAAGAAGTCACTGCATGATAGTATTGTGATCCCTACCCTGACGTATGGAAGCTAGGCGTGGACCTTGCAAGAGGGGAACAAGTCAAGAGTGAGAGCAGTGGATATGAGTTACTTGAGAGGAGCATGTGGAGTGACAGGGAGGGACAGGTTGACGAATGAAGAAGTGAAGGAACGTTGTGGGGTAGATGTGGATGTGGTTGAGAAGATTAGGAGAAATATACTGAGGTGGTTTGGACATGTGGAGAGAATGGAGAATGAAAGACTGACTAAAAGGGTGTATATAGGTGAGGTGGAGGGAGGGAGAGGGAGGCTTAGACCAAGGATGAGGTGGAGGGATGGAGTTGAGAGGTATATGAGGGAGGGGGTGAGTTGGGGGGAGGGTAGTCAAATGGTGGGTGACAGAGTGACTTGGAGGCGTTTTATCTGCGGCCACCCTTTACGGGATTAGGGCGTTGGGCTATATATATATATATATATATATATATATATATATATATATATATATATATATATATATATATATATATATATATATATATATATATATATATATATATATTTATATATATATATATATATATATATATATATATATATATATATGGTGTATATATTTACATATATATGTGAAAATATATATATATATATATATATATATATATATATATATATATATATATATATATATATATATATATATATATATATATATATATATATATATATATGGTCTAGAGTGGAAGCTGTTTGCGGAATCGTTTAATCTCACCCAGTTGGTAAAGCAACCAACCAGAATACCTGATAATCCTGACCATAATGCCCATCTCTTGGATTTATTCTTGACAAATAATCCAGATCAATACAGGATAGAGGTACTGTCACCACTTGGATCCTCTGACCACAATCTCATCAAAGCCTCATTAGTTAACCCTCCCACACCTCCCCGTTCTGAACCTGTTAGGGTGACCCGATGGCACTTTGATAGGGCAGACTGAGATGGATTTAGAAATTATCTTGCTGATGTTCCATGGCAGTCTTTCTTCTCTAGTGATCCCAATTCTACCCATTCCCACATTTGACTTAATACTAGCTGGTATGGATTTATTCATACCATGTCAACAGTTCACTAAAAGATCGAACTATCCAAAATGGTTTGATGGCAACTGTGCCAGAGCAACAGCCCAAAAATCATTAGCATATAACTCTTACTTAAATTAAAAAACATCTGATTCACTCCCAATTTAAAATTGCTAGAAATAATGCAAAAGCTGTATTAAATCTATCTAAATCAAACTTTCTTCAAAAGCAAGCATCAAAACTACTTAACAACCCTAATGACATTAGGTTATTCTGGTCAACTCTTAATTCTTTCAATAATAACTTTCAGAAGTCATCTTCCATTCCCCCACTAAAATCTTCAGATGGCAACATTACAATTGACCCGCGTGGGAAAGCAGATATCTTTGCCAGTACCTTTGCCAGAAACTCTACCATAGACGATACCAGCCAGAATGTCCCAGTACTGGAACTTGATTCTCCCGAAATTGCCCCACTTAAAATACAGACAAGATATGTTAAATCCATCCTAGACAATTTACCTACCAACAAAGCTCCAGACCCAGATGGAATTCCGCCAATTGTTTTGAAAAACTGTTCCCCTGAACTTGCCTCTGTTCTAGCTAAACTATTCAGACTATGCATACGTACTTCTTTATTCCCAAATTCGTGGAAAGAAGCCAATATCCACCCAATTCCAAAGAAAGGAAGTTCGTCTGACCCCTCCAATTACAGACCAATAGCTGTCACATCTTCTCTTGGTAAGGTATTTGAAACTTTAATTAATAAGCACATTGTTAAACATCTTGAATCCAACAACTTAATTAGTGATAGACAATATGGTTTTCCCCAAGAAAGATCCACCATTGACATACTCAGTCTCTTAACTCATACCATCCGTCAATCAATTGATCTTTTTGGAGAAACTCATGCAGTACCTCTTGATATCTCTAAAGCTTTCGACAGAGTATGGCAGCGTTCCCTGCTGTCCAAACTCCCTTGCTATGGACTAACGTCTTTTGTTCCTTTGATTTCATATCTTAGTGACAGGAAAATAAGAGTAAAAGTAGATGATGTATATTCCAATTTCCACTCAATTAACGCCTGCGTGCCGCAGGGATCAGTCCTGGCGCCAACCCTATTTCTAGTTCATATTAATGATCTCTTATCTCTCACCCACAATCCCATTCACTCATATGCAGATGACTCAACACTACATAGTTCATTCACACTCAGACATCCATTTACAAAGTCTAATATCTCCACCTCTCAACTCAGTACAGCCATCTCCATAAATCAAGACCTATCTACAATCAGTGAATGGGGACAAAACAATCTTGTCTCTTTTAATGCTAGTAAAACTAAATATATACAGTTTACTAATAGACAGATATTGCCAGATTCGTACATTACCTTCAGTGCTACTAATATTCCCATCTCCAAAAGTATTGAAATTCTGGGCGTCTCACTTAACAGTGCCCTCAGCTGGACCTCTCATGTCAAATCACTTGATAAACCGCATCAAAGAAACTTGGATTATTGTACAGAGTCCGTAACTTCTTTGCCGATGAGCAGTTAGCTATAATTTATAAGAGTCATGTGCGCTCTCAGCTTGAATATTGCTCACCCTTGTGGGATGGTTGTGGAGAGGTTGCATTAAGACAACTAGACAAAATTCAGAACAAAGCTGTTAGAATCATTAATAACCCTGCCATTACATATAAACAACCTCCTCTGCAAGTAAGAAGGAATGTTGCCTCCCTTGCACTATTTTACAGATATTTTTTGGCAAATGCTCAGACGAAATTGCGTCCATGGTGCCACCTCTCCATGCCTTCCCTCGTGCTACACGGGCATCTGGTAGCGCTCATGACTGGAATGTCACTCAGCCATATTGCAGAACTTCTGCCTATCAGAATTCTTTCATTCCCCGACCTGCATCTCTCTGGAACTCGCTTCCACAGAGTTGTTATCCTCCAAATTTCAACTCACAACTGTTCAAGTCTAACTGTTACAGATATTATATGAACAGAGGACACCAGTAATCTGGTGTATGGATTATTATTTTTTTTACTCATTTGTTTTTCCTTCCTCCGTTCTGTTATTTATAATATATATATATATATATATATATATATATATATATATATATTTATATAAATATATTTTTATATATATTTATCTATCTATCTATCTATTTATCAATCTGTCTATCTATCTATATATATATCTATATATATATATATCTATATATAAATATCTATCTATCTATGTACGATTGGAAGGAGACATAGATTCAGGAGAAAGAAATGGATATCAGAGGAAACGTGGGATATGATAAAAAAGAGAGGTGAGGTTAATTGAGGAGTGAGATGCAATGCGTTGATGAACGAGAGATTGAATTAGCAAGAGCTGCGTACTGGAGTTTGAATTCAGAAGTAAGAAGTTTAGCTAGGAGAGATAAAAGAAGATGTGTAGATGAAAAGGTTGCAGAAACTTAAATCTTAATAAACAAAAATGATGGACAGAGTCAAAGAATAGCATATGAATCGATTAGAGAACTGAGTGGTAATGCAGGTAAACGCAAGGAAATACCAGTTAGAGACAGGGAAGGAAATTTATTGACCAAAGATGGAGATATTAAAAATAGATGGAAAGAGCATTTTGAGACAGTTCTAAATAGACCAATACCACCAGAAGAGGATATACCGTCTGCTCAGGAAGATTTAAATATAGAAACAGGAGAGTTGAGGCTTGCAGAAGTGGAGAAAGCAGTAAAACAGTTAAAGAATAATAAGGCACCAGGGGAGGATGGTTTATTTCCGGAAATGTTTAAAGTGGAGGGGGATAGATTAATAATGATCTTGACCAAGCTATTCAATAAGATATGGGTGACGGGGTTACTACCATCAGTTTGGAAGAATGGTGTAATTGTTAAAGTTCCGAAGAAGGGAGACCTGAGTGAATGTGGTAATTGGAGGGAAATCTCTTTGTCACCGATAGCTTTGAAAGTTTTCAGTAGAGTGTTGTTAAATAGGTTGGAGCCGGTGATTGAGGGTATTCTGAGGGATGAACAGGCTGGTTTTAGAAAGGGACGTGGTTGCAATGATCAGATCTTTATAGTTAGGCATTTGATGCAGCAAGTTAATGAAACGAGAGTACCGTTAAGTCTTTGTTTTGTTGATTTTGAAAAGGCTTTTGATAGTGTTTCGAGAGAGACTATGGGGAAGATCAGGAGACATTATGGAATACCAGAGGAGTTTGTGAGGGTCATTATCAACATGTATGAGGACACATTTTGTAAAGTGATGGTTGATGGTTGTCTGAGTGATTCGTTTGAAGTCAAGTCAGGAGTAATTCAAGGTGGTGTTCTATCGCCTTTACTATTTATATTGGTCATTGATTACATTATGAAACGCGTTGGAACAGAAACCGGTGCAGGTATACTTTGGGGAGAGAACAGGAAACTTTCGGAATTAGATTATGCAGATGATATAGTTTTGATTTGTGATGGGCCAGAAGAGATGCAGAGAGTGTTGGACTGTTTGGTGAGTGAAGGTCGCAAGGTGGGTTTGGTTATTAATTGTGGAAAAACTGAAATAATCAATATGAATATGGAAAATGCGCAGGAATGTGTAATTGGAGGTATGGTTGTAAAGCAAGTTAATAGGTTTAAATATTTAGGTACTTATTTAGCCAAGGATGGTTCTTTGAACTTTGAATTCGAGGAAAGGTTAAAGAAGGCTAATCAGGCAATGGGAATGCTTAAAAATATTTGGAATAATAACAATTTTTCTGTGCATACAAAAATCAAACTTTATAAGGTAATGGTTAGGAGTATCTTAATTTATGGACACGAGTCTTGGTACAGCACAGTGACTATGGAAAATAAATTCTTGGTGTTTGAAAACAAAGCACTTAGAAGAATATTAGGAGTTAAGTGGTGGGAAAGGATACCAAATGGTAGAATTAGAGAAATAACGGGAGTGCAGCCGGTCGATGAATATGTTAGGTTCTCACGATGGAAGTGGCTAGGACATGTGTATAGGAGACAGGGAATAGTACGAGGTACACCAGGGTGGGTGGCACTTGGTAGGAGAGGTAGAGGAAGGCCAAAAGAGACGTGGGTGAGGACAATGAGACGGGAAGCTGGAGATGAGTGTTGGGGAGATCTTGAGGAGTTAGCACAAGATAGGATGTGGTGGTGTGAGTTCATCGAGGCCCTATGCATCCCAGAGGGTGCCACAGGAAATGATATATATATATATATATATATATATATATATATACAAAGTAAGACATCTGCAGGCGATCTTGGATATCGGAACTACCAAAACAGTAGTAAAATTAATGTACTAAATACTCTTAACATGATTCGAAATTTCGGCCCACCTCAGGCCATCATCAGGTATTACAATTGTCCTGTACAGTCAGCTCAGACTTGATGAAAAAAAAAAAAAACATGTCTTTATTGAACCATAGAACTAAATAAAAACAAGTAAAATCAACCCTCTTCCTCATTTATATATATATATATATATATATATATATATATATATATATATATATGTATATATATATATATATATATATATGTATATAGTGGTAGGTGGTGGCGACCATCATCCACTCACTTGATGTAGTTCTGCCTACTTCTTCCTCGGCCTTTATCATTCATTTTCTGTGCCTGCCCTCCTCTCTTCCTTCCTATTTCTCCCATCTTTCCTGTCACTTCTTATTGCTTTTCTATTTTTTACAGGTGCCTTTACATTGAGTGACAAGCCTAATGGTTTCCTGTAAGCCAAGAAACCATTTACAATGCTGGGTGGTAACCATATAACCAAACAATTACGTGCTCCCTACATGTCATCAAGTGGGTTGGTGGATGGTTAGTGCCCCTTCCTGTAAAACAAATAACTCAGAGTCAAATGGCCACCCCTAACGGGATTATGGCCACCCCTAACTGTATATATATATATATATTCTATATATATATATATATATATATATATATATATATATATATATATATATATATATATATATATATTCTATATATATATATATATATATATATATATATATATATATATATATATATATATATATATATATATATATATATATATATATATATTCTTTTTACTCCTGTGTCGGTATTTATAAATAGGTAAATGCATTACTTAAATATCGCACCTTTTACAGCATCAAAGTATTGTTATCT
The DNA here is from genome assembly GCF_032717465.1 of Coenobita brevimanus. Taxonomy (NCBI): domain Eukaryota; kingdom Metazoa; phylum Arthropoda; class Malacostraca; order Decapoda; family Coenobitidae; genus Coenobita; species Coenobita brevimanus. Next base: position 18,359,304 of record NC_137009.1, read on the forward strand.
AGTATTTCGTCCAGCCTCCGTCTTTCTCAAGTACTGCATTTAACCTATCCGGCATGGAGCAGACAAGGTTTCGGTTCATTTCTGGTCGGCCCCTGCAAAGTTCCCACTAGGTGCGGGCGTGGTTCGGGAGCTGTTTGCTTGTTCTTTCGTTTCCTGGTTGCCAGGAACTCACCATTTGTGCCCAAACGTGTTCGATTATGTTGAAGTCCGCTCCTTTGCTGGGCCAGTCCAATGGGTGAAGATAATCATGTTCTTTAAACCACCGTTGCACAATTCGAGCAGTGTGGACTGGGCACCTGTCATTCATAAAAAGGATAGGCCCTGCTGGGAATGGAAAATTCTTCTCTTGTTTGAATGGCAGGAAACGTTCCTCAAGTAGTTGGATATATTTGGCTGCAGTAAAGCAACGCTCAGTGTTAAACATGTCTCCCATGCCATGTATCGTTACATAACCCCAGATGTTACAGGTAATACGCCCTGGCCGTGCCTCCTCCAAGATGTTGTCCCAGTCATACTTGCATGCAAGGAATAAAAACATATTAATGCTTAGTCTATTGTGCCACGTTCGTAGAATATGCATTATTCTCAATAAGTTACCCATTTGGATTTTACCAATAACACTGGGAAGTAAACCTCAGTAACATCATACTGGGTGTTGTTTCTCCTCAAGCAGTGAATAATGTCTTGAGAAGTGGAGGAGAAGCATTTGTCGTCCGTGAATAATACACGAAACCAGAAATCAAGGTTGCGCTCCGAGTGGAGCCGAGCAAAGGCTAATCTCCCTTCTCTGCATTGGTCAGCCAGACGTTCCTTCCTGGCAGGAATACGTGGTGTATTCCTCTTTCATGTAATTGTCGTCCCACAGTCATAACAGAAATGTTCAGCTGCAGGCTGTCTTTAACCCACGGCGTCCCGTCGACGTTCTTTAACGTCCACACGTTTTGTCACTGCCAATCCCGTCGATGTACATAAACGCGAAAAAATTGCAAGGTCCCTAATTTGCACAATTTTCAATTTTCACGTGTGATTTTTGGTACGTATACACGTGACACCTTCCTCTACAAGATGCCAGGCAGGGACAATGCCTTACCCAGCATGACCTCCTCCCCCCCCTGCATGCCATTGTCTCAGCAATTCACCTGTTATCAGTGACCTGGCCAGTATAGTCATGTCATGCCACGGTACGAAATTCAGGGCCAAAGTGATTCCCCAATCAATGACAATGTGGAGGACAAACTTTACATAGCATTAGAGGAAGAAACAGTTAGAAATGATGATCAGGTAATGTGGCAAAAAAAGGTCAGGTATTAGTGAGTGAAACAATGCTTATAATGCCTATATTACTGCTTGAAAACCAATATACTCTTGTACTACGTACCAAATAAATAAATAAATACCGTTTATGAGTGGTGTGAAATAGTTATCCTCCCATAGAACTCGTTTTCTTTGGTGCCAGCCTGATAGAAAGCCCAGTAAGGTAAGGAGGTACTCCTACCTGTAATGAGTATTTTAAACCTCAGGTGACCGATTTCTCTATGAATTTTCGATGTTTCTCACCAAAAGGGAAGGTTTGAGCCAAAAAAAAAAAAATCCTAAAATGGTCGGGATTGGGGGGAGTCAGTGGTGGAAAAGTGGTTGGGATGGGGTGAGTTAAACCTCAGGTGAGCGATTTTTCTATGAATTTTCAATGTTTCTCACCAAAAGCGAAGGTTTGAGCCAAAAAAAAAAAAAAAAACTAAAATGGTCGGGATTGGGAGGAGTCAGTGGTGGAAAAGTGGTCGGGATGGGGCGGGTTAATGGCAACTGCGTTGATAGAGGCGACGCATTTGTTGCTGCAATAGTGTGGTCGCTCATGGTCCTCCTGTTCTGTCTGACAGTGGAATACAATACACAGTCTTATTCATAAGACATGCCTGTATTGTTACATTAAAAAAAAATATGGTGTTGAATAACATATGCTCCACAATTCTAACCCGCTGAACCTACACAGTTGTTTCAATATCACTCTGTGGGAAGAACAATTAATATATAATCAGTTGTATGCCGTATTTCTCAATATAAAACGTGGAACAGCGTACGCTTAACTATCTGTAATTCTCTATTAATGTGACGACATTTGTTACTAAAACTGATTATCTATTCTACCCATTATTGAGAGATTGTGATATGGCTTAATTGAGGTTTCCATTGGTGAACAAACACACATAACTTTCGCAAGTCGTTTAGTTTACCACTTTCTGCCATTCTCCTAATCCACTTCATCACAGTATTGTTTAATAGGCCCACTTCACGTGCGGTAGCCAGTATCGACCAACGACTATCACGAAGAGTGATAATGCGGGCTCTGAGGACCAACCTCTCGTCTCTCTGGATCATGACTGATGTAGCGTCTAATAACCTACAAAGCGGTAGGTCACCACAACACCTCATAGGAACACACACACACACACACACACACACACACACACACACACACACACACACACACACACACACACACACACACACGAAAGAACAAACGAACAGCTCCAGAACCACGCCCACGCCCTGTGGGATATTTGCAGGGTCCGACCGGAAATGATCCGAAACCTTGTCACCTCCATGCCGGATAGGTTAAATGCAGGAATTAAGCAAGAGGGAGGCTGGACGAACTATTAGATACCAATACTTTGATGCTGTAAAAGGTGCGACATTTAAGTGATGCATTTACTTCTATATACATACACTATAGTAAAAAGAATATAGCTTTTATATATATATATATATATATATATATATATATATATATATATATATATATATATATATATATATATATATATATATAATCCGGAAGTACAGCAGTGTGTGATCCAATGGAAGGAGGTGTCATCGAGACTGATGTGGGTGAAAGCGAATTTTGAACGTGAGTTGTGGGTGTTTGTGGGTTCATATGGGCCTGGTAGTGAAAGTGATGAAGAAGAGAGGGAGTCTTTCTGGAATGATGTTATAAGTGTCTGCAGAGTTTTGAAGCGAATGTTAGTGCGGCAATGATGGGAGATCTGAATGCTAGAGTGGGAAATGTAGCAGTTGAAGGTGTAGTTGGTATGCATGGTGTGCCTGGAAGAAATGAAAATGGGGAACGAATGCTAGGGATGTGCTTTGAGCGAGAGATGGTGATTGGAAATACCTTGTTTGAGAAGAAAGATATTTATAAGTATACATGGGTGAGACAGGAGGGTGAAAGGGTTGTTGATAGAGCATTGATGGACTATGTGGTTGTGTCCAGGAATGTAATAGGAAGATTGTTGGATGTGAGTGTTCTGAGAGGGGAGGATGGAGGTATGTCTGACCACTACCTGGTGGAGGGAAAGTTAAGAGTAGGTAAGAGATGGGTGAGAGTTAGGAGAGTTAGGCGTAGCAGGAAGGTTTTGAAAGTGAGTGAGTTGGATAAAAGAGAGAAAATGACAGAGTATCAGGAGAAATTGAAAGATGAGTGGAACACAGTGAAAGATCAGGAAAATGGCAGTGTGGAGGAGGAGTGGCAGTTGTTTAATAGTGCTGTGGTGGGACTTGCGGAGGAGGTGTGTGGTGTGAGACGAGTGGGTGATGGTGCAAGCAAAGGAAGTGAATGGTGGTGTGAAAAATTAAGTATGGCTGTGGCTGAAAAGAGATGTGCGTATGAAGTGTGGCTGCAGAGAATGGATGAGGTGTCATAGGTATAAGGAAAAGAGGAATAGGACGAGAAAGGCTGTGATTGATGCTAAAGTGGAAGCAGATGAGAGGTGAGGTAGGCGGTTGACTGAGAATTTTCAACAGAATAAGAAAATGTTCTGGAAGGAGGTGAAAAGGGTGTGAAAGGGAGAGTCTGGGAAAGAAGACCGAGTAAAAGCAGAGGATGGAGGGATGTTAATTGAGATGGCTGCAGTAAGGAAGAGATTGGCAGAGTATTTTGAAAGAATGTTAAATGTAGAGGAGGAAAGGGAGGCTGAGATTATGGCACATGGAAGGGTGCAAGGAATAAATGTGCTGGGAGAGCTGAATGATTCTTTGATCACGAAGGAGGAAGTGCAGGAGGCAGGTAAGGAGATGAAGAAAGGGAAGGCTGCAGGTATGGATGGGTGTGCTGTGGAATGCCTGAAAGGTGGTGGAGCGACTATTGTTGACTGGTTAGTATGATTGTTGAATGTGTGCTTTGTGCAAGGTATGGTGCCAATTGACTAGGCAAGTGCTTGTGTGGTCCCATTGTATAAAGGTAAGGGTGACAAGTGTGAATGTACTAGCTTTAGGCGTATAAGTCTGTTGAGTGTCGTAGGTAAGGTGTTTCGCAGACTGTTAATTAAGAGAGTTAGAGAGGGTACAGAGGGAGTGATTGGTGATGAGCAGTGTGGATTTAGCAGAGGGAGGGGATGCGTAGATCAGGTGTTTCCTGTGAGACAGGTGTGTGATAAGTATTTAGCGAAAGGTAAGGATGTGTTTGGGGCGTTCATGGATTTAGAGAAAGCATGTGATAGAACTGATAGGGAGACTTTGTGGAGTATTTTAAGATTGTATGGACTTGATGGTAGGTTACTAAAAGGAGTGAAAAGGTTTTATGTAAATAGTAGAGCATGTGTAAGAGTGGGAAATACTGTGAGTGATTGGTTTCCCGTGAGAGTGGGGCTGCAGCATGGATGTGTGATGTCTTGGATGTTTAATATTTTATGGATGGTGTTGTAAGGGAGGTGAATACAAGAGTGCTAGGTGGAGGTCTGAGTTTGGTAAATGTTGATGGCAGAGAGTGGAATCTGAAGCAGCTGCTGTTTGCAGTTGATACTGCACTGGTGGCTGATTAAAAGGAGAGATTGATACAGTTGATAAAGGAGTTTGGAAGGGTGTGTGAAAGGAGGAAATTGAAAGTAAATGAAAATAACAGTAAAGTGATGAAGTGTACGAGGTTGGTAGATGGTAGAAGGATGAATATAGTTTTCAATGGTGAGTTGCTTGAGGAGGAAAAGTGTTTTAAGTATTTAGTGTTACATGCTGCTGTGGATGGAAGAATAGATGCAGAGGTGATGTTTAGAATGAATGAAGTAGGAAACGTGCTGGGAGGAATGAAAAAAGTGTTTAGATGTTGTTCGCTTAGCATGGATGTAAAGAGAAGGCTCTCTGAGGGTGTTGGGGTACCGACTGTATTATATGGGGCTTGAACATAGAATATTGGTGTAGCTGAGAGGAAAAGTTTGAATGTAATGGAGATGAGGTGTCTGAGGAGTATGTGTGGAGTGACGCATATGGATCGAGTGAGAAATGATGAAGTGTGAAGGAGAATTGGAGTTGTTCAGGAGATGGCTGATCGAGTTGAGCAGAGGATGTTGTGATGGTTTGGGCATATGGAGGGAATGGATAATGAGTAATTGGTGACAAAGATAACTAGATCTGATGTGAGAGGTCTAAGGCTGAGAGGAAGACCACAAATAGGATGGGTGGACAGTGTGAAGCGAGCATTGGATGCGAGAGGGATGTCTGTTGAGCAAGGAAGAGTGGCTGTGTGTGATAGTGATGAATGGAGAGAAATTGTACATGAATAAATGATGATGCAGCCCTGAGGGGATATTCTCCCGCATTTGTAAGATAAGCTGATCAGGTCAGGTGGGGGTAAGGGGGTGGGTCTATTATGATGTGGCAGGGGTAAACCTGCTCGGCCGTCTGGCCCTGCTGCAGATGTCACTGATTGCACTGTGCAGTTGACCCTCGTGCAGTGTGATGCAGTGAGGATTTGTCCCTTCTCTTTGGGGCTAAGATGCGAATGAATGTGTTTGAGTGGGCAAGTAAACTGGGAGTGTGTCGTCCTGTCTTGGCTACCTCCCTTTCGTCTGGGGAAGCAGCCTGGGTATATACTGTATACATACATATATATATATATATATATATATATATATATATATATATATATATATATATATATATATATATATATATATATATATATATATATATATATATATATATATATATATGGCGTGAGGAATATTTTTTCTTTCTATTCATCCTCTTGTAGGATATTTGTGGGGGCTATTACAATCATGTTACCGTTTCATTATGTGTTTCTTTCGAGTTATTACATGAAATGTAAAATGGTTTCATATCCCTGCAGTAAATATCTTTTCTTTATTCTTATTATTTCAATACCCCCGGATACCATTATCTGTCGTGCAAATATCACTGATAACAAGGTTAGAACACCTGATACGTGTAAGAAATATCGTATTGAAATGTTATTATATGGTTCACTCAGTGTGCCCACTTAACGGGACTCAGTCATACAACCATGATATTGTGAAATATCCATACATTTCTATAATAAGTTTATTATTGCTAATTAACTAATAGGCAAACCCGCAGTATGTAGAGGAATTTACTAGTGCATTAATCACACACCCGTAGCAAAATGTTCGGGAATTGAATGGCGTACAACAAACCACGTAAGATATCTCTTCATTTTTCAAGCTATATTTAATCAATAGTAGGTGGAATTATTTTAGTGAAATTTTTCCGTGTTGTATTATCAGTGATTTTTCCGTGTTGTATTACCAGTGATTGTAGTGTATGCACCGTGTGAGGACAGGAGTGAGAGAAAGAAAGACAGGTTTTGGAAAGAGCTCAGTGAAGTAGTAAGAGAAATGCCCAGGAGCTATAAAATGATTGTGATGGGGGATATGAATGGAAGAGTAGGTACTGGTCCTGAGGATGACATAATGGGTTGTTATGGAGTACCAGGAGAAAATGATAATGGGAAGAGACTAAAGGATATTTGTCAGGAGAGGAGGTTGTGCATTTCTAACTCGTATTTCAAACACAGAGATGCACATAAATATACATAGTATAGAGGGAACGGGGAGCGTGTTGAAAGAAGCCTGATTGATTACGTGCTCGTAGAGAGGTCGATGACGGGAATAGTTGCTGATACGAGGGCTGTGAGAGGACGTTGTGGAGGTCTGTCAGATCATATGACTGTGGTATGCAAGATCAAGCTGAGAAGAGTGAGGTGGATCAGGAGGGAGAGGAGCAGTCAGGGAGAAAGACTGAAAGTTGAGAAGCTGAGGATCAAAGAAATGGCAGATGAGTACAGGACCAAAGTAGAGGACGAGTTAGAATTACTGCATTGGAATGGAATGAAATGGATCTGGACAGAGTGTGGAATGCATGTAGAGATTGCTTAGTTAGGAATGCTAAAGCGGTGTGTGGCGTGGCAAGAGTAACAACAAAGAAGAAAGGTACGGCATGGTGAGAAGAGGAGGTAAAGAGGGCATTAGAGGAAAAGAGGAAGAAGTTGCTAAAGTGGTTACAGGATAGGGGTTCAGTTGTAATAAGAACTGAATATGTTGAGAGCAAGAAGCACGTAAAGAGACTAGTGAAGAGGAGAAAGTAGGAGGTAAATGACGATCTAGGAAGAAAAATGAATGCAAACTGCTCCGAAAATAGAAAGTTATTCAGAAAAGAGGTGCGGAAATGTAGAAGTGAAAGCGGTAAGAAATGGAATGGTGTGAAGGATATAGGTGATAGATTATTAACCAATGGAGATGAAGTAAGGACCAGATGGAAAGAATATTTTGAAAGCCTGATGAATGGGAATGGAGCAGCTATAACCATGATTGGTTTTTGGGGTGTGCAGAGAAGGAATGCAGTGCCAGGAGACGTGACAGTCGCACAGGTGAAGAGTGCTGTGAAGTGGCTGAAAAATGGGAAAGCAGCTGGGGCTGATGAGGTGCATGCAGAAATGCTTAAATGTAGTGGAGAGAATGGAATGAAGTGCTTGTTGGAGATATGTAAGAAGGCATGGATGAGTGAAACTGTGCCTGCAGAGTGGAAAAAGGCTATGATTGTACCCCTGTACAAAAATAAAGGTGAGCGAATTGAGTGCAAGAATTATCGTGGCATAAGCTTACTGAGTGTGGTAGGAAAGGTATATGGAAGAATTATTATAGATAAAGTAAGAGAGATATTAAAAGTTCTAATGAGTGATGAACAGGGTGGCTTTATGAGTGGCAGAGGATGTGTGGACCAAATATTTGCAGTGAGACAGATAGTAAAGCCTTGTGAGAAGGACCATAAGGTGTTTATGGCATTCATGGATCTGGAAAAAGCATATGACAAAGTGGAAAGAGAAGGATTGTGGAAAGTTTTGCGCATGTACGGGGGAGGTGGTGGCTGAATCGGTAGAAAGGCGTCCTGATGGACCGAAGTCCGAATCCCGGCTGGGGCAGAGAACAGTTTAAGGATTTGAATTTCATAAAAGCAGACTTTCCTGATCTACCAGATGACCCGCCGACATGTCATAAAAGTACCCCTGCTAATACCAGTACGCCAGTCCTGTATGAGACAACCCTAGCATGTATTCAATATGGACGGTGGGTGTTAGCGCCGAAGTAGTGACATGTAGAGAGGTGTATGCTATGTAGGAGGACTACTGGGCCTTGAGAGCAGGCTGTGGAGCCTATGCCCTGAGTCGGACACACACACACAAAAAAAAAAGAGGGTAAGCTGCTAAGTGCCGTCAAGAGTTTTTATGATGGTAGTGAAGTCTGTGTCAGGTTAATTGGCATCTAAGTGAATGGTTCACGATCAGTGTGGGCGTGCGAAAAGGTTGTGTGATGTCCTCATGGTTGTTCAATATATATATATATATATATATATATATATATATATATATATATATATATATATGGATGGGGTGATGAGAGAAGTAAAAACACAAGTAATGGAGAGAGGGATGGGATTAGTAATGAATGGTGATGGATGGAATATCTCAAAATTGTTGTATGCCGATGATGCAGTACTGCTTGCAAGTACCGGACAAGAATTTGGTAGGCTAGTGCAGAGTTTTGCTGATGTATGTTAGCGTCGTTCCTTGAGAGTAAATGTAGAAAAGAATAAAGTGATGGTTACTGAGAAAAAAGGTGACTCCCAGTGCAATGTAACAGTGAATGGGGAGAGACTGGAATTGGTGAGAGAGTTCAAATACCTGGGTACAGTGATAGAAAAGAGAGGAAAATGTGCAAAAGAAGTTGAAAGTAGAGTGACACAAGGAAGAAAAGTAGCTGATGCAATGAAGGCCTTGATAAGAAACAGAGGCTTGAGTGCTGCAGCTGCACGAGGCTTACATGAAAGAGTGTTAGTGCCAACTTTAACATATGGATGTGATACTATGGTGTGGAATGAAAATGAAAAGTCAAGAGTAAGAGCAGTGGAGATGGGACTGCTGAAGAATGTATGTGGAGTACAGAGGGTGGATAGGATACGAAACAATGTGATTCGTGAAAGATGCGGAGTGAGGAAGTCGGTAGACACCAGAATTGAAGAGAGTGTACTGAGATGGTATGGTTATATGGAGAGAATGGATAACAACAGAGTGGTGAAGAAGGTATATCTGAGCGAATTCGAAAGAGGGTGGAGGCGAGGTAGGCCAAGGAGAAGGTGGAGAGATATGGTGGATGAATGTGTGAGGAAGAGAGATTTGGAAGTAGGTGAGGCTAGGGAACTGACAGGAGATCGAGCTGGCTGGATGAACTTTGTGAGGAGAAGTGCATGATCAGTGATTTTTGGCACCCCTTTTTAATGTGGCAGCGTCTGGATTGACTCTGTCAAATACGATTATGTGAAGCTGCAGAACGTGGTGAATGTTTTTGGCGTATCCAATTGAGCCAGGATTCCGGGGGCTTGAATGATGTGTGAATGGAAGCGTGGCCCATTGGACTGGACAATTTTGGGCTGTCTGGACATTGCTACTCCTCACCCTGCCCTAGGGTGGGAAAGGAGGTTTGGATGATGATGATGATGATGATTATGATTACCATATGTGCAATGATACTGTCCATCATTATTGTTTATATACCACCTGTCTCTTTTTTCATGATCTCTCGTTTATAAGAAGAGGTTCCATTTTTCAGCTTCAATGTGTTTGTGGGGCAGTCTGACTCAACTACCTGTCGTTCAGTACGAGGGCCAAACACCCTCCACCACAGTTGTCTCAGGGAATAATGAGCGCGATTGTACTGTACATCTCAAGCAACATCACAGCAGAGACGTTGGCTAGAGAATACCGCTAGGGCATGCAGTTTCAGATAGAGCAGCAGAAGGGATTGCATCTGCAGTCTTGAAAGACTATGGCATAGTAACATCTGAGGACTTCAATGATGTCATTGACAAAAGCAAAGTTACAAGGGAACAGTAGAAGTATCGTGAAACCATCCGTGCTGAAGCGGCAAATCTTACTGTTTTAATACATGGCCTATATCATGACTGCAGAAAGGATAAAACACTGACTCTCGAAACAGTTGATGGCATAGCTCACTGGAGAGTTACTGTAGAGGAACACATATCACTGGTACAGGAACATGGCTCCAACTATCTCGGTCACATTAAAACTGAAAGTGGCAGTTCTACAAGCATAAAGCTGGCCATCATCTATTCTCTTGCTGGAAATAACATACACATTCAGAAGCTGGTGGCAATTGGGTGTGATGGCACTACAGTGAACACAGGGAAGAAGGATAGTGTTATAAGACTCCTTGAAGAACATGTCAAACGTCCTCTGCAGTGGTTTGTTTGCCTTCTCCATTCAAATGAACTTCCTCTACATCATTTGTTCAAACATCTTGGTGGTTGCAGGACAGGACCAAGAAGTTGCTCACAGCCAATCAGTTCTTTATTGGTAATTGTGAGGAAATATCAATTGCTGCTTTTGAGCCAATAACATGTGAATTTCCGGATGTCAGTGTTGCAGATTTGAGCTCAGATCAACAGTATTTACTGCTTATCTGCGAAGCAGTAATCACTGGCAATTGCTCTGTCTCTTTGTCACATCGACAGCCAGGAAAACTCGTTATGTTCCACTGGGTCACACTGGCCAATCGAGTTTGGTGTTTGTATGTTGCGACAGAAAGGCCTGGCAATAATCTCAAAACAGTTGCCAAATTCATTCTGAAGGTTTATGCTCCCGTCTGGTTCATGATCAAGTCCAAACCTTCATGCAAGGATGGCTCTAAGCACCTGTGGATGCAGATTATGAGACCACGCTACCTGTCACAAGCTCTGAAGGCTGTTGTTGATCACGTGATTCAATTAAATGGCTACTTTGGCCACCCTGAGAACATGTTGCTGACCATGGTAACCAACGAGCGACAACATGTCAGGGAGCTGGGCGTTCGACGTCAACATGGTATCAGATGTTTTCAAGTACCATCTCTCAATCTCAATGCTGTGGAGTACACTGAAATGATTAACTGGCAGAAGTGTGCCCTGACTGAACTTCCAATCACAAAATCAATCTCCGATGCTGACCTGGAAAGTATGGTTCATAACGAAACACCTCTTGCCACTGAAATTGCACATTTTCCATGTCATACAGAAGCAGTGGAAAGGTGAGTAAAGGCAGTCACATAGGCATCAATAGCTGTAGCTGTTGTTGAACAAGGAGGAAGGGATGGCTTTATTCGAGCAAGAACACATACTCGAGCTATCATGTCAACATTTAATACTAAGAAAGACTATTGCATCACACAATAGCTTTTTAGGTTTGTTGTAAGTGTTGTGCTTGCTGGCTTAAGCTGCACATATTGGGTCATGTACATTTGTACATTGCATATTATAATGTATAATTGTAGATTGTGCTGTATAATACAATTAGTACCAACGACTTATGTCATTTGTGTCACTGGTTGGTAAAAAAACAGATGGTAGAGGGCAGAAAATTAAGTCCTATTTCAATGAAGTTATATATCATTAATGAGTCATAGCACTGGCAACTTTTGGTAGATAATCCAGTGAATCTGTTATTTGATTTTTTACCCCTATTTTCACTCAATCTTATTAATCATCTCTGCATAGACCTCATCAACCCCAGCTGATTTCCCGTTTTTCAGCCGGCTCACAGCGCTCTTCACCTCTGTGAGTGTCACGTTTCCTAGCACTGCATTCCTTCTCTGCACCCCCCCAACCCAATCATATTTCCTGCAAGTCTGATGTCTCTCTTCCCATTCAACAGGCTTTCAAAATATTCTTTCCATCTGGTCCTTACCTCATTCACATGGGTTAATAATCTACCACTTACCTCCTTCACACCTTCATATTTCTTTCTGCTTTCACTTCTACATTTCCGCACCTCTTTCCAGAATAACTTCCTACTGTCAGAGTAGTTTTTACTTATTTTTCTCCCTAGATCTTCATTTACCTCCTTCTTTATTCCTCTTCACTAGTCTCGTTACGTGCTTCTTGCTTTCAGTATATTCAGTTCTTATTTCAGTTGAATCCCTGCCCTGTAACCACTCTAAGCACTTCTTCCTCGTTTCCTCCACTGCTCTCTTAACCTCTTCATCCCATCATGCCGTACCATTCTTCTTTGTTGTTACTCTTGCCACACCACACACCACTTTAGCGTTTCTAACTAAGCAATTCCTACATGCATTCCACAGGCTGTCCAGATCCATTTCATTCCAATTCACTGATTCTAACTCCTCCCCTACTTTGGTCCTCTATTCATCTGTCATTTCTCTGATCTTCAGCTTCTTGACTTTTAGTCTTTCACCCCGACTGTTGCTCTCTCTCTCCCGGTCCACCTAACTTGTCTCAGCTTGCATACCACAGATCTTGTATACCACAATCACATGATCTTACAAACCTCCACATCATCATTTCACGGCCCTTGTATCAGCAAACATTCCCAGCATCGACCTCTCTACGAGCACGTAATCAACCAGGCTCCTTTCAACACGATCCCCATTCCCTCCATATCGTGAATATTTATGTACATCATTGTGTTTGAAAATGAGTTACAAATGCACAACCTCCCTTCCTGACACATATCCTTCAGTCGTTTTCCATTATAATTATCTCCTGGTGCTCCATTACAGTCCATTATGTTATCCTTAGGACCATTGCCTACTCCTCCATTCATATCACCCATTACGATCACTTCATAGCTCCTGGGCATTTCTACCACTGCTTCATCCAGCTCATCTCAAAACCTGTCTTTCTCTCACACTCTTGTCCTCACAAGGTGCATACTCTGCAATCACCGAAACTTTCACATTCTCAAACTATATAATATATAAATAAATAAATAAATAAATATAGATAGATAGATAGAAAGATAGATAGATACATAGATTCATAAATGTATATTAATATAGATACGTAGATAGATCGATAGATAAATAGATAGGTATAGGTATACAGATATATACATACAGATATAGAGGTGCACACATCCATATATAGATAGATAGATTCATAAATATATATAAATATAGATACTTAGATCGATAAAATAGATAGATATAGGTATACAGATAAATACATATAGATACAGAGGTGCATACATCCATATATAGATAGATAATTACCTTATATATATATATATATATATATATATATATATATATATATATATATATATATATATATATACTGTAAGTATGTATGTGGATGGGTGGCGTTAAGAAGAGATAAAAGATATGGCACTGTGTCCCTATTGTGAAATACTACCGGTAGGACTTGGAAGCTGACTGCATTGTAGTTTACAGATGATAGTAAACTGTTCATTGAAGGAGACTGGGATTTGCAAGGGTTAGTAAATGAGTTTGGAAGTGAATTTAAGATATGGAATCCAAAACTGAATGGAGGTTACAGTAAAGTTATGCTCTTTGAGAGAAATGTTCACATAATGCACAGTGAGACTGTACGGTCAGGAAGTGGAGGATACAAGTGCCATCAAGTATTTTGGAAAATTTTGACTAAAGAAGGAAATTTAGAGGATAAAGTGCATGAAAGTGTACAGCATGAGAGAAATGCCGCTGGTTCACTGAAAGCAATGTGAACAAATAGGGAAGTGACTGTGGAAAAAAAAAAAAAAAAAAAAGCCACTGCATGACAATATTGTTACTCGTATTCTAACGTACTGATGTAAAACTTGGACCTTATTGGAAGGATACAGGTCGAGAGTGAGAGCAGCGGAAATAAATTATTAGGGAAAAGTAAACAGGGTTATTAGGAGCGTTAATGAAAGTGTACAGCATGAGAGAAAAGCTGCTGGTTCACTGAAAGCTGTATGAAGAATTAAGGAAGTGGCTAAAAAAAAAAAAATGCATGACAATATTGTTACTTGTACTCTAACGTAAAAAAAATAAAACTTGGACCTTATTGGAAGGACACAGATCGTGAGTAGGAGCAGTAGAAGTTAGTAGAGAGAAGCATACAGAGTTATAGGGGTAGATAAAATGACAGAAGTGAAGGAACACCGCAGTGTTGATGTGGATGTGACTGAAAGCCTTAGGAGAAACACTGTAGGATGATTTGGTCATACGGAGAGGCTGGAGAGATCAAAATCTGGCAAAAAAAAGTGTACGTGTGTGAGGTGAAAGGAGGGAGGGGGAGACCGAGAATGAGATGCAGGGATGGGGAAGAGCGATATACGACAGAGGGGCGTGGGATTTGGAGGGACAGCAGCCAAACCGCAGAGAGCACTGTGATATGAAGGCGATTCGCTTGTGGCCACCCCTTATGGGATTAGAATGTCAGGCTATACATAGATAAATAATCAGACAGGGAATAAGAATAAGGAAAAAATTAACACACAATCAAACAGAGACGGAGTGAGTGTTATGGACAGCCCGATATTATCCCTTTTATCAATTTAGTATGTTCTCATCTTAGTCTTGCTACCATTCGGCAGTTACGTTTGTCTTAGGGAAGAATATTGACCATCCCATATAGAAAGCAGTGACAGCGGGAAGAGACACATGGAAGGATTGTATTCATTTTCGAATGATCATCATGTCTATTATATTTATGTTACCACCAGTTGCCTTAATTTTACTAATTATATTTGGTTTAGACGACCCCGTTCTATAAGGAAACACAGGAAGACATAATAGAAACACAGAAATGGACAGACAGACAAAGAGGCAGGCAGACAGACGGATAGTCCTTTCATTATAGTCAATTATTTACCTCAGCCAGGAGGCACATGTTTTACCCCGCATTTGTTTGTCTGTCTTTCTGCCTGTGTGTGTGAATGTGTGTGTGTGTGTGTGTGTGTGTGTGTGTGTGTGTGTGTGTGTGTGTGTGTGTCTGTCTGTCTGTCTGTCTGTCTGTCTGTCTATATGTCTGTCAGTTGGCGGGATGACTCAAAAAGTTATGAGCAGATCATCATCATCATCCGGACCTCCTTTCCCACTGAAGGGCAGGATGAGAAGTAGCAATGTCCAGACAACCCAAACTTGCCCAATCCAATGGGCCACATTTCCATTCACTCATCATTCAAGCCCCCGGAATCCTAGCTCCATCAGATACGCCAGGAACATTCACCACATTCTGTAGCTTCGCATAAACGTATCTGACTAAGTCAATCCAGACGCTGCCACGTTAAAAAGGGGTGCCCAAAATCCCTGATCATGCACTTCTTCTCACAACATTCATCCAGCCAGCTCGATCTTTTGTCACTTCCCTAGCCTCACCGACTTCCAAACCTCTCTTCCTCACACATTCATCCACCATATCTTTCCACTTTTTCCTTGGCCTACCTTGCCTCTTCCCTCCTTCAAATTCGTTCAGATATACCTTTTTCACCACTCTATTGTTATCCATTCTCTCCACATGACCATACCACCTCAGTACACTCTCTTGGATTCTGGTGTCCACCGACTTCCTCACTCCACACCATTCACGAATCACATTATTTCGTATCCCATCCACTCTCTGTATTCCACATACATTCCTTAGCAGTTCTATCTCCACTGCTCTTACTCTTGACTTCTCATATTCATGCCACACCATAGTCTCACATCCATATGTTAAAGTTGGCACCACCATTCCCTCATGTAAGCCTCATGCAGCTGCAGCACTCAAGCCTCTGTTTCTTATCAAGGCCTTCATTGTACCAGCTACTTTTCTTCCTTGTGTCACTCTACTTTCAACTTGTTTTGCACATTTTCCTCTCTTTTCTATCACTGTACCCAAGTATTTGAACTCTCTCACCAATTCCAGTCTCTCTGCGTTCACTGTAACATCACAGTGGGAGTCACCTCCTTTCTCAATAACCATCACTTACTCTTTTCTACATTTACACTCAAGGCACGACACTCATAGACGGCACCAAAACTCTGCACTAGCCTACCAATTTCTTGTCCAGTACTTGCAATCAGTACTGCATCATCAGCATACAACAAATTTGAGATATTCCATCCATCACCTTTCATTACCAACGCCATCCCTCTCCCCATTACTCGTGTTTTTACTTCACTCATCACCCCATCCATATATATATATATATATATATATATATATCTTGAACAACCATGGGGACATCACACAACCTTGTCGCACTCCCACACTGATCATGAACCATTCACTTAGATGCCCATTAACCCTTACACATTCATCGCTACCATCATAAAAACTCTTGACAACACCTAGCAGCTTACCATCTACACCATACATGCGCAAAACTTTTCACAATCCTTCTCTGTCGACTTTGTCGTATGCTTTTTCCAGATCCATGAATGCCATAAACACTTTATGGTCTTTCTCACAAGCCTTCTCTCCTATCTGTCTCACTGCAAATACTTGATCCATACATTCCCTTCCAAAAGGATCTTCATGAAATTTTTTGGAGGGTATGGCCCAGTGAACCATGGATTAGATTTTGGTTATGATCCGGAATTATTTGTTTGTTTGTTCACACCATATCTCCAGAAGTTCTCAATGAATTCCAATGAAGCTTTGTGGTAGGGTGGGCAATGCTACAAGATAAAAATTATTAAATTTGGGAGCATATCCAGATACTACCACACAGTATACCAAATGTTCTCAATGAATTTGAATAAAATTTTGTGGAAGGGTGGGCCATGGGCCAAGAAAGAATCGATTAAATTTGGGGGTGGATCTGGATCCTGCATTAGCAGAGGGATGTGCTCTCTGATTGCTGCTCTAGTTGCTACTGATGTCTTCATTTTGACAGACTATTATATTCATTTGAGGCAAAATGTACACAATCCGCCTCCCTATTTAAAGATTACCAGGGACTTCAACTGATTCAAATCATCCACTAACCAGTAGATATTAGTTGCGTTTTTCTGCTTCCATCTGCACAATGAAAATCAGGTGCTGATGGTCACTTGGTGTTTTCCCTTGAGCGTTTTTGACTTCTCATAACTGCTCAGAAGCAGAGCAATTGAAGGTGCCTAACACTCTTTGACCACTCTCCACCAGCTGATGTGAGGAGTGGTTTAACATGATATGAAGTCCACTCTGGATGACACCACCACATTGGCATCAAAACAGTGGAGGACGAAGTTCGAACAAACACAAACTGCACTGTATAAATATAAAATTTGCCTAACAGGATACATAATGATAATGATGATATTAATCATTAAGAAATGTGTTAACAATGGACAGTCCAATGTACTTTTAAATGAATGGGAGTGGATGATATGCGACAGATGAACAGGTGTAAATGGCCAGTAAGCAGGACATAAGATTACCAATTGTCTACTGTACTGATGCACGAAAATAACATCGACTGACCGTACCAAAGCATATGAACAGCTAACATTGTTAATGACAGTGATCTATATATATATATATATATATATATATATATATATATATATATATATATATATATATTTATATATATATTTATATATACATATTGCCAGACGCCATAATAACATAAGGGGTGGCCATTTGACTTTGAGGTATTTGTTTTACGAGGAGGGGCACTAACCCTCCACCAACCCACTTGCTGACATGTAGGGAACACTTATGGTTTGGTTATATGGTTACCACCCAGCATTGTTAATGGTTTCTTTGCTTACAGGAAACCATTAAAATGTCACTCAACATAAAGCCACCTGTAAAGCAAAGAAAGGCAATAAGAAGTGACAGGAAAGATGGGAGAAATAGGAAGAATGGAGGCCAGGCACAGAAAAAGAATGATAAAGGCTAAGGAAGAAGTAGGCAGCAGTACATCAAGTGAGTGGATGATGATCGCCACCATATATATATATATATATATATATATATATATTCTCTCTCTCTCTCTCTCTCTCTCTCTCTCTCTCTATATATATATATATATATATATATATATATATATATATATATCGGGACCTGCTGTTGCCAACTCATTAATTTTGACATGATCTTGGCAAGCTATGATGCCTAAAAAATTGATGCAAATCGACCAAAAACTTTTTTTTTGGGGGGGGGGTGAATTTTTTAGTTTTATGATGCTAAAGGCTGTGTATTTATGAAGAAAGATCTAATGACGCCAAATGCGTCACTGTGTACGAAGGGGCTAGTAGGCCACAATACTCAAAGAACCCTTGTCCTCCCCTTCCATGAAAATTTTCTTGATGTTGTTCACATATTCAAGAAACTTAATGTACGAGTAGTATTCAAATATGAGAACACAATAAAAAAAAAAAACTCATCAAGAAAAGCCTATATAGCAATCGAGGAGTTGTTTACAAAACCCTGTGTAAAAGCTCTAACAAATATTACATTGAACAGTCTGGAAAAGATTTGGAAACTAGGATCTCGCAACAAAGATACAGTATAAGGACAGCCCAACAGAGGAGTGGTTTATTTCAGCACAAAGCATCTAGTGATCATCATGTTGACTGGATAGACTTTAAAATTTTAGCAAGATCAAAAAGCTTTGATTAAAGAAAGCACAGAATGAAAGACTACAAGCACAGAATGAGAGACTACAGGTCCAAAATGAAGAACAAAAAGAGCTCAGGAGCAAAATCAAAGAACAATTGCAAGCACAAAATGAAGAACAGAAAGAATGATATGAACAGCTTCAGGAGGCTTTACAGGAGCAACAGAGGGAAGTACATCTGATGGTGCTAGGACAGCTAGATACATTCATGGGGGGAAATGAAGGAAGAACAGCAACAGCTTAACTTGCAGCATCCCGTCGACATGAATTAACATCCACATGTTTTGTCACTGCCAATCCCATTGACTTACATAAACGCAAATCAAATGCAAGGTCCCTAATTTGCACAATTTTCAATTTTCGCGAGTGATTTTTGGTACGTATACACGGGACACCTTCCTCTACAAGATGCCAGGCAGGGACAATGCCTTACCCAGCATGACCTCCTCCCCCCCCTGCACGCCATTGTCTCAGCAGTTCACCTCTTACCAGTGACCTGGCCAGTAAAGCCATGTCATGCCACGGTACGAAATTCAGGGCCAGAGTGATTCCCCAATCGATGACAATGTGAAGGACAAACTTTACATAGCATTAGAGGAAGAAACAGTCAGAAATAATGATCAGGTAATGTCGCTAAAAAAGGTCAGGTATGTTGATGTGTTTCATGACTGAAACAATGCTTATATTGCCTATATTACTGTGTGAAAACCAATATTCTCTCACACTACATATAAATTCGTACCAAATAAATAAATAAATACCATTTATGAGTCCTGTGGAATGGTTATACTCCCATTGAACTCGTTTTCTTTGGAGCCAGCCTGATAGAAAACACAGTAAGGTGAGGAGGTACTGCTACCTGTTTTGAGTATTTTAAACCTCAGGTGAGCAATTTCTCTATGATTTTTCGATGTTTCTCACCAAAAGCGGAGGTTTGAGCCAAAAAATTTTTTTTCCAAAAATGGTCAGGATTGGTGGGAGTCAGTGGTGGAAAAGTGGTTGGGATGGGGTGGGTTAAGGAGGAAGTAGATGCCAAGCTAGAGCATCAGAAGTATGAGGTAAGCAATAATGTGATGGAGTGTAAACAGCATGTAGACAACCAGCTAAAGATTAGTGAGGAAATAATGACAGAGTGCAGATAGCATCTGGACAACCAGCTGAAGATCAGTGAGGGATGGAGTGCAGACAGCATGTAGATAACCAGTTAAAGCATATAGTTGACCATGTGCAGATAATTAGTGAGAAAATTGAGGCTGTAGAGAAATATTGCACTGCTGAGCCTCAGGTTAGTGTACAGGGGGCATATGAAAGGAAAGGATAGTGTAAGGTGAATCTTCACAGATCCCAAGCATCTGAAGATAGCATTACAGGGTTGAATAACAAGAATGTAGGACATTCAAGTCCTGGACTTAATTATGGTGCCCCAGTTTTTAGGCCCCAAACCAGTGAAGTGCATGGCTATAATGGAGGTCCAATTAAAACAGAAACCTCAAGAATTTGACAGCAGTGTATCTTGGGAAGCTTACCGTGCACAGTTTGAGTTACTTGGGGATCAGAATGGTTGGGATGATAAGAAGAAGGCTGCAGAAGACCCACCACTGAAGAAATGCAGGAGAACCTTGATGAATAGTGTGCAAGAAAACAAAAGAACAGACAGCAAGGAGTGTAGTAGGAATGGGAATCATAGGAAGAAATGCCGCCGTATTGCAGTGACAGGGCCAGCATCAGATGAAGACCTGAAGAGGATGCAAATGGAGGATGCAGATTTACAACCAGTGCTAGAGTTGCTGCAGCAGTGTACAGTGCAAACATCTTAGGAAGAAGTTTCCAGGTTCAGTCATGAGACCAAGAGCTACTAGAGTCAGTGGGGCCTTCTTCATTTGAACAACGGACTACTGGAGCATCAGTGGGAGACACCGATGGCCTCAGCAAGTATTGGCAATTGGTGGTTCTGAAGGAGATGAGGTCTGAGATCTTGGATAAGTCCCATAACCAGATCACTAGTGGGCACCTGGGAGTGAAGAAAACTCTAAGCCGGTTGCAACAGAGGTTCTACTGGATTGGCATGCATCAGGATGTTGAAGAGTGGTGTTGGGCCTGTGATGTGTGCTGTGCCAAGAAGGGGCCCAAGAAATGTGGTTGCGCCCCTCTCCAGCTGTACCAAGTGAGTGCACCGATGGAGTCACGGTGGACATTGCTGGACCATTGCCATTCACTGGAAGAGGAAACCAGTGTATATGTGTCACCGTGGACTACTCACAAAATGGCCAGAAGTCTATGCTATCCCTGATCAAGAGGCTGCAACTTTTGCTCAGGAGTAGGTTGACCAGTTTTTCTGTCATTTTGGGATGCCAGCTACACTCCAGCAACACTCCAGCAAAACTGATTTTGGGCCATGAGTTACGCTTACCTGTTGACTTGCTAATGGGAAGACCACCTGGTGAAGAGCTGACTACAGGCACTTCCAGCCATGCGAAGCAACTGCAGACCAGTGTAGAAAATTTGAGTCTGCTGTGTTCGGTGAGTTCTGCTAGTTATTGGGGATTAAGAAGACCAGGACGACCCCCCTAAGCCCATAGTCAGATGGGATGGCGGAGAAATTCAATTGGAACCTGTGGCAAGTACTATGTAGATGGGCAAACAGAATGGGACCAGAAATTACATGCATTGCTGATGGCATATCAGTCTGCATCCCATGAGTCTACCAGCTACATTCCAGCAAAACTGATTTTGGGCCACAAGTTACACTTACCTGTTGACTTGCTAATGGGAAGACCACCTGGTGAAGAGCTGACTACAGACACTTCCAGCTATGTGAAGCACCTGCAGGAAAGACTGGCTGTGGTACATCATCAAGTGTGAGGAGACCTCATGTTTTCAGGAGAGGTGCAAGTATGATGCCAAGGCAAGTGAGGTGAGCTTCAAGGATGGTGACTAAGTTTGGTTATACAATCCTCAGCGAAAGAATGGACAATCACCGAAGCTGCTGAGTCCATGGGAGAGGCCTTATACTTTGTTGGACCCCCTATCAGACGTAACGTATCGGATTCAGGGAGACAGGAAGTCTCGCCCAAAGGTGGTACTGAACCGTCTGTGGCAGTATCATGGGCAAGAACAGTACAGCTGGGACTTCTCCAGGGAACTGTGCTCAACCACAGCCGAGGACGTTGAGGAGGACCAACGAGCTGAAGTGCATGAGGATGGTGATACTTTCCCGAGAGAAGTGATTCAAGAATTGGACCAAGACCTTCCTGGAAGAGTGGACTGTTTGGAGAAACAAGGACGTCGTTGGAAGAGGCACAGAAGAAGACCTGATAAGTTGAAGGATTATTTTGTGTATAGTTAGATGTTTCATTAGGATTAAGGTTTGTGTTTGTGTAGAGTATACTGTGTAGTTTTGTCGGGACGACAAAGACCTAGGGAAGGGGGTAATGCTAAGAAGTGAGATTTGCCAATTAGGTGCTCGAGAAGCATCTCGATGTTTCCCGATGTTTATGGTAGGCTGGTTCCGATACGAGTGAGTTGCCAGTTTGCTTGCTGTTTGTGAACATAGTTATTTTGTAAGTTATACATTAATTTTTGTGCTCATTTTCTTTATAATATTTAAGTCATTGCTTATTAAATTATGTAATTTAAGTTTGTATGGTAAATGATTTAGAGTGTTATGTAGTGTAAGAAAACTCCTGCATCTTTTGTCTCCGGATTGGTAACTGCTGTTGCTAGGGGCTGATGTAAGACCAGCAAATCCTAGAGTTTTGTGGAAGTTTCTAGTACAATGCAAGCTTATATAAGGATGGTAAGAAACTAGAACAAGTGCAGTCGGGTTTCAGTTCAGTTTGAGTGATGTTTAGTCAATTTTTGGTTCAGTCTGTGTGTAGTGCAGTGTCAATGCAGTGCTCTTAGTGAAGTTTGTGAAGTGTTGCTGGTAAGCATTATGTACTAATTACTGTCAGTGAAGATTATTTTCGGTATTTGTGTGATAACTGTGAAGTGCTGTCAAGCATTAAATGTAATTGCAATTAGTAAAGTGTATATGGCTCCGGTGCTTGTGAGAATAGTGAAGTGAAGTTGGAAAGCATTAAGTGGAACTATTTGGAAATTAAAGGTAGTGAACTTTAAGGAGCCAGTGTTTTATTTTTGCCTCAGCTGATCTTGTGTACTTTACACCTAAAGGCTGACCGTAGGAAGAACGCCTCACCAGGCAACGTCCTTCCTGTACTGAACTACTGCTGTTGGAGCCCGTGGCAGTGTGGGACGAGGACGTAGCAGTATGCATGGTGTTCCTGGAAGAAATGAAAATGGGGAACGAATGATACAGATGTGTGTTGAGCGAGAGATGGTGATTGGAAATACCTTGCTTGAGATGTAAGATATTAATTCATAAGTATACATAGGTGAGGCAGGAGGGTGGAAGGGTTGTTGATAGAGCATTGATGGACTATGTGGTTATGTCCAGGAAGGAAGATTGTTGGATGTGAGAGTTCTGAGAAGGGAGGGTGGAGGTATGTCTGACCACTACCTGGTGGAGGGAAAGTTGAGAGAAGAGTTAGGTGTGGCAGGAAGGTTTTGAAAGTAAGTTGGATAAAAGAAAGAAAATGATAGAGTATCAGGAGAAATTGAAAGACGAGTGGAATGCAGTGAAAAATCAGGAAAATGGCAGTGTGGATGAGGAATGGTAGTTGTTTAAGAATGCTGTGGTGGGGCATGCGGAAGAGGTGTGTGATGTGAGATGAGTCGGTGGTGGTGTAAGAAAAGGAAGAGAATGGTGGTACGAGAAAGTAAGTATGGCTGTGGCTGAGAAGAGATGTGCAAATGAAGTGTGGCTGCAAAGGAAGGATGAGGTGTAATGTGAGAGGTATAAGGAGAAGAAGAATAGGGCAAGAAGAGCTGTGCGTGATGCTAAAGTGGCAACAGATGAAAGGTGGGGTAGGCGGTTGACTGAGAACATTCGACAGAATGAGAAAATGTTTTGGAGGGAGGTGAAAAGGGTGTGAAAAGGAGAGTCTGGGAAAGAAAAGCGAGTAAAAGGAGAAGTTGGAAGGATGTTAACTGAGATGGCTGCAGTAAGGAAGAGATGGGTGGAGTATTTTGTTAAATATACAGGAGGAAAGGGATGCTGAGATTGTGGCGGATGGAAGGGTGCAAGGAATATATGTGTTGGGAGAGTTGATTGATTCTTTGATCACGGAGGAGGAAGTGCAGGAGACAGTAAAGGAGATGAACAAAAGGAAAGCTGCAGGTATGGATGGGTGTGCTGTGGAATGTCTGAAAGGTGGTGGAGCGACTATTGTTGACTGGTCAGCAAGATTGTTGAATGTGTACTGCAAGGTATGGTGCCAATTGACTGGGCAATTGCTTGTGTGGTCCCACTGTATAAAGGTAAGGGTGATAAGTATGAATGTACAAGCTTTACGGGGTACAAGTCTGTTGAGTATTCTAGGTAAGGTGTATGGTAGAGTGTTAATTAACCCTCCTCAGGTAGAGGTCGGTCCCCGTTGCATAGAAGGTAGACGTGGGTCTCTCAGACCTACAAATATAAAAATCTGGGAAACTTGTTTATGTTTCGTTTATTCCAGTACTGAAAGCTGAGTAACATATTTAACCTGCGGTGTCCCGTCGACGTACTTCCACGTCCTCACGTTATGTCACTGCCAATCCCGTTGACGTACTTCAACGTCCTGCAATTGCAAGGTTCATAATTTCCACAATTTTCAAAATTCTCGCGAGATTTTCGATTCGCCCACGTACCCAAGCCTCCCCTACCTGCCGCCAGCCAGGCAGTGTCCTAGACCCTGCGTGACCCGCGCTCGCCCTTGTCTCGGTCACTCACCTGCTAGCAGTGACCCAGGTCAGACATGGCGCGGAAAGGTCTCTCAGACGAGGAAATAGCATCCGCCCAGGAAGCCTTCACTGGAGATAGTGATTCTCCACTCGATGATGATGTGGTAGATCGCGATTACGTCCAGCCAGAGGAAGAAATAAGTAGCAGTGATGAGGAGGTCCCTTCGCCCCGAAAAACGCGGTATGTGACATACCGTAAGGCAAGGGAAGGCCAGCCTGCTCCCCAACCACGTGCACAGCTATCTCTCCATCCCGAATCTGATGAGGACGAGGATGAGGACGATGAGGATGACGGAGGCTTAGGACGTGATATCGCCGTGTGGTTGGGAAAAGAGAAAATATCACCACGAGGATCAGAAGGTGGGGCGAGACGACATATAAGGTATGGTGAAAGTACTTTGTCTGGGGAAGTGGCAAGTGGTGTGGTGGGATTGCTGGGAGAAAGGGAAAGTGTTGTGGCGGCAGCGCGGGGTGAAAGTGAGAGTGGTGTGGGGGTAGTGCGGGGTGAAGGGGCAAGTGGTGTGAGGGAGGCAGCACGAGCACGTGGTGCTCGTAGGCCTAGGGGAGAGGAGGTGGAGTCACTCCCCAGCACTTCTTTCGCCCCTGAATATTCCCAAACTTCCTCCCCACAGCCCCAGGATGTGGGGAAAGGAAAGAAAGGGAAGGGAAAGGGTAAAGGAAAAGAGAGAGGGAAGAGAAGTGCGAGTGATGAGAGGCGCCGCTCTCCACCTCCCCAACCTCCCCCACCACCCTCACCTCCCCACCCTGACGAAGGGGACGATGGTGACGTGGCTGGAGACGGTGGTGTCACGTGGAACTGGGAAGATGGGAGTAATTTTACTCCCATCATTCACCCTTTCACTGAGGAGTGGCGGTCAGGTTGCATGGCTCCAGGTGTAAATGCAGGTTCGTCAAGGGTGGATTTTTTCAACTTGTTCTTTGGTGAGGCGTTTGTGGGGCGCATAGTTGAACAAACTAATATTTTTTCACAATCACAGCGCCGTGAAAGTGAACGTTCGGGAACCACGAGCAGGCATTCCCAACAGTATGACTATCCTGTGACAATTTCAGAGATGTTCCTATTTCTGGCCCTGGTTATGTTGATGGGTGTGGTAAGGAAAAACCAAATTCCTGCCTACTGGACAACTGACCCAATCATCCTCACACCTTTCTTTGGAAAGGTGATGAGTCGTAACCGATTTCAGTATATTCTCGGCCGCCTCCACTTTTTTGATGCAGAAGATCCAGCCAATGCAAATAACACCGATAAAATGAGGAGAATTAGGCTGGTATTTGATCATTTATGGCAAATGTTCCGCTCCTCATTTTATCCCTACAGAGACCTCGTCATAGATGAGAGTCTTGTGTTGTGGAAATGCAATATTTCCTTTAGGCAGTACATACCCAGCAAGAGACACCGTTTCGGGTTCAAGATCTTTGTTATGTGTGACTGTAAGAATGGTTATGTGCAAGACATAGTCTTGTACACGGGTGCACAGACAGATATAACAGAAGATTGGAGTATAGGACTCTCTGGGGCCGTGGTGAAGACAATGATAGAAGAGTACCTTCATCGTGGTCATGTGTTGTACCTGGACAACTGGTACAGTAGCCCTCTTCTCGCTAGGTTCCTCCACCAACACGACACTGGAGTCTGTGGTACAGTCAAGAGAAACCGTCGCCATATGGTCAAGATAGGGAGGAAACTTGACAAGAACGAGGTGGTTTTCTTCCAGGCCAATAACATCCTTGCAACCCTGTGGAACCACAACAGGGAAGTTTGCCTCCTATCAACTGTTCAGAGCCCCCTGATGCACCGCACAGACTCCGTGGATCACCGTAGCGAGAGGAGGCGCAACATATGGAAACCCGAGTCTGTACTTGCCTATAATCTGAACATGAGGCAAGTTGATCAGTCAGACTCGATGATTTCAAGTGTTGACTGTGCCAGGACCACGATGAAGTGGTACAAGAAACTCTTTTTCCACTTGCTCGACATCATGGTCCTGAACACCCACTACCTGCATGCAATGACCACCGGAGTATCCGAGACCTTTGAGGGGTTTGTGAGGGAGCTGGCACGTGAAATAATCGCCAAGCATGCCCAGGACAGACCCACACACCGCACCCGCACCCCCATGGCTGCTCAGACTCCCCTACGTCTTGCAGGACGCCACTATCCCAGCGCAATCCCTTCCAACCCAAACCGTCGTAAACCCCAGCGTCGCTGCCATGTATGTAAGCACTCGACAGTCAGACCATCCACTCAGAGAAAAGACACAAGATACGAGTGTGTCGAGTGCAATGTTGCGTTGTGCCTTCAGCCTTGTTTCAAGGAGTATCATAATTTCCTACACTACTGAAACTGTGTGGGAAGGCGAAATGACGCTCATTATAATGGTAAGGCCAGTCAGTAGGTGTTAAGTCAAATATAAAGTTGAAACGGGTGTTATTTTTTCAGAAAAGTAATGTATAAGTTGAGAATTAGTGTAAGTGGAAAGAATTGATATCAAAACTACACCCACTGTGTAAATCTGGTCAGTAAATATGTGATAGCAAGGAAATAAAGTGGAAACGGGCGTAATGTTAGCATGACTAAATCGTATAAGTTGAACAATAGCGTAAGTTGTAATAATTGATGTCACGAGTACACCCACATTCTGGTCAGTAAGTATGTGATAGGAATTATATACAGTGGAATTTGTTGTAATGTTAGTAGTAAGGTATTTTATAAGTTGAATACTAGTGTAAGATGAAACAAATGATATCGTGATAACACTCCCTGTGTAAGTACGCGCAAATATGACGCTCAGTTCCATTGTAAGTTCTGAAATTATGCGATATCAATTATATCAAGTGTAAACATGTGCAATGTTAGTGGAGAATTATTATATAAGTACAAAAATAGGTTGTAAGTTGAAATAGTTGTCATAGCGACTTCACCGTGTGTGTTATTATGCGCTATTATTACGCTATATATTTACGTTAGGCCTGAAATAATCTCAAAACAGTTCTATAAAGTTGAAAAGTGTATAATAATATTAGAAAAGTATTATGGAAGTATAAAAAACACAATACGAGTTGAAACAACAGTCACAGCGAGTTCACTCACTACGTAAATAAGCGCTAACATTACGCTAAATGTTATCAAAAGGCCTGTGAATACGTAAAAACAGTTCAATAAAATGTAAAATGGTATAATGTTATTGTAGAAGTATTATGTAAGTAAACAAAATTATATGTATCATGATTTTAGAATGTTAGCGATTCATCGTGACCAAGTTGGCCGATTTTGCTCGTTTCGCACGATGGTACAATGCTTATTTCTGCTCTATTTTTGTATAAAATCCAATATACTCTTTTATCACATGTTTTTATGTTTGTAATAAATACATATCTACTTACTTTCATTGGTTTCCCAGACTTATAATACCATAGAAAACGTTAGAGGCTCAGACCGCCTACGGAGAACACAGGGCCAGGTGGGACCAAGGCATACCTGGTTAGGGTAATTAGGGACCCCGGGGACCAATTTCTTTGCCACTGACCATTGTTTCTGACCAAAAGCGAAAGTTTAAGCAAAAAAAAAAAAGAGTCGAAAAATGGTCGGGATTGGGGGGTACCAGTGGTCAAAAAGTGGTCGGGACGGGGCGGGTTAATGTTTCCGCATCACAAACATATAAAAAAATGATCTGTTCTTTTCTTTTTGAAATTTTTAACAATTTTTTGAAAAAAAAAAACTAGAAAAAACAGTAAAATATTTTAAAAAGTGAAAAAAAAAAATAAAAAAAATCTGAATGGTTGTTTGAGTGGTTCCATAAAATGGTATGGGATGGTGCTTCTTGGTGTGAAGAGAGGATGCCAGACTCTGAAATTTTATCTTCAATCAGGGAGAACAAATACCCCACACACTTCAGGTAGACATGGGTCTCACAGACCCGTATCATATAAAACCACCCTTATACTGGGGAAACAGAGAAAGAGCTTGAAGTAACTTGCTCACCCCTTGCATGGATACAGAAAGTTAGGAAGCTACTGAGAAGAACAGAGCTCCCGTGTATGCAGAAGTTAGTGAACTAGACAACGGGATGGGGGTGGTGGGTTTCACAGACCCACCTCTACCTGAGCAGGGAGAGTTAGAGGGGGTACAAAGGGAGTTATTGGTGATGAGCAGTGCGGCTTTGGGAGAGGGAAGGGATGCGTGGATCAGGTGTTTTCTGTGAGACAGGTGTGTGAAAAGTATTTAGCAAAAGGTATGGATGTGTTTTGAGCGTTCATGGATTTAGAGAAAGCGTATGATAGGACTGATAGGGAGGATCTGTGGACTGTTTTAAGATTGTATGGACTTGATGATAGGTTACTAAAAGGAGTGCAAATTTTTATGTAAATAGTAGAGCGTGTGTAAGAGTGGGAAATACTATGAGTAATTGGTTTCCCGTGAGAGTGGGGCTGCAGCAGGGATGTGTTGTCACCTTGGTTGTTTAATATTTATTTGGATGATGTTGTAAGGGAGGTGAATGCAGCAGTGTTAGGTAGAGGCCAGAGTCTGGTAAATGTTATTGGCAGAGAGTGGAATCTGAAGCAGCTGTTGTTTGCAGATGATCCTGCACTGTTGGCTGATTCAGAGGAGAGATTGAGACAGTTGGTAGAGGAGTTTGGAAGGGTGTGTGAAAGAAGGAAATTGGTACGAGGTTTTAGATGGTAGGAGGATGAATATAGTTTTGAATGGTGAGTTGCTTGAGGAGATAGAGTGTTTTAAGTATTTAGGGTCACATGTTGCTCTGGATGGAAGAATAGATGCAGAGGTGATGTTTAGAATGAATGAAATAGGAAAGGTGCTGGGAGGAATGAAAAAAGTGTGTAGATGTCGTTTGCTTAGAATGGATGTAAAGAGAAGTTGTATGAGGGCGTTGGGGTACCAACTGTGTTATATAGGGCTGAAACATGGAATATGAGTGCAGCAGAGACGTGTTTGAATGTAATAGAGATGAGGTGTCTGAGGAGTATGTGTGGAGTGACGTGTATGGATCGAGTGAGAAATGATGAAGTGCGATGGAGAACTGGAGTTGTTTGGAAGATGGCTGATTGAGGTGAGCAGAGGGTGTTGCATTGGTGTGGGCATCTGAAGAGAATGGATAATGAGTGATTGGTTAAAAACATAACTAGATCTGATGTGAGAGGTCTAAGGCTGAGAGGAAGACCATCAATAGGATGGATGGACAGTGTGAAGAGAGCATTGGATGTGAGAGGGATGTCTGTTGAGCAAGGAAGAGTGGCTGTGCATGACAGAAGTGAATGGAGAGAAATTGTGAATAAATAAATGATGACGCAGTCCTGAGGGGATATTCTCCCACATTTTGTCTGATCAGCTGATCAAGTCTGGTGTGGGTAAGGGGATAGGTCTATTATGATGTGGCAGGGGTAAACCATTTCTGCTGTCAGGCCTTGCTGCAGATGTCACTGATTGTACTGCGCAGTTGACCCTCGTGTGGTGTGTTACGGTAAAGATCTGTCCTTTTTTCACTTTGGGGCTAAGATGCGAATGAATGTGTTTGAGTGGATGAGTATATTGGGAGTGTCTCGCCCTCTCTTGGCTACTTCCCTTTCCTCTAAGGAAGCAGCCGAGGTATATAGTTAGATAGAAAAAATGATTCAGATCATTGGAGAGAAACTAAAATATCCACCAAGTATACTAATGCATTGCCACAGTACAGCACAGAAACGATTTCTTGAAGGGAAAACTAGTAAACCAGATCGCCAGAATACTCAAGGAACCTTTGTCCTCCCCTTCAGTGAAAAATTTCTTGATGTTTTTCACATACTGAAGAAACCTAATGTACAATTAGTATGCAGATATGAGAACACAATCAAATAACCCCTCATCAAGAACAGCCCATATAGTAATTCAGGCGTTGTTTACAATATCCCGTGTAATAGCTGTAACAAATTTTACATAGGCCAGTCTAGAAAAGATTTGGAAACTAGGATCTCACAACATTAATACACTGTAAGAACAGCCCAACAGAGGAGTGGTTTATTTCAGCACAAAGCATCAAATGATCACCATATTGACTGGGTAGGCTCTAAAATTCTAGCAAAGATCAAAAAAGCTTTGATGAAAGAAATGTGATATAATCTTGCCTAATTTCTGGCACATATGAAAAAAATGTAAACATGAGCTATGGTCATTTTAAGTGTGATAAGTTGTTAACTGAATTACCTTTAAAGTACTACCCCCCAGACTAAAAACAGATTGTTCCTTATCGTCTCCTGGTAGTACAGTCACACCTGTGTTGGACACATCTAGCATTAATCCTCTATAGTATGTCTTAAGCCACATTGTTTACCCCCTTTCTGTCAAATGCCTCCCTAAGGTACCTATTGTTCGGCGCATCACTCATTTTTAATTCAGGTCGTCTTTTGTTCTGTGTGCCACTCCCTGCTGCAGGTGTGCACGAGTTAAGCCGCAGTATTTACCCCTTTTCTCAGGTGAATCCCTAAGGTAAAAATTCAGGTACCTATTGTTCTGTGTATCGATCATTTTTAATTCAGGTCATCCTTTGTTCTGTGTGCCACTCCTTGCTGCTGGTGTGCATAAAAGACATCTACCCTTGATGTTTCCGTACCACTCTGTCTGAAGATGTAATATACGAAAGTACTCGCTGTCACACCTTTCATTTCTCCTTTTTTGTTGTGTGTGTGTGTATATATATATATATATATATATATATATATATATATATATATTTTTTATATACACATACATATTTATATATACTGTACACACACACACACACACACACACACACACACACTATATCTATCTATCTATATATATATATATATATATATATATATATATATATAATTTTTATATACACATACATATTTATATATGCTGTACATATATATATATATATATATATATATATATATATTGTTACATAGCCTATGATTTCATCATCCTTTGTGTAATTTTAACGCACAGTATGCTGCATGTTTGATCACGAGCGTGTTCTGCCTCAGTCCCCCCCCTTCTACCGTTATAGTAGAGTAAGTCGTCCTTTCTGTTATTCAGTGCGGGATTGTCGACCGTTTGTCCCCATCGCTTCATTTGCGCGTCCCTCTTACAAGTTGTATCAGGCTCTGCCAGCCCCTATATAATGAGCTCAGTCTCTGCATCATGGCCACTTAGATCTGCTCCTCATTTTGTTCACATCTCTGTCCTCCCCTGTACAGATATTATTATTGTGAGTGCTCAAGAAATCTCCAAACATCTAGCAGCTGTGTGTAATTTGAGTATAACTGTTGCATTTTTTTCTTGTACTGTATAGCATAAGTTTAATTTGTAGGCTTAGTGAAGTTTTTGTAATTCATGTATGGATCTTTATGTCAGTCATTTTTGATAATAGTTCGTATCTGTAATTATTTATCTGGCATTCACTGAGTATTATCTGGTATCTCATTTCATCAGGGCTAACTTAGATAAATTTACTCTTGCTAATTTCGTGTTAATAGAGGCTATTGCAGTTAACCATATATTTAACCTGTTTATTTGCCATTACATTATCCTTATGAGTCCTGAATGTTTTGTTGTTAGTTTGTGCATTAAACTTTAACTTGTAATTTTACCTAACTCTTTTGTTTTGAACCTGGAACTTTACGGGACAGTAGTGATTTTTAGCATTCTCACTTAAAGTGCACATTATCTTTCTCTGTTCCGTAACATAAATTTGGCGACCTCGCCAGGATATTCAGGATATTATCATAAGGATATTGTTTGATATTTTGTGACTGTGATATATTCATGATGGCTACTATTTCTACACTTGATGAAGCCAAGGATTTTTTGTCAAATGTGCAAACAGTGTGTGATATAGAAAACAGAACAAAGAATGAACTTAAGATTGTTGCTCAACAATTGGGATTTGTTGTTCGCTCTCATCAGTCTAAAGAACAGATTGTTGCCATGATTAATGAAAGCTTGTTCAATGTAACTCCTCCAAATGAGCAAACGCAGATTGAATTAGCCAAGTTACAGCTAGCCCTGCAGGAGGCTAAGGCTAAGGAGGCTGAATTTCAGGCAAAAGCTAAGGAGGCTGAGGCACAAGTTGAAATTGCTAGAATTCAAGCAGACCATGAGTATCGCATGAAACAAGGTGGAACTGGATCATCTAGCTCTGATGATTTTGATGTGGCTAAAAATGTTAAACTTGTCCCTCCTTTTAATGAATCTGATTTAACAAAGTATTTTCAGTTGTTTGAGAGGGTAGCTACAGGTTTTAATTGGCCCAAGGAGTATTGGCCAGTACTCCTTCAAACTGTTCTCACCGGTAAAGCTCAAGTGACTTATGCATCTTTGCCTCAGGATCAGTCTGATAATTATGATGTAGTTAAGAGCTGATTCTTAAGGCCTATGAGCTTGTTCCTGAAGCTTATAGAGTAAAATTTAGGACAACTTACAAGCAAGATAAGCAATCCCATGTTGAGTATGCAAAAATCAAAGAAGATTTGTTGGAGCAGTGGTTAAATTCTAAGAATGTGGATTCTGATTTTGGTAAATTTAAGCAGATGATTTTGCTGGAGGATTTCAAAAGGTGTATTAGTAAAGATGTAAGCCTATATCTTGATGAGAAAAGAATAGATAATTTGTCTGATGCTGCAGTTTTAGCTGATGAATATGTTCTCACTCACAAGAGATATTCTAAAGGAAAAGGGAAAGCTGAGAGTAAGTACGTTGCCTCTACTCAGAGTGCAGGTAACAGGAAAGAGAATAAGGATGATGTTTCTCAGGAAGTAAATGCCAGCTTCACCTCTAGATTTCAGAAAAGTAAATGTACTTATTGTAGTAAGCTTGGTCATACTACGGAGAGATGTTTCAGGAGACAGCGTGATGTGAACAAAAAGGAGTCTTTAAATATTCAGTCAATTGGTCTAGTGTCCACTCTTGAGAGTTCCCAGAATTCTTTAACTGAGTTAACTGAACCTGCTTTGAGGGGTAACTTAAATTCTCATGATGGAGCTCCTCTTTTGAGCAGTAATGTGGGTGACACTCTCAAGAGTTCATGTGCTAATTTCCTGTCTGATGGTTTTGTCAGTCCTCTGGACAGTAATGACAGGAAATCAGTTCAAATATATCGTGATACAGGTGCTTGCCAATCCCTTATGCTGACCAGTGTTCTAGGCTCTAATTTTAATTCCTCTGATGAAACTGTAATCTTACAAGGTGTAGGGAATAACTACTTCTCTGTTCCTCTGTGCAGAGTGAATTTAGAGTCTGGTTTTGTTAATGGTTCCGTTATGGTTGGGTTGGTTGAGACACTCCCAATGTCAGGTGTAACTTTCTTACTTGGAAATGATATTGGTGGAAGTCAAGTGTGTCCAGCTCCTCAGTTGTCTAGTGAGCCAGTGGCTGCGTCCCACGATTGTGATGTCCCTGATGTGTTCCCTGCATGTGCTGTCACTAGGGCTAAGTCCAAAGTTACTGGTGATTTAGAGGATAATGATGATGATGATGTTATCCTAGCTGACACTTTTCTTGCTAATTTGGACCACTCACCAGATGAGGCAGTACCCCGTAGTGTTGATAATTTGTCTCGTCAAGAGTTGGTTGAGTTGCAGGTTGCTGACCCTGAGTTGAAAGGTCTAGCTAACTCTGCTTACAGTGAAGAAGAGTCAGCCGGTGCTTCTACTTGTTATTATGTAAAGTCAGGAGTACTTATGAGGAAGTGGAGACCCCAACAGCATCAGCCGACTGTGAATGGGAGGTTGTACATCAAGTTGTCATCCCTCGTGTTTGTAGGCAGGATATCATTCGAGTGGCTCATGATTCCAGTTTGGCAGGACACCTTGGAGTGAGGAAGACTGTGGCACGCATTTTGAAACACTTCTACTGGCCAGGTATCTTCAGGGATGTTTCCTGGTATTGTAAGTCTTGTCACACCTGTCAAGTTGTGGGAAAGTGTAATCAGACCGAAAAGGTTGCACCTCTAGTTCCCATTCCTCCTTTTGAGGCGCCTTTCACCCGTGTGTTGGTGGATATTGTGGGCCCTCTTCCTAAGACTTCTTCAGGATTTTCTTATGTGTTGACCATGATTGACATGGCTACTCGTTATCCTGAAGCCATTCCACTTAGAAACATCTCAGCAAAGAACGTGGTTAAGGAAATGCTGGGGTTCTTCACAAAGTTTGGTCTGCCCAAGGAGGTACAGTCAGACCGGGGAAGTAATTTCATGTCAAACGTTTTCAAGCAGTCTCTGAAAGAGTTGGGCATCACCCAGATCACGTCTTCAGCTTACCATCCCCAGACCCAAGGAGCGTTGGAGAGATATCATCAAACACTCAAATCGATGCTCAAGAAATACTGTTTGGAACATCAGAAAGACTGGGATAAAGGTCTTCCATTCGTTGTGTTTGCCGCAAGAGAATCTCCAAATGAATCACTGGGCTTCTCACCTTTTGAACTACTGTTTGGCCATGAAGTAAGAGGACCCCTTAAGTTACTCAAGGAATGCTGGCTGTCGGAGGAAGATGACGTCAACCTGCTGGAGTATGTGATGAATTTCAAAGAACGGCTGTCCACTGCTTTACAGCTGGCGAGAGAGAATTTAGGAGCTGCTCAGGAGAAGATGAAGACTTGGTATGATAAGAAGTCCAGGTTACGCCACTTTCAGCCAGGAGATCAGGTTTTGATTCTGCTACCAGTTCATGGGCAACCTCTTCAAGCCAAGTTTAGTGGTCCTTATTTCGTGGAGAAGAAACTCAGTGATGTCAACTATGTCATCGCCACACCAGATCGTAGAAAGAGCAAGCAACTATGTCACATCAACATGCTAAAGTTATATCACAGGCGGGACGAAAATAATCCAGTCTGCACTGTAGCTGTTCCACCCGAGTCTGCAAGTGAAGCTCTCCCATGCAGTATGAGCCTGAGTGATAGTTTGGGGAAGAATCCTGATATCATGAATGATCTCCAGACTAAGCTTTCTCATCTACCTCCTAAGGAAAGGCAGGAGTTTTCGGCATTACTGCAGGAGTACCCGCAAGTGTTCCGTGCTACTCCAGGAAGAACCACTGTGTTGATGCATGATGTCGATGTTGGAGACGCAAAGCCAATTAAATTGCCTCCTTACCGTGTGAACCCAGTGAAAGTTCCTCTCATCCAGAAGGAGCTTGGCTACCTGTTGGACCACAAGATGATTGAGCCCTGTCAGAGCGAGTGGAGTTCTCCTGTCACTCTAGTCCGTAAGCCAGGTGGGTCACAGCGGCTTTGCATTGACTACAGACGTGTTAATCAGATAACCAAAACAGACACTTACCCTCTCCCTCGTGTGGAAGATTGCATAGACAAGATCGGAAAGGCTAGGTACATAAGTAAGTTTGATTTGTTAAAGGGATACTGGCAAGTACCTATGACTGAACGTGCTAGGGAGATCTCATGTATTGTAACATTAGGAAAGACATTTGCATGTTCTGTAATGCCATGTACAGATTGTTTTAGAGTAATAAGAAATTTCCTTTGTAAATTTCTTTTTTCTTTGTGGGGAGGTGTTACATAGCCTATGATTTCATCATCCTTTGTGTAATTTTAACGCACAGTATGCTACATGTTTGATCACGAGCGTGTTCTGCCTCAGTCCCCCCCTTCTACCGTTATAGTAGAGTAAGTCGTCCTTTCTGTTATTCAGTGCGGGATTGTCGACCGTTTGTCCCCATCGCTTCATTTGCGCGTCCCTCTTACAAGTTGTATCAGGCTCTGCCAGCCCCTATATAATGAGCTCAGTCTCTGCATCATGGCCACTTAGATCTGCTCCTCATTTTGTTCACATCTCTGTCCTCCCCTGTACAGATATTATTATTATTGTGAGTGCTCAAGAAATCTCCAAACATCTAGCAGCTGTGTGTAATTTGAGTATAACTGTTGCATTTTTTTTCTTGTACTGTATAGCATAAGTTTAATTTGTAGGCTTAGTGAAGTTTTTGTAATTCATGTATGGATCTTTATGTCAGTCATTTTTATTAATAGTTCGTATCTGTAATTATTTATCTGGCATTCACTGAGTATTATCTGGTATCTCATTTCATCAGGGCTGACTTAGATAAATTTACTCTTGCTAATTTCGTGTTAATAGAGGCTATTGCAGTTAACCATATATTTAACCTGTTTATTTGCCATTACATTATCCTTATGAGTCCTGAATGTTTTGTTGTTAGTTTGTGCATTAAACTTTAACTTGTAATTTTACCTAACTCTTTTGTTTTGAACCTGGAACTTTACGGGACAGTAGTGATTTTTAGCATTCTCACTTAAAGTGCACATTATCTTTCTCTGTTCCGTAACAATATATATATATATATATATATATATATATATATATATATATATATATATATATATATATATATATATATATATATATAT
Source organism: Coenobita brevimanus (assembly GCF_032717465.1). Lineage (NCBI taxonomy): Eukaryota > Metazoa > Arthropoda > Malacostraca > Decapoda > Coenobitidae > Coenobita > Coenobita brevimanus. The sequence goes on from NC_137009.1 coordinate 18,396,254, forward strand.
CATATAGTGACTACAAAGACTCACATTTCAAGAAGAATGTGAAACAGTGTTCCTGAGACACACACATAGAAGTTAAGAGGTCAGGTTGAGTTTTTTTATTATGACAAAACGCATGAGGCTGTGTTGTTCTCTAATCCTGCACACGTTTTACCTATTGTAATTGTTCTGCCAAGTATACAGTTTACCAGTACGAACTTTATTTTCTTATAACAAAACAGAGGAAGGAAAAACAAATGAATAAAAAAAAAATCCATGCACCAGATTACTGGTGTCCTCTGTTCATAAAATATCTGTAACAGTTAGACTTGAACAGCTGTAGGTTGAAGTTTGGAGGGAAACAACTCTGGGGAAGCAAGTTCCAGAGAGATGCAATTCGGCGAATGAAAGAATTCTGATAGGCAGAAGTTCTGCAGTATGGCTGAGTGACATTCCAGTCATGAGCGCTGCCAGATGCCCGTGTAGCACGATGGAAGACATGGAGAGGTGGCACAATCGACGCAACTTCGTCTGAGCATTTGCTATAAAAAATATCTGTAAAATAACACAAGGGAGGCAACATTCCTTCTTACTTGTATGGGAGGTAGTTTATTAGTAATAGCAGGGTCATTAATAATTCTAACAGCTTTGTTCTGAATTTTGTCTAGTTGTTTTAATGCAACCTCTCCACATCCATTCCACAAGGGTGAGCAGTATTCAAGCTGAGAGCACACATGACTCTTATAAATTTATATAGCTAACTGCCCGTCAGTAAAGAAGTTACTGACTCTGTACAATAATCCAGTTTTCTTTGAGACGGTTTTAGCAATTGATCTGACATGAGAGGTCCAACTGAGGGCACTGTTAAGCGAGACGCCAAGAATTTCAGTACTTTTGGAAATGGGATTATTTGTAGCACTGAAGGTAATATACGATTCTGTTTATATTTAGTTTTTTTTAGCATTAAATGAGACAAGGTTATTTTGTCCCCATTCACTGATCGCAGATAAGTCTTGATTTAAAGACATGGCTGTACTGAGTTCAGAGTTAGAGATATCAGACTTTGTAATATGGATATCTGAGTGTGAATGAACTATGAAGCGTAGAGTCATCTGCATATGAATGGATGGGATTGTGGGTGACAGATAGGAGATCATTAATATGAACGAGGAACAGAGTTGGTGCCAGAACTGATCCCTGTGGCATGCCGGCATTAATTGAGTGGAAATTGGATTATGCATCATCTACTTTTACTCTTATTTTTCTGTAGCTGAGATATGAGGAAATCAAAGGAACAAAAGAGTATAGTCCATAGCAAGGGAGTTTGGACAACAGGGAAAATGCCACATTCTGTCGAAAGCTTTAGAAATATCCGGGGCTACTGCATGAGTTTCTCCATGTAGGTCAACTGTTTGATGGATGGTATGAGTCAGGATATTGAGTATGTCAATGGTGGATCTTTCTTGGCGAAAACCATATTGTCTATCACTAATTAAGTTGTTGGACTCAAGATGTTTAACTATGTGGTTATTAATTACAGTTTCAAAAACCTTACCTGGAGAAGATGTGACAGCTATTGCTCTGTAATCAGAGGGGTCAGAGGAACTTCCTTTCTTTGGAATTGGGTGGATATTGGCTTCTTTCCATGAATTAGGGAATGAAGAAGTACATATGCATAGTCTGAATAATTTAGCAAGAACAGAGGCAAGTTCTGGGGAACACTATTTCAAAACAATTGGCGGAATTCCATCTGGGCCTGGAGCTTTGTTGGTAGGTAAATTGTCTAGGATGGATTTCACGTACCTTGTCTGTATCTTAAGTGGAACAATTTCGGGAGAGTCAAGTTCTAGTGCTGAGACGTTCTGGCTGGCTTCCTCTAAGATAGAATTTCTGGCAAATGTACTGGCAAAGATATCTGCTTTCCCACGCGGCTCATTTGTAATGTTGCCATCTGGAGATTTTAGTGGGGGAATGGATGATAACTTGTTAAAGTTATTATTGAAAGAATTGAGAGTTGACCAGAATATTCTGTTGTCATTAGTTTGGAGGGTGAAGTGCTTGAAAGGGTACAACAAGGAAGAAAGGTTGCTGGTTCCTTGAAAGCAGTGATAAGAAACAGGGAAGTGAGCATGGAAGTGAAAAACTTACTACATGACAGTATTTTGATACCAACTCTAACGTATGGAAGTGAAGCTTTGACGTTGTTGGAAGGACACAAGTCAAGAGTGAGAGCAGTGGAAATTAGTTATTTAAGAGGAGCCTGTGGAGTCACGTGGAGAGACAGGCTGACAAATGAGGATATAAATAAGCGTTGTGGTGTGGATGTGGATGTGATAGGAAGCATTAGGAGGAATACACTGAGGTGGTTTGGCCATGTGGAGAGGATGGAGGGTGAAACTGACGAGGAGAGTGTATGTGAGTGAGGTGGAGGGGGGGAGAGGGAGGGGGAGGCCGAGGATGAGATGGAGGGATGGGGTGGAGAGGTATATGAGAGAGTGGGGTGTGAGTTGGGAGCAGGACAGTGAAATGGTGGGGGCAGGGCGACGTGGAGGCGATTTGTTTGTGGCCACCCCGTACGGGATTGAGGCGTCTGGCAATAGATAGACAGATAGATGGGGTTGTAAAGGAGGTGCAAGGTAGGGCAGTGGATGTGGGGTGGCTTTAGTAAATGAGAGTGAGATTTGGAAGATTCCGGTGTTGCTGTGTGCTGATGATACAGTATTGTTGAGAGAAGATGAATGGGAGTTGCAAGGTTTGGTGAATGAATTTGGGACAGTGTGTAGGAAGAGGAATCTGAAAGTTAATTTAAACAAGAGTAAAGTTATGGTGTTTGAGAGGAATGAAGTCACAGAATGTACAGTGAAGTTGGATGGTGAGGATATGGAAAATGTGAGTGCATTCAAGTACTTGGGTAGTGTGATGAGTAGGGATGGAACTTTGGGGGATGAAGTGCGTGAAAGGGTACAGCAGGGAAGGAAGGTTGTTGGTTTACTGAAAGCAGTGATGAGAAATAGGGAGGTGAGTATGGAAGTTAAGAAGTTACTGCATGATAGTATTGTGATCCCTACTCTGACGTATGGAAGCGAGGCGTGGACCTTGCAAGAGGGGAACAAGTCAAGAGTGAGGGCAGTGGAAATCAGTCACTTCAGAGAAGCATGTGGAGTGACATGGAGGGACAAGTTGACGAATGAAGAAGTGAAGGAACGTTGTGGGGTGGATGTGGATGTGGTTGAGAAGATTAGGAGAAATACACTGAGGTGGTTTGGACATGTGGAGAGAATGGAGAATGAAAGACTGACTAAGAGGGTGTATGTAGGTGAGGTGGAGGGAGGGAGAGGGAAGAGTAGACCGAAGATGAGGTGGAGGGATGGAGTTGAGAGGTATATGAGGGAGGTGGGAGTGAGTTGGGGGGAGGATAGTCAAATGGTGGGTGACAGAGCGACTTGGAGGCGTTTTGTCTGCGGGCACCCTTTGCGGGATTAGGGTGTCAGGCTATAGATAGAGAGATAGATAGACATTAGGGTTGTTAAGTAGTTTTGATGCTTGGTTTTGAAGAAAGTTTGATTTAGCAAGATTTATTACAGGTTTTGCATGGTTTCTAGCAATTTAAAATTGAGAGAGTGATTCAGATGTTTTTGATTTTAAATAATAGTTATATGCTGATGACTTTTGGACTGTTGCTCTGGCATAGTCTCTATCAAACCATTTAGGAGAGTTCGATCTTTTAGTGAATTGTTGTGTCATAAAGACTTTGTAGTTACTTGTAGAGAAGTATATTTTAGACTTGTGGTCGAGCGGCTTTTATATCTTGTAGTAGTTTCCCCACCAGATGTCATGTAGTGACGGGAGAGGTAAAGAATAGTATGGGACTATTTTTATTTGTCTTAGAAATATTAAACAGGTTTCTCACATGGAAAGAGTATAAGTCCCGGGTAGCTACCTCCCTGTCTCGCTATCTCTCTCTCTCTCTCTGTTCTAAGGCTAATCTCCGTCTCGACCTCTCTCTAGGGTCGCTTGTCTCCTTCTAAACTCTCTTTCCTAAAATCTGGTGTAGCAGGGGTGTGTCACGTATGTTCCTCATGGTTACCAGATCTTTCTTCACGAGAGGACTGCTGACAGCTAACTGCATCATCTCCTTACTGGCCGCTGTCGTCAGCTTTCCTCAGTGTTAAGAGTGTGTAAGCATGCTTAGCACTGCTCGATTCTCGCAGACACAACACCTTCTCATCATTTGACTTCCTGCTTCTATCTGTCTCTCTATCTATCTATTTATCTATCTATCTATTATGATTTGCAATTATAATATGGAGACCTACCACATTGCTCGGCCGCGCAAAAATGGCGTACCATCGACATTTAATAGTTATAACATATTAATACATACTACATACACATTATAATGAACTTATAAGCTAATTAAGTGAAATACATAATATTGTAAAGTAACATAATTGTATGAATATTGTATACATATATTATTCATAGTAAATAGTGATTATTCAGTAATATTACATTTTAAATAAGTTGTATACATTTTTGAATAAATGCATTAAAGTAAATTATTTAACTGTAATACAGTATGTACTTGGGATATTATAGTGAAATGCATACGTGCAAGAATAAAAATAGTTTAAAATTAAGATTATTGTAAGAGTTATTAATATTTCATTCAAAGATAATGGTACTGGTCTGTCATATATGGGTCATTCTTCTTTGTATTATTATTATTATTATTATTATTTTTGGAGTGTGAAGTGCTTGAAAGGGTACAGCAGGGAAGAAAGGTTGCTGGTTCCTTGAAAGCAGTGATAAGAAACAGGGAAGTGAGCATGGAAGTGAAAAAGTTACTACATGACAGTATTGTGATACCAACTCTAACGTACGGAAGTGAAGCTTGGACATTGTTGGAAGGACACAAGTCAAGAGTGAGAGCAGTGGAAATGAGTTATTTAAGAGGAGCCTGTGGAGTCACGTGGAGAGACAGGCTGACGAATGAGGATATAAAGGAGCGTTGTGGTGTGGATGTGGATGTGATAGGAAGCGTTATGAGGAACACACTGAGGTGGTTTGGCCATGTGGAGAGGATGGAGGGCGAAAGACTGACGAAGAGAGTGTATGTGAGTGAGGTGGAGGGGGGAAGAGGGAGGGGGAGGCCGAGGATGAGATGGAGGGATGGGGTGGAGAGGTATATGAGAGAGGGGGGTGTGAGTTGGGAGCAGGGCAGTGAAATGGCGGGGGACAGGGCGACTTGGAGGCGATTTGTTTGTGGCCACCCCAAACGGGATTGAGGCGTCTGGCAATAGATAGATAGATAGATTATTATTTTTTATATATATATAATTAATACTATATACAAAATATATACACTTCATTCAGGGTGGTTAACTGTGATGTTAACTCTCCCCCCACTAAACAATGACTCCAAATTAGCAATTCTTGCATGCATTCTGTGCATTGCCAACAGCAATACTGCAACTACAATGCAGATGATTATAAAGACAGAAGGTGCTTGGCTATACACATAATATGGGTTGAACATACTCAAACTCAAATCTTCCCAGGGCTTCATTGTTTCATTGATCAGCTGCATAGTTTCAAACTTAGGTGAAGTCAGCTTAATACTTGTGCTCATGTTTAAGTTCATATTAGGCAGTGGGTGGAAATGTTTGTGTGTATGGTTGATAATGGCGTAGTGATTGATGGTGGAAAAAGTAGACATGGATGGTGTAAATACCGCACAGTAGTCTGGTGCTATGTATAATCCTGAGGCTGATGTATGAGATGGTGGTATATCTGGACAGACTATGTAAACTGATGTGTTATGAGGGAAATAAAAACTGCGAGTGTCCAATGCGTTGATGGTGTACAAGTTTATCTGGAGCAAAAGTGAAGTTGCAATGATGATGAATATTGTTATTGCTGATGATAGCCATTTCACAAGGGACCGTATCAGTAGGCTGAAACGTGAAAATGTACGCAGGACAAAGATGAACAGCATGTAAGGATGTGCGGCACTTTCGCTCAATCGTTGACTCACTTGCGAAAGTGACAGTGTCTCGTCTCTTGGAGACCATGATGAGTTCGGTGTCTGTGTTGATGTTGATGATGACCAAAGTGTTGTTGTTTCTATAGGGGAAGGGGTGTATTTGGTATACTGTGAACAGGTCTTCCGTGATGAATGGTACATGAACTATCACTGATGTTGGTGTTAGTGTTGCTTCTAAGTACGGGTAATATTGCATAAATTCCCTACTGCGGAACAATGGCTTCAATTTATGTTTATGTATGCCTTGACTAACTATCTGACGTAGCTCATGAACTGGGAGTAAGTCATTTGTGATCTTGCCATCACCAGCATTCGAAATTCCTTGCATAAGTGCCCTGAAATGATCTCTAGTGTTCTCTAATTGTAGTAGAATCGTGTCAATATGTTCTGTGATGATGGAGAAGTGCTGGAAAAGAGTAACGTTGCCCTCTAAGTCATTTATTTTATCTATACTCTCGAGAGCTACGTTTTCTGCTTGTTTCAGATTTTTCACAATTGTCTTCATTGCCGAGTTCTGTCCTGTGATGAATTTATCCTGGTATGTTAGTACCTGAGCTATCTTATTAAATTTGTTGTTTATTTCTTTAAGGTCATCCTCTGTAGCCAATCCAAAGATGTTCCCAAGAATTGCGCCGCCCAGATCGAACAAACCGCGCTTTTGGCGAGTACGTGTGATATTGTTCCTGTCGCTCAGTACCTCCGTTCCATAAGATGGGAGATCTTGGATCATGACGAGCATAGTTGACTTCGCCTGTTCTAGTTTCCATTTCGCTAACTTCACCATTTCATCCACTTCCTTGGTGTTATGTGCTTGTGAAACATAATTCCCTATCTTGAAGTCCAGAGTTCGCATCGGCGTCGCAAGTCTTTCTACATAAGTAGGTAAGTCATACAAGTAATCTAGACTTATTTCAGTACTCATGACGTCCTTGACGATTGTAGTCGTGGCCGTTGGAGCTATGAGGCATCCTTGACGTACTATATGCTTGGGGTCTAGGTGCGCATATACTCTTACTATGTATAGGAGAATCCATAGCATAAGTCCCTTCATCGTAACCTACCGAAAAAAAAATCTATTAATTCCCTATAAAGCTGTGGTTGATGATAGTGATGATGTGCGTTACGGTTGGCTGTTATTTCATTTATAGAACGAGTTTAAATTGATATTTAATTCTCGTAAATGATGTACTGTAGATTTCATTGGAATAGTTGCACCTATGTTCGATTGTTTGGTATATGACCTTAATTTCTTTTTGTAATCATTGTTGTGTTCTTGCTTGGTTTCTTGAGGTACGTTCACCTGTTCGGTTGTATCCGAGGCTGAATAATTATGTGATAATTCCCTTGAAACTCGTTTTAAATGGTCAATATGAACTTGTTTTTCCTCGCCACTTGAAAGTGACTTAATTAAAACTTTGTTTGCTTTTATGTTAATTACTCTGTATGGGCCCTCAAATTTAGGGGATAATTTATTGTCTCTCGTATGAATGACTCCGTAAACAATGTCTCCTAAGCTGATAGGTGAATCTTTTGCCTTCTTGTTAAATGCCTCCGTCATTTCTTCCTTGGACATCGTTAATTGTTTTTTCACTCTTTTGTGAATGTCCTGGAATTCACGTAAACGGAGTTTAGAGTAATCATCGTAATTGTATATAGGCATGCTGTCACCTTCTAGGAGCTCATATGGTAATTTTTTATCTGTGCCATATATAATGAAATGTGGTGTGTCACCAATGGATTTATTTATAGACCCATTAATGGAGGCCTCTACTCTGGGAATCCAATCATCCCAGCTTGCATAATTTTCACTGAGAATGTGTCGTAGCACATCTAATACCTTTTTATTTTGTCTCTCTACCAACCCATTCGATGCTGGGTGATAGGCCAAAACGTTAACCTTTTTGATATTGTATTGTTTACATATTTCTTGTAAGATCTCAGAATTAAATTCTCCTCCATTATCACTTATTAATACCTTTGGGGTAGTAAAGCGACATATTACATTATCTGTTATTGCCTTTGCTACTGTCTCTGCTGTCTTATCTTTAATTGGAGCTAAAATGACATAACGGGAAAAATGATCCGTTGCTACGAATAAGTATAGGTTATTATTGTATGATAATGGCATCTTGAGTAAATCAACAGCGACAACGTCCCATGGTTGATGTGGTACTGGGTAATTACCCATCGGTGCAGGTGTGATTGGGTATCCTTTGTGTTCTGCACATGATTCGCATCTGTCTATATGATTGTTTATATCTCTTCGTAATGAAGGCCAGTAATATAATAGCTGGGCTTGGTTGAATGTCTTATCCTTTCCAGGGTGTCCTGCATGTGGGCTGTCGTGTATCATTCGTAATACTTGGGGTATCATGTCATTAGGTACTACCAACTGGTTAGTATTTCTTTGGCGTTTTGGTTGTTTAGAGTTAATTTTGTATAATGTATTATTGACCATTGTGAATTGTTCAAGTGGGACATGAAGTTTGGGTAATTGTATGTCATCTCCACTTTCTAACTTGTATATTACTTTTGACCATACTGGGTCAAGTCTTTGTGCCTTTGCGATATCCTCGTGGTTTGGGATATTTCCTTTGAGATCTAACGCCGCGACCGGAATTGTGTTCGGGTTCCTAGATAATGCGTCAGCTACTATATTCATTTTACCTTGTATATAATGTATTTGTACATTGTAGTTTTCAACTGTACATTTCCATCTTGCTCTCCTCCCAGAAAGGAGTTTTTCTTTAAACATACCCACCAGTGGTTTATGGTCGGTGAATAAGTGGATTTCGTAACCATATACCAAATCTCGAAACTTTTGTAATGCAAAAATCACTGCAAGTGCCTCTAAGTCTGTAGTGCTATAATTTTTCTCCGCACCTCTTGTTTGTCTGCTGGCAAATGCAATTGGTTGATTCTTTCCTCTTTTATCTTCCTGCATCAGTACAGCCCCTAATCCTTTAACTGATGCGTCTGTACAAATAAGAAATGATTTCGTGTAATTCGGATATGCTAAACAAGGTGCATTTGTTAGTTTAATTTTTAGATTGTTAAATGCCCTTTTTGTTCTTCTTCCCATTGGAATACAGCATCTTTTTTGAGTAGTTGGAATAGAGGGAAGGCTATATGAGAGAACTGTGGTACGAAGGACCTATAGTACCCAGCCAGACCTAAAAATTGTCTAACTTCGTCAGTCGTAGTGGGTTCAGGAAAATCTCTCACTGCCTGTATTTTGTCATCAGTGGTGTGAATACCATCAGAGCTTAATTTGTGGCCTAAGAAATTTATTTCCTTAAAGCAAAATTTGCATTTAGAAAGTTTAATTTTTAATCCAGCATCACTAAGCTTTTGTAAGAGTAAGTCTAATTTCCTGAGATGATCCTTAATATTCTTCGTTGCGATAATAATATCGTCAAGATAAACAAATATTCCTTGTCATTAAGATATGATGTTATGAAATACGCCTCTTGTTTATTTATGTCCTAGCAAACTAGATGATTAAATAAGTTGAATATAGCTAATTTTAGCACTGAGAAGAAATGAGCAAGTATAATTTTACCCACTTGATACAGATCGTAGAGGTGTGTCGATACAAAAGTCGATCTCGGAAAAAAATACAGGTTTGATTGAAGATCTCTTGATAATTCTAGTGGTGTGTTGATGGACGATATTACTCAGGAAACTCCATGGCCTGGTATTTGTAGTGGTTAACGGCTGTCCCAGGCAAACCTCAGCATAGAACGTCGAATTTCCAACTTAACTGTGAAAATAAGTGAATATGAGTAGGAGCTATGTGAATAATGAGTAATGAGTAGTGGGTGAGAAGAGCCTGGTGTCAGTCACACGTTGCTTGGCATGGCAGACTCGCGTTGTGATGTCATCTCAGCACATGGTGACGTCGGCTTCCCACACTGGTAGCTGTGGTGAGTGAATGAGTAGCGATGAGTAACTTGAGTGAAGACGAGTGAGTAAGATGAGTTGTGAGTCGTGTCTCACTCTTCGTTTGTTTGTTCCGTTTTTCTATGTGGAAGTTTTCTCGGTCCTTTTCTCTAGTGATTTACTCGTTGTGGGATGAAGACTGCCGCTACTTGTAGGTGCGTGTAGAAGATTATACAGACGACGTAGAGTTGTTAATTGTAGTTGACTGTAGATGGCTGTAGTTGATTGTAGATGGCTGTAGTTGATTGTAAATGTCATAAAGACTTTGTAGTTACTTGTAGAGAAGTATATTTTAGACTTGTGGTCGAGCGGCTTTTATATCTTGTAGTAGTTTCCCCACCAGATGTCATGTAGTGACGGGAGAGGTAAAGAATAGTATGGGACTATTTTTATTTGTCTTAGAAATATTAAACAGGTTTCTCACATGGAAAGAGTATAAGTCCCGGGTAGCTACCTCCCTGTCTCGCTATCTCTCTCTCTCTCTCTGTTCTAAGGCTAATCTCCGTCTCGACCTCTCTCTAGGGTCGCTTGTCTCCTTCTAAACTCTCTTTCCTAAAATCTGGTGTAGCAGGGGTGTGTCACGTATGTTCCTCATGGTTACCAGATCTTTCTTCACGAGAGGACTGCTGACAGCTAACTGCATCATCTCCTTACTGGCCGCTGTCGTCAGCTTTCCTCAGTGTTAAGAGTGTGTAAGCATGCTTAGCACTGCTCGATTCTCGCAGACACAACACCTTCTCATCATTTGACTTCCTGCTTCTATCTGTCTCTCTATCTATCTATTTATCTATCTATCTATTATGATTTGCAATTATAATATGGAGACCTACCACAGTTGACTTGATATGAATAAATCCATACCAGCTAGTATTAAGTTACATATGTGAGACTGGGTAGAATTGACATCATTAGAGAAGAAAGGCTGCCATGGAATGCCAGCAAGATAATTTCTAAATTCATCCCAGTTTGCCCTATCAATGTGCCATCGGGTCACCCTGACAGGTTCAGAATGGAGAGGTTTGTGGGGGCTAACTAATGAGACTTTGATGAGATTGTGGTCAGAGGATCCAAGTGAAGACAATACCTCTATCCTGTACTGATCTGGATTATTTGTCACGAAGAGATCCAAAAGATGGGCATTATGGTCAGGATTATCTGAGAGAAAGATTACAAAAGTCAAAACCAGTTTCTGGGAATATGACCGCTGAAGAAATTACTTATTAGCTCAAATTGGTAGTAAGAAAATATTTATTGTTTTCTAGTATGATCTATTTGTCCTTATGCATTCCTACCAGCTTTCGTCTCGTTTTATTCAGAAAAAAAAAAAAAATTGAGCTACGTATTAAAATGTATTAAGGGATGTTTATATTTGATATATTACAGCTTTAATTGTGAAGAAAGAAGAGTTAGGATATGGGTTATTCTATACAATTGGACTCCTATGATAGCAGGAAACTTTTGTTTGCAAGGCATATTGATGAAACTCATTATAAACAGTGACTCGACTAGAGGAATGGAGATTTAGTTCATTATGTCTTTATCTTAAGTTTTTGCATGTTCTATGTTGTCATACTCGAACACCACTGGTTCCTCCCTGATAATGTGGACAGGCCTTTCAATACTTGTAAGAAATTTTTTTTTTACACTTACAAAATCATCAAGCCTTGCAACTTTCATTTTACCTCACTTAAGTGTACAGCATCATCAGTGAAAGTAGAACAGATAATATTTAAAACCTTCCTTCTCTCACTAAGGACACGCCGACATCCTCTGCCCAATCGTGTAGGGTATTTAAACATTGTTTCAATTGTTTGCTGGAAATGTCTCTATTTCTGCTTCTTTATCTACTTTTCCGCCCAAGGCTACTCCCCCTGTCCAGTCTTCTTATATTATATGACCAATGGTCCACTGTAAGGCTCCTTTTATGTCCATCATGTTCTTTCTTAAGAGAAGGATGCATTCTCGTCTAAGCTGAATATTATGATCTAGAGGTAACAGGTGTACCATATAATAAACAATCAACGTGAATCAACAGTGAAAAGAATATTTCCCTGTGTGTGTGTAGGGGGGGGGGTTGTGGTGTGTGTGTGTAGGGGGGGTTGTGGTGTGTGTGTGTGTGTGTGTGTGTAAGTCTCTTCTTCGTTAGGAGAGGGGCGTTTTTTCATCTTTTTTCATCCATTCATTCATTCATCATCCAATCCTACGTTGCCCCATGAGGAGCGTAGGAGCCCGGGGCTAGGCAGTTGGTCCCGACATTTAAGATGAGAGTGACCAGCCTCACTCATCCCTGAGTGGCATTACGTGAGCAATAAACCCCAACCACCCCTTGGATAAAACCTTCACCGGCTCAATCCGATTGGAGCGCAATAATTACCCATCAAACCACCAGGCGCCAAAATTTGGTTATATGCTTACCACCCAGCGTAGTAAATGGTTTCCTGGTAATTTGAATAATTTCATGAGGAACTAGCAACAATAAAGTTTCAGATAACATGAATTTCTAAATTTGAGAATGATTAGCTCTATCTGTCTATGCTTCTTACCGAAGGGTTGCGTTCCCTCGGTAGCTGAATAGAATCGTATGGTGATTGCATTAATAAAATGACAAATCATCTGGGTAAATGACTGAGTCTCATTCTATCATTCTCTCTGTCTGTCATATTGTTAGGTGTTCCTTAGTCAATGAGTGACTTCTACCCCAAAATGACCAAAAATTTAGAGCTAGTAAGAATATAACAGAAATCAGAAGATTCCCTCAAAGAATTCAACACCTGTGCACATCAGCTGGCATAAGGACTGAATATATTACTGCAACCTGTGACCTTCTTCTTCGTCTATTTGCTCTCAGAATCGGATCACTCTATTCTTGCTTAACTTATAACCTATCCAACATCCAACAAGGCTAGCTCAAGTCCGATCAGGACCGTTTGATTGTACTTTGCCTGGTGACTTTCACATCTGACCTTTCCTTGTGACCTTGGCTTGATTCACTGATCCAAAAATCGAAACACTTTATCATTGCTTTAACCTGAATTCTTCACGGAGTTTGGTATACATCGGGTGCAAACTATTAAGGCGACCTGGTCAGGTAACCTTTATCACTGACCTATTGTTCGATTATTCTCCACCCATCCTTCATGTTTGGTTCAGTTCGAATGAAAATTGTTTTGGGGTATTATTCACACACAGACTCACGGATCAATTGCTGACCTTGCTCTGTGACCTTGGGCTTAGACTGATAGTTCTCATTATTGAATCTCTTCGTTCCTTCCTTACCCTTAACCGTTCCACCAAGTTTGGCTTAAATTATGTAAATACTGAGCTGATCTTGCCTTGGTATGTTGGTTTTTTACCTTTCACTTGTGACCCTCATCTTTGACTAATTATTCTTAAAGTCGGACCTTTTTATTCTTTTCTTTTCCTCAACCGTTCAACGATGTGTTGTCTAAGTGAGATAAAAACTGTTTAGTTTTCCCTTATCATGAGAACTAGATCTTTTATCTATTATTCTAAACTAACTATTGGTTATTCTTTATCTGATCTTCAATCACTTCACCAGATTTGATTAAAATAGGATTGTAACTCTCAGATGAACTTTGACTTTCTGTGGCATTGGCCTTTGACTGTTTGGTCCCAAAACTGAATCATATTTCTGCCTTATCCTCAAATGTTCGTCCTAATTTGGTCTAAACTGCATTTTTAAAAAAGCTCATTTCCTTGGTCAACGTTTGACCTAATCCTGTGAACTTGACCTTTGATATATTGTTCTAAAAAGCAATACATTATCTCATGGAATTACCCAGCACCATTCAGTCACCTTCGATTAATATCGGATAAAAACTGTTGTTAACACACACTCACACACACACACACACACACACACACACACACACACACACACACTTCACTCAACATACAAAGTGCCCTCGCATCAGTAATGCAGGTGTATTTAATGTGCTTCCGTAGGAATGTCTTTGTTATGAGTCAGGGGCATTTTACCTTAGGCTAAGAAAAACAAAAAATCAAGAATCAAAATCGGCAATGATGAGAAAGTATGAAATATTGTATCTGAAATCATTAACCCGCCCCGTCCCGGAGACGTGAATTCACGTCCTCACATGATGTGCACTCATATCCCGAAGACGTGAATTAATGCTTAACATTGCAAGGTCCCTAATTTGCACAATTTTCAATTTTTGCGAGTGATTTCGTGAGTGATTTTTGGCACGTATACACGGGACATCTTCCTCTATTCCTCTACAAGATGCCAAGCAGGGACAATTCATTACACGGCATAACCCTCCCGCCCCCTTCACGCCATTGTCTCGGCAATTCACCTGTTACCAGTGACCTGGCCAATAAAGACATTCAGGGCCAGAGTGATTCCCCAATCGATGACAATGTGGAGGACAAAATTTACATAGCATTAGAGGAAGAAACAGTCAGAAATGATGATCAGGTAATGTGGGAAAAAAAGGTCATGAATGGTGATGAGTTAGTGAGTGGAACAATGCTTATAATGCCTATATTACTGTTTGAAAACCAATATACTCTTGTACTACATATAAATTCGTACCAAGTAAATAAATAAATACTGTTTATGAGTGGATAAAATAGTTACCCTCCCATAGAACTCGTTTTCTTTGGTGCCAGCCTGTTAGAAAATCCAGTCAGGTAAGGAGGTACTCGTCCCTAGATCGAGTATTTTAAACCTCAGGTGAGCGATTTCTCTATGAATTTTCGATGTTTCTCAGCACAAGCGGATGTTTTAGCCAAAAAAAAAAAAAGGTCCAAAAATGTCGGGACTGGGGCATACCACCGCCCAGAAAACGTCGGGATGTGGCGGGTTAATCAGATGATCAGAAGGTCAGCCCATCATCTCTGTAATTTTGCCAAAATCGCATCAGTAGTATTTGTGTAAAGTTGTTAACAGACAGACAAACAAACAAACAGACAAACTGAGTGAAAACAATACCCCTCCCAGAGCCCCTCCGGGGCGGGGACGGGTAATCAATGTGAATGGACAATGCAGAGCCTGTTTCTGTCTATCGATCTATCCCAGAGGAGAGGCGTTTTCGTTCCTGATTTGGACGTCATTGTTTGCCGTTAGCAAGGAAGGAACAGTCATGTTGAATCTTAATGGAGAGTGACTGTCTGTTCCAGTATCTGTCTGTTTGTCTGTTTTCTTTTCAGTACGGGAATTGTATATTTTCACCTTGACTTACTGTGTTTGATGGTAGTAAGAATTAAATAACATTATTAAATGATATATTGAGGTGTATGACTTTCTTTCCATCAGTTTTTCTATCTGCTTGTCTCTGTGACGATGTCCTGAAGATGACTTGTAATCAGCTGCGTTATTCACTACCACAGAGAACTTGAAAAGAGCTTCAATACTAGTGAAGAAACTACTATAATTTACATTTCAAGCTTTTATATCTCATTTCTTTTTGCATGACGTTCTTTTGTTGCTATGCACTCAAATATACAGTGACTTGCATATATTTACTAAATACAGATTCTGTAACATGTCTCAGATATCATGAACTGCTTCAAACCGCGAAGCAAATGAGTGAGGATGGTGTGACGAATGAGGGGAGGGTCGTTTGGGACTGTGTCCAAACACAAACCATTTTTGGTTCCATGGGCCTGGCATCGACAAATCCTCGATACTTTCTTTGGATCGAGTGTGTTAAAATATTTTAATCGAACATTTATTTGAATATTTACCCTAAATATTCTGGACAGCAAGTTGGGCTCTAACGGTTCTATCAGTAAGTTTCAAAAGTCACTGCTCTCTTATTTTTCGTTATGAAGTGAATTAGTATCAGTATAAGGGAACTGATGGAAAGACAGAAGTCAAGAGTGAGAGCAGTGGAAATGAATTATCTGAGAGGAGCATGTGGAGTTACATGGAGAGACAAACTGACAAATGAGGATGTGAGGGAACGTTGTAGTGTTTTTTTTTTTTTTTCAGTGTAAAGAAGAACGAACCAAAGGCCAGGAGCCCGCGAACCGTTCCTTCCAAGAAAAAAAACAAAATCAATACAAAGGAGAGCCAAATTTAAGATTCGTTCGTTTAGAGATGCCTGGACACATTGCGTTTGAAAGACTGGAGATCATAGGAAGTACGAAGTACAGACAGAGGGAGACAGTTTCAAAGTTTACCTGTTGCACATATGAAGGACTGCGAGTAAGGTTAACTCCCGGATTAGAGAGTTGAACAGAAAAGGGATGAGAGTTTGTTGCTAGACGGGTGCTACTCACCAGTCGTAGAGGTGGAGGGAAGTATGCAGACAGTTCAGATGAGCAGTGATTATTGAAGTGGCGATAGAAAAGAGATAAAGATGCAACAGTGCGGTGATGTGGCAGATTTAAGGGAGCCAGTAGGAGGAGAGTTAATGAGATGAAAAGCATTTGACTCCACCCTATTGAGAAGAGCTGTGTGTGGGGAGCCTCCCCACACATGAGAGTTGTACTCAACACAGGGGCGAATAAACCCCGTAAATAGAGTCAACAACTGTGCAGGGGTAAAGAATATACGGAATCGGCTTAGCATACCTAATCTCTTGGAAGCAGATTTTACTAGAGATGTAATATGATCTTTCCAAGATAAGTCCCGAGAGAATGAAACCCCACGTATGTTTGAGGATGATCAGGACTGAGCTGGATATTATTAAACATTACTGGGTACTCCTGTGGAAGATTTTATCCGGTTGATAGCGGTAAGAACTGAGCCTTTGATGAATTAAAAACAACAAGATTATTTTTAGCCCACTCAGATATACTAGCCAAGTCAGATATTAGGTGTGCCATAACCTCATCCCTTGTTTGTTGAAGTAACCACTGAGATGGATGTTGCGGGACGCAAATGGAAAGGCGAAAGTGGAATCATCAACGTATGAGTGGATATGGTTAAATGTACAGCTTAGAAGGTCATTGATGGATAAAAGGAAGAGAGTTGGTGATGGGACATAGCCCTGAGAAATGCCACTATTGATAGTATGAGAAGAATGGTTGCTGTATACAACAGTAGCTATAGAACGACCAGAAAGGAAACTATAGATGAAGGCACAGATAGTAGGATAGAAACCGTAAGAAGGAGGTTTGGAAATTAAAGATGTATGCCAGAGCCGATCGAAAGCCTTTGGATGTCAAGTGCAATAGCAAAGCTTTTGCCAAAGCCCAGAAATAAGGATGGACTTCAGTCTGAAGCGCAGGTAAGAAGATCATCAGTAGTGCGTCCCTGACGGAACCCATACTGACGATCAGAAGGAAGACTGTGATAGGAGAGACGATTTAAAATTCTTCTGTTAAGAATGGACTCGAAAATCTTTAAGACACAGGATATTAACCCCTTAACCGCGGGGCGTCACTTTCGTGACGCTTGGGAGCAAGGGATCATACCGCGGGGCGTCGCTTTTGTGATTCTGTGTTATTTTGAATTCACCCGGGCTTCCAAGTGGGGGCTTGTATCATCTATCAGTACTGCCAATGTCCAACACTAGTCAGCACTCCTAATCTCATCTGTACTCCCATCCATTGTTGACAATTTAGCCATTTCTCCCCATTCTTGACTCCCCTCCCTACCCCCCCTCCATTACCCTATCCTCTCGCCTGGCCGGCCGTGCTACGCTAAGTAAATCTTCCCTGGAATTTTTCACTGATTTCATCCATTGAAATAAGCCCTATGTCCTATTCTTATACCAAATAATATATACAAGAAAGAAATAAGGTAAGTGAGAGTGCCAGACACCTGGAATTGGCTAATTATCACCTGACAACACCTCACGTGCACTCGTTCGCTAATTTTCGCTGTTTTTTTCCCCTTGGAATATGCCCTATAATCTATTTTCGTAATAAATATACATGTAAGGAGGGAAGGGAGAAGCCTAAGTGATATTTACATTCACCTGGAACTACCTAATTTATAATGTATTGTCTAGATTTCCTGCCAATCATATCAGTGCTAAACAAAGATGTTTCAAGATCTAACATTGGTAGCTCTGAATATATATCTCCCAAGTAGGCCTCTAATCTATTTTCGAAATAAATATACATGTAAGGAGGGAAGGGAGAAGCCTAAGTGATATTTACATTCACCTGGAACTACCAAATTTATAATGTATTGTCTAGATTTCCTGCCAATCATATCAGTGCTAGACTTAGCTGTTTCAAGAAGTAATATTGGTAACTCTGAATAACCCCTTAGCAGGCCTCCAGCTGGCCCTCCGTTATCAGGTTACTCTCAACTTCCGAAGCGAGAGTACGTATGTTTCTTCTTGCTGACTTCAAGGCCTTTTTTCACCCCCATGCAAATGGCCCTGTGACCTTTACCCCCTACTAAACCTCGTGTGGAAAGAGGTAAAGGGCTGACAATTGATAAAAGAGTGACTACGATCTTTCTATTGAGTAAAACAGTGCAAGTGGAATTGTAAATAATGTGTAAATAATGTGTAAACAGCAAGTGAAAGTAATGAATGTAAATATACGTGAACAATGGAAAATAGTTTTATAAGTTATTTCAAGTGACAGTGCACAACACAGTGTAAATAAAATAGAAATGTAAATAACGTAATTAAAATAGAGAACGTAAATAGAAATGTAAATGAGTAGTATTATAAGAATACGAGTATATACCCTAGGAGTAATGAAAGTGAAAGTTTCACTCTAGCATGTCTGAATGCTATGAGTTATGAGAGTGAAGATGAAAGTGACATTCACTCTCAATGCCAGTATACAGGACGAGAAAGTGAATGCTACGTATTTTATTGAAAGAAATTGAATCCCTACAGTGACAATAAACTAATACTACTGAAGGAAACTTATGAATAAAGACTGTAGATATATATAAGTGTTATATAGTAATAGAAATATAAAGTGTGAGGGGTTTTATGAATAATAAATGACAGACCACTAAGAGCGAACTAGTGCCAGTGCGACGATCAGACGCGCTCGTAATTTCCATTGCTTTCACATGTTTTTTTTTTTAGTATGGATCCCAAACTACTTGAAAATTGTAGAATATTGTTTATAGTGTTTGTATCTGGCTGTGGTAATCGTATTACGGGTTGTCGGGAAGTGTAAAGTGGAGACTTCGTTACCCTATTTCAGAGGTCTCCACAAGTCCTACGGTAACTGACGAAGGCTCAACAATCATTCCAGGAGAAAGCTGAAGGTATGTGCCATAAGCATATGTAATTTTATTATTCTAGGACTAATAACTGATTTTTGGCAAATATTTTTTGAGAGTCTGTCGGAGCCCAAATAACCCAGCGGCACACGCAAGTCATTGGTAAACAAGCCCGCGGTGTAGGGGTTAAAGCACTTGGGCGATAGTTAGGGGATTGGGAATGGTCACCCTTCTTTAGGACTGGCTGAATGAGAGCAGACTTCCAGCAAGAATGGATGGTACAAGGTGATTGACAAGGGAGAAAGAGTTTACCCAGCCAGGGTGTAAGCAAAGAAGCACAGTTCTTGAGGACAACAGGAGGGACTCCAGCAGGCCCATATGCCTTGTTAGTATTGAGGCCAGTGATGGCAGAAAATACATCAGCTGAAGAAATGTTAATGTCAGCCATTAGGAAGTCAGAGGGGGGAAGTGATGGAGGAACAGCACTGGACTTGTTTACGGTGGAATTGGAAAAGAAAATCTGAGTGAAAAGATCTGCATTATCAGTAGAAGAAATAGTTACAGAGCCATTACAGTAGAAAAGAGGAGGGAAGGTTGATGAAGTAAAGTTGTTAGCAGGTTTTTGGCAAGGTACCAGAAGAAGCGGGAAAAATTCGAGTTGAAGAGTTGAGAGCATTTAGTAGGGATGAAATATTTTTTGTAGAGCAAAGAACAGGCTTAGCACAATTTCGGGAAGAAACATAAAAAAAGATGTGATTCAGGAGCGTGATTAACCCGTCCCATCCCGTGGACGTGAATTCACGTCCTCACATGATGTGCACTCATATCCCAGAGACGTAAATTAATGCGGCAACATTGCAAGGTGCATAATTTTCACAATTTTCAAATTTCGCGCCTGATTTTTGGTTCGCCCGCCTACGCAAACCTCACCTACTTGCTGCCAGGCGGGCAAGCTCTTAGACCCAGCGTGACCCTGCCTGCCCCTTGTCTCATCCACTCACCTCTCAGCAGTCACCAAGGTCAGACATGGCACGTCGTGTTTTGTCAGAGGAGGAGATACAAGCCGCCCTGGATGCCTTTACAGGCGACAGTGATTCCCCACTGGACGACGACACCCTTGACAAGGATTACGTACAGCCTGATGAGGTTACCAGCAGCAGTGATGAGGAGGTCCCTTCCCCAAGGAAAGTGAAATACATCACGTACCGGAAGGCAAGGGACGGCCAGCCTGCACCATGTGCTGCATCCCTGACACCTAGCCAACCACAACACAGAGAATCGGATGAGGATGAGGACGAGGACGATGATGATGAAGCAGGACCTGGCGTATCTTCATGGCTGGGGAAGGAGAAGATATCGCCGAGTGGGACAGAGGTAACATCGCGACTGTTCCACAGGTATGGTCCTCCTATGTGTTCTGTGGCAGGAAGTAGTGGTGTGGGGATGGTTAGGGCAGCAGAAAGTGAAAGTGGTGGGGCGGGAGAGCGGAGAGAGATGTGTGATAGCGAGAGTGGTGTGGGAGAGGCAACACGTGCATGTGGTGTTCGTGTGCAGCGTGGAGGGGAGGAGCAGCTGCTCCCAAGCACTTCATTCGACTCCCAATATTCACTTACTTCCTCCCCACAGCCCCAGGATGTGGGGAAAGGAAGGAAAGGGAAGGGAAAGGGAAAAGGAAAGGGGAGAGGGGCAGGAACTAGTGGTGTGGGGATGGTTAGGGCAGCAGAAAGTGAAAGCAATTGTCTAACATGTAATTGGGTAATATGTTATGTTAGAAGTAATATAAAAGGTGAAAAAATAGATTCTGAGTTGAAGAAATCATGAGGGAACGTGAAGTGACTTGGTAAATAAGCGCTATTACTATGCTAATTCTTTTCGTAAAGCATGTACATCTATAAAACCAATTGTATAACATGTAAATGGGTAATATGTTATGTTAGAAGTAATATAAAAGGTGAATAATTAGATTCTGAGTTGAGGAAATAATGACAGAACATGATTTCACTTGGTAAGAAAGTGCTATTTCAACGCTAATTATTATCATAATGCCTCAAAATATGTACAATTATGTAAAGAAGAAAATGGTATGATGTTATTGTGGAAGTAATATGGAACTTGAAAAAATACAATAGCTGATGAAATAACGATGTTTGTTATCCATCGGTGACATAATCGACCGATTTCGCTAGGTTCGCGCAGTGGTACATTCCTTATTTCTCATGTTTTTCTGTATAAAACCCAATATACTTCTGTTATACATGTTTTCAACGTTGTAATAAATGAAAATGTACGTAAACAGAATCATTTCAGATAGCCCAAGCAACCATAGAAAACGTGAGAGGACCAGACTACCGTGAGAGAATGGGAGTACAGGTGGAACTCACCTGCATCCGCTAGGGCCATTTATTGACCCCGGTGACCACTTTCTTTGTGATTTTCCTTAGTTTCTCACCAAAAGCGGATGTTTGAGCCAAAAAAAAAAAAAAGGTCTAAAATTGTCGGGATTTGGGCGTACCACTGCCCAGAAAACGTTGGGATGGGGGGGGGGTAAACCAAGGTTTTCTTGTATTAGTCAAAGGATATTAGAAAGGAATTTATCCTTCCATGCACGAGAAAATAACCTCTGTAATGCACATTGCACACTCAGATGGCTCCCGGCCATGGAAGCAATAATCTTTCCAGGGAATATCAAAGAAATACCGCCTGAGGGCCTCCCAGCCAGCAGCCCCAAAATGCCACAACCGACGTTTCTTTGGAGGGTCCACAGGCCGAGCTGGAGCGATAGGACAAGTTAAGGTAATAAGGTTGTGATAGGGAGAGCTCAACAGAGAGGAAAGATTAACAGGGTAAGCAGAAGGATTAGCTGTAAGGAAGAGATCAAGTATGTTGGAACACTCTTCAAGGTGGTCAGGGATACGGGTAGTGTGCTCTAGAAACTACACTAGGTTGTTAAGGATAGTAAAGTTGTAGGCTTGTCCAACAGATGGATCAGTGAAAGGAGAGGAGAGCCAAACGTGGTGGTGGACTTTGAAATCTCCTAGAATGGAGATTTCAGAGAAAGGAGAAACGGATAGCATGTGTTCCATCGTGAGTGTAAGATAATCGATGTGGATGTGATAGAAAGCCTTAGGAGTATTACACTGAGATAGTTTGGCCATGTGGAGAGGATGGTGAGCGAGAGACTAACGAGGAAAGTGCAGTGTGATTGAGGTGGAAGGGGTGAGAGGAGAGGGAGATCGATTATGAGAGAGAGGGATGGATTGGAGAGGTATTTGCAGGAAAGGGGGTGAGCTGGAAGGAGGGCAGCGAAATGGCAGAGGACATGGCGACATGGAAAACAGTTAAGGAAGACAAGATGTCGAGAATAAACTGAAGAGAAATTTAATCTCCTGAGATGCATTGATTGAGCTTAAACTTTCTTTGTATTTGTCTGATTGCAAGTAAGTTTCATATGTAATTTGGACGATACGTCCATATTTTGGTCACAACCTGACTGTAGGTATAGACTAGTCCTTGACGCCGTGTCAGCTGGACGATTTACTCCGTCCCACCTCAAATCTACTGGAGTTCTACATTCCCAATACACTGAAACATATATAAGGTGCAGCTGCGAACATAAGTATCGATTAACCTCATTAACGTAGGAGTCAGAATGGTTTCTGGAACCCAGCGATTTAACCTCCAGAATCCAAGCACATTATATGATATAATTGCTTATTTAATATTTTGAATTTAAACATTGTTTCAATTGTTTGCTGGAAATGTCTCTATTTCTGCTTCTTTATCTACTTTTCCGCCCAAGGCTACTCCCCCTGTCCAGTCTTCTTATATTATATGACCAATGGTCCACTGTAAGGCTCCTTTTATGTCCATCATGTTCTTTCTTAAGAGAAGGATGCATTCTCGTCTAAGCTGAATATTATGATCTAGAGGTAACAGGTGTACCATATAATAAACAATCAACGTGAATCAACAGTGAAAAGAATATTTCCCTGTGTGTGTGTAGGGGGGGGGTTGTGGTGTGTGTGTGTAGGGGGGGTTGTGGTGTGTGTGTGTGTGTGTGTGTGTGTGTGTGTGTGTGTGTGTGTGTGTGTGTGTGTGTGTGTGTGTAGGGGGGGTTGTGGTGTGTGTGTGTGTGTGTGTGTGTGTGTGTGTGTGTAAGTCTCTTCTTCGTTAGGAGAGGGGCGTTTTTTCATCTTTTTTCATCCATTCATTCATTCATCATCCAATCCTACGTTGCCCCATGAGGAGCGTAGGAGCCCGGGGCTAGGCAGTTGGTCCCGACATTTAAGATGAGAGTGACCAGCCTCACTCATCCCTGAGTGGCATTACGTGAGCAATAAACCCCAACCACCCCTTGGATAAAACCTTCACCGGCTCAATCCGATTGGAGCGCAATAATTACCCATCAAACCACCAGGCGCCAAAATTTGGTTATATGCTTACCACCCAGCGTAGTAAATGGTTTCCTGGTAATTTGAATAATTTCATGAGGAACTAGCAACAATAAAGTTTCAGATAACATGAATTTCTAAATTTGAGAATGATTAGCTCTATCTGTCTATGCTTCTTACCGAAGGGTTGCGTTCCCTCGGTAGCTGAATAGAATCGTATGGTGATTGCATTAATAAAATGACAAATCATCTGGGTAAATGACTGAGTCTCATTCTATCATTCTCTCTGTCTGTCATATTGTTAGGTGTTCCTTAGTCAATGAGTGACTTCTACCCCAAAATGACCAAAAATTTAGAGCTAGTAAGAATATAACAGAAATCAGAAGATTCCCTCAAAGAATTCAACACCTGTGCACATCAGCTGGCATAAGGACTGAATATATTACTGCAACCTGTGACCTTCTTCTTCGTCTATTTGCTCTCAGAATCGGATCACTCTATTCTTGCTTAACTTATAACCTATCCAACATCCAACAAGTATAGCTCAAGTCCGATCAGGACCGTTTGATTGTACTTTGCCTGGTAACTTTCACATCTGACCTTTCCTTGTGACCTTGGCTTGATTCACTGATCCAAAAATCGAAACACTTTATCATTGCTTTAACCTGAATTCTTCACGGAGTTTGGTATACATCGGGTGCAAACTATTAAGGCGACCTGGTCAGGTAACCTTTATCACTGACCTATTGTTCGATTATTCTCCACCCATCCTTCATGTTTGGTTCAGTTCGAATGAAAATTGTTTTGGGGTATTATTCACACACAGACTCACGGATCAATTGCTGACCTTGCTCTGTGACCTTGGGCTTAGACTGATAGTTCTCATTATTGAATCTCTTCGTTCCTTCCTTACCCTTAACCGTTCCACCAAGTTTGGCTTAAATTATGTAAATACTGAGCTGATCTTGCCTTGGTATGTTGGTTTTTTACCTTTCACTTGTGACCCTCATCTTTGACTAATTATTCTTAAAGTCGGACCTTTTTATTCTTTTCTTTTCCTCAACCGTTCAACGATGTGTTGTCTAAGTGAGATAAAAACTGTTTAGTTTTCCCTTATCATGAGAACTAGATCTTTTATCTATTATTCTAAACTAACTATTGGTTATTCTTTATCTGATCTTCAATCACTTCACCAGATTTGATTAAAATAGGATTGTAACTCTCAGATGAACTTTGACTTTCTGTGGCATTGGCCTTTGACTGTTTGGTCCCAAAACTGAATCATATTTCTGCCTTATCCTCAAATGTTCGTCCTAATTTGGTCTAAACTGCATTTTTAAAAAAGCTCATTTCCTTGGTCAACGTTTGACCTAATCCTGTGAACTTGACCTTTGATATATTGTTCTAAAAAGCAATACATTATCTCATGGAATTACCCAGCATCATTCAGTCACCTTCGATTAATATCGGATAAAAACTGTTGTTAACACACACTCACACACACACACACACACACACACACACACACACACACTTCACTCAACATACAAAGTGCCCTCGCATCAGTAATGCAGGTGTATTTAATGTGCTTCCGTAGGAATGTCTTTGTTATGAGTCAGGGGCATTTTACCTTAGGCTAAGAAAAACAAAAAATCAAGAATCAAAATCGGCAATGATGAGAAAGTATGAAATATTGTATCTGAAATCATTAACCCGCCCCGTCCCGGAGACGTGAATTCACGTCCTCACATGATGTGCACTCATATCCCGAAGACGTGAATTAACGCGCAACATTGCAAGGTCCCTAATTTGCACAATTTTCAATTTTTGCGAGTGATTTCGTGAGTGATTTTTGGCATGTATACATGGGACATCTTCCTCTATTCCTCTACAAGATGCCAAGCAGGGACAATTCATTACACGGCATAACCTCTCCCCCCCCCTGCACGCCATTGTCTCGGCAATTCACCTGTTACCAGTGACCTGGCCAATAAAGACATTCAGGGCCAGAGTGATTCCCCAATCGATGACAATGTGGAGGACAAAATTTACATAGCATTAGAGGAAGAAACAGTCAGAAATGATGATCAGGTAATGTGGGAAAAAAAGGTCATGAATGGTGATGAGTTAGTGAGTGGAACAATGCTTATAATGCCTATATTACTGTTTGAAAACCAATATACTCTTGTACTACATATAAATTCGTACCAAGTAAATAAATAAATACTGTTTATGAGTGGATAAAATAGTTACCCTCCCATAAAACTCGTTTTCTTTGGTGCCAGCCTGTTAGAAAATCCAGTCAGGTAAGGAGGTACTCGTCCCTAGATCGAGTATTTTAAACCTCAGGTGAGCGATTTCTCTATGAATTTTCGATGTTTCTCAGCACAAGCGGATGTTTTAGCCAAAAAAAAAAATAAAAAAAGTCCAAAAATGTCGGGACTGGGGCATACCACCGCCCAGAAAACGTCGGGATGTGGCGGGTTAATCAGATGATCAGAAGGTCAGCCCATCATCTCTGTAATTTTGCCAAAATCGCATCAGTAGTATTTGTGTAAAGTTGTTAACAGACAGACAAACAAACAAACAGACAAACTGAGTGAAAACAATACCCCTCCCAGAGCCCCTCCGGGGCGGGGACGGGTAATCAATGTGAATGGACAATGCAGAGCCTGTTTCTGTCTATCGATCTATCCCAGAGGAGAGGCGTTTTCGTTCCTGATTTGGACGTCATTGTTTGCCGTTAGCAAGGATGGAACAGTCATGTTGAATCTTAATGGAGAGTGACTGTCTGTTCCAGTATCTGTCTGTTTGTCTGTTTTCTTTTCAGTACGGGAATTGTATATTTTCACCTTGACTTACTGTGTTTGATGGTAGTAAGAATTAAATAACATTATTAAATGATATATTGAGGTGTATGACTTTCTTTCCGTCAGTTTTTCTATCTGCTTGTCTCTGTGACGATGTCCTGAAGATGACTTGTATTCAGCTGCGTTATTCACTACCACAGAGAACTTGAAAAGAGCTTCAATACTAGTGAAGAAACTACTATAATTTACATTTCAAGCTTTTATATCTGATTTCTTTTTGCATGACGTTCTTTTGTTGCTATGCACTCAAATATACAGTGACTTGCATATATTTACTAAATACAGATTCTGTAACATGTCTCAGATATCATGAACTGCTTCAAACCGCGAAGCAAATGAGTGAGGATGGTGTGACGAATGAGGGGAGGGTCGTTTGGGACTGTGTCCAAACACAAACCATTTTTGGTTCCATGGGCCTGGCATCGACAAATCCTCGATACTTTCTTTGGATCGAGTGTGTTAAAATATTTTAATCGAACATTTATTTGAATATTTACCCTAAATATTCTGGACAGCAAGTTGGGCTCTAACGGTTCTATCAGTAAGTTTCAAAAGTCACTGCTCTCTTATTTTTCGTTATGAAGTGAATTAGTATCAGTATAATGGAACTGATGGAAAGACAGAAGTCAAGAGTGAGAGCAGTGGAAATGAATTGTCTGAGAGGAGCATGTGGAGTTACATGGAGAGACAAACTGACAAATGAGGATGTGAGGGAACGTTGTAGTGTTTTTTTTTTTTTTCAGTGTAAAGAAGAACGAACCAAAGGCCAGGAGCCCGCGAACCGTTCCTTCCAAGAAAAAAAAAAAAATCAATACAAAGGAGAGCCAAATTTAAGATTCGTTCGTCTAGAGATGCCTGGACACATTGCGTTTGAAAGACTGGAGATCATAGGAAGTACGAAGTACAGACAGAGGGAGACAGTTTCAAAGTTTACCTGTTGCATATATGAAGGACTGCTAGTAAGGTTAACTCCCGGATTAGAGAGTTGAACAGAAAAGGGATGAGAGTTTGTTGCTAGACGGGTGCTACTCACCAGTCGTAGAGGTGGAGGGAAGTATGCAGACAGTTCAGATGAGCAGTGATTATTGAAGTGGCGATAGAAAAGAGATAAAGATGCAACAGTGCGGTAATGTGGCAGATTTAAGGGAGCCAGTAGGAGGAGAGTTAATGAGATGAAAAGCATTTGACTCCACCCTATTGAGAAGAGCTGTGTGTGGGGAGCCTCCCCACACATGAGAGTTGTACTCAACACAGGGGCGAATAAACCCCGTAAATAGAGTCAACAACTGTGCAGGGGTAAAGAATATACGGAATCGGCTTAGCATACCTAATCTCTTGGAAGCAGATTTTACTAGAGATGTAATATGATCTTTCCAAGATAAGTCCCGAGAGAATGAAACCCCACGTATGTTTGAGGATGATCAGGACTGAGCTGGATATTATTAAACATTACTGGGTACTCCTGTGGAAGATTTTATCCGGTTGATAGCGGTAAGAACTGAGTCTTTGATGAATTAAAAACAACAAGATTATTTTTAGCCCACTCAGATATACTAGCCAAGTCAGATATTAGGTGTGCCATAACCTCATCCCTTGTTTGTTGAAGTAACCACTGAGATGGATGTTGCGGGACGCAAATGGAAAGGCGAAAGTGGAATCATCAACGTATGAGTGGATATGGTTAAATGTACAGCTTAGAAGGTCATTGATGAATAAAAGGAAGAGAGTTGGTGATGGGACATAGCCCTGAGAAATGCCACTGTTGATAGTATGAGAAGAATGGTTGCTGTATACAACAGTAGCTATAGAACGACCAGAAAGGAAACTATAGATGAAGGCACAGATAGTAGGATAGAAACCGTAAGAAGGCGGTTTGGAAATTAAAGATGTATGCCAGAGTCGATCGAAAGCCTTTGGATGTCAAGTGCAATAGCAAAGCTTTTGCCAAAGCCCAGAAATAAGGATGGACTTCAGTCTGAAACGCAGGTAAGATCATCAGTAGTGCGTCCCTGACGGAACCCATACTGACGATCAGAAGGAAGACTGTGATAGGAGAGACGATTTAAAATTCTTCTGTTAAGAATGGACTCGAAAATCTTTAAGACACAGGATATTAACCCCTTAACTGCGGAGCGTCACTTTCGTGGCGCTTGGGAGCAAGGGATCATACCGCGGGGCGTCGCTTTTGTGATTCTGTGTTATTTTGAATTCACCCGGGCTTCCAAGTGGGGGCTTGTATCATCTATCAGTACTGCCAATGTCCAACACTAGTCAGCACTCCTAATCTCATCTGTACTCCCATCCATTGTTGACAATTTAGCCATTTCTCCCCATTCTTGACTCCCCTCCCTACCCCCCCTCCATTACCCTATCCTCTCGCCTGGCCGGCCGTGCTACGCTAAGTAAATCTTCCCTGGAATTTTTCACTGATTTCATCCATTGAAATAAGCCCTATGTCCTATTCTTATACCAAATAATATATACAAGAAAGAAATAAGGTAAGTGAGAGTGCCAAACACCTGGAATTGGCTAATTATCACCTGACAACACCTCACGTGCACTCGTTCGCTAATTTTCGCTGTTTTTTTCCCCTTGAAATATGCCCTATAATCTATTTTCGTAATAAATATACATGTAAGGAGGGAAGGGAGAAGCCTAAGTGATATTTACATTCACCTGGAACTACCTAATTTATAATGTATTGTCTAGATTTCCTGCCAATCATATCAGTGCTAAACAAAGATGTTTCAAGATCTAACATTGGTAGCTCTGAATATATATCCCCCAAGTAGGCCTCTAATCTATTTTCGAAATATATATACATGTAAGGAGGGAAGGGAGAAGCCTAAGTGATATTTACATTCACCTGGAACTACCAAATTTATAATGTATTGTCTAGATTTCCTGCCAATCATATCAGTGCTAGACTTAGCTGTTTCAAGAAGTAATATTGGTAACTCTGAATAACCCCTTAGCAGGCCTCCAGCTGGCCCTCCGTTATCAGGTTACTCTCAACTTCCGAAGCGAGAGTACGTATGTTTCTTCTTGCTGACTTCAAGGCCTTTTTTCACCCCCATGCAAATGGCCCTGTGACCTTTACCCCTACTAAACCTCGTGTGGAAAGAGGTAAAGGGCTGACAATTGATAAAAGAGTGACTACGATCTTTCTATTGAGTAAAACAGTGCAAGTGGAATTGTAAATAATGTGTAAATAATGTGTAAACAGCAAGTGAAAGTAATGAATGTAAATATACGTGAACAATGGAAAATAGTTTTATAAGTTATTTCAAGTGACAGTGCACAACACAGTGTAAATAAAATAGAAATGTAAATAACGTAAATAAAATAGAGAACGTAAATAGAAATGTAAATGAGTAGTATTATAAGAATACGAGTATATACCCTAGGAGTAATGAAAGTGAAAGTTTCACTCTAGCATGTCTGAATGCTATGAGTTATGAGAGTGAAGATGAAAGTGACATTCACTCTCAATGCCAGTATACAGGACGAGAAAGTGAATGCTACGTATTTTATTGAAAGAAATTGAATCCCTACAGTGACAATAAATTAATACTACTGAAGGAAAGTTATGAATAAAGACTGTAGATATATATAAGTGTTATATAGTAATAGAAATATAAAGTGTGAGGGGTTTTATGAATAATAAATGACAGACTACTAAGAGCGAACTAGTGCCAGTGCGACGATCAGACGCGCTCGTAATTTCCATTGCTTTCACAGTGTTTTTTTTTTTTAGTATGGATCCCAAACTACTTGAAAATTGTAGAATATTGTTTATAGTGTTTGTATCTGGCTGTGGTAATCGTATTACGGGTTGTCGGGAAGTGCAAAGTGGAGACTTCGTTACCCTATTTCAGAGGTCTCCACAAGTCCTACGGTAACTGACGAAGGCTCAACAATCATTCCAGGAGAAAGCTGAAGGTATGTGCCATAAGCATATGTAATTTTATTATTCTAGGACTAATAACTGATTTTTGGCAAATATTTTTTGAGAGTCTGTCGGAGCCCAAATAACCCCGCGGCACACGCAAGTCATTGGTAAACAAGCCCGCGGTCTAGGGGTTAAAGCACTTGGGCCATAGTTAGGGGATTAGGAATGGTCACCCTTCTTTAGGACTGGCTGAATGAGAGCAGACTTCCAGCAAGAATGGATGGGACAAGGTGATTGACAAGGGAGAAAGAGTTTACCCAGCCAGGGTGTAAGCAAAGAAGCACAGTTCTTGAGGACAACAGGAGGGACTCCAGCAGGCCCATATGCCTTGTTAGTATTGAGGCCAGTGATGGCAGAAAATACATCAGCTGAAGAAATGTTAATGTCAGCCATTAGGAAGTCAGAGGGGGGAAGTGATGGAGGAACAGCACTGGACTTGTTTACGGTGGAATTGGAAAAGAAAATCTGAGTGAAAAGATCTGCATTATCAGTAGAAGAAATAGTTACAGAGCCATTACAGTAGAAAAGAGGAGGGAAGGTTGATGAAGTAAAGTTGTTAGCAGGTTTTTGGCAAGGTACCAGAAGAAGCGGGAAAAATTCGAGTTGAAGAGTTGAGAGCATTTAGTAGGGATGAAATATTTTTTGTAGAGCA
Organism: Coenobita brevimanus; assembly: GCF_032717465.1. Lineage (NCBI taxonomy): Eukaryota > Metazoa > Arthropoda > Malacostraca > Decapoda > Coenobitidae > Coenobita > Coenobita brevimanus. The sequence goes on from NC_137009.1 coordinate 18,427,216, forward strand.
AAGAACAGGCTTAGCACAATTTCGGGAAGAAACATAAAAAAAGATGTGATTCAGGAGCGTGATTAACCCGTCCCATCCCGTGGACGTGAATTCACGTCCTCACATGATGTGCACTCATATCCCAGAGACGTAAATTAATGCGGCAACATTGCAAGGTGCATAATTTTCACAATTTTCAAATTTCGCGCCTGATTTTTGGTTCGCCCGCCTACGCAAACCTCACCTACTTGCTGCCAGGCGGGCAAGCTCTTAGACCCAGCGTGACCCTGCCTGCCCCTTGTCTCATCCACTCACCTCTCAGCAGTCACCAAGGTCAGACATGGCACGTCGTGTTTTGTCAGAGGAGGAGATACAAGCCGCCCTGGATGCCTTTACAGGCGACAGTGATTCCCCACTGGACGACGACACCCTTGACAAGGATTACGTGCAGCCTGATGAGGTTACCAGCAGCAGTGATGAGGAGGTCCCTTCCCCAAGGAAAGTGAAATACATCACGTACCGGAAGGCAAGGGACGGCCAGCCTGCACCATGTGCTGCATCCCTGACACCTAGCCAACCACAACACAGAGAATCGGATGAGGATGAGGACGAGGACGATGATGATGAAGCAGGACCTGGCGTATCTTCATGGCTGGGGAAGGAGAAGATATCGCCGAGTGGGACAGAGGTAACATCACGACTGTTCCACAGGTATGGTCCTCCTATGTGTTCTGTGGCAGGAAGTAGTGGTGTGGGGATGGTTAGGGCAGCAGAAAGTGAAAGTGGTGGGGCGGGAGAGCGGAGAGAGATGTGTGATAGCGAGAGTGGTGTGGGGGAGGCAACACGTGCATGTGGTGTTCGTGTGCAGCGTGGAGGGGAGGAGCAGCTGCTCCCAAGCACTTCATTCGACTCCCAATATTCACTTACTTCCTCCCCACAGCCCCAGGATGTGGGGAAAGGAAGGAAAGGGAAGGGAAAGGGAAAAGGAAAGGGGAGAGGGGCAGGAACTAGTGGTGTGGGGATGGTTAGGGCAGCAGAAAGTGAAAGCAATTGTCTAACATGTAATTGGGTAATATGTTATGTTAGAAGTAATATAAAAGGTGAAAAAATAGATTCTGAGTTGAAGAAATCATGAGGGAACGTGAAGTGACTTGGTAAATAAGCGCTATTACTATGCTAATTCTTTTCGTAAAGCATGTACATCTATAAAACCAATTGTATAACATGTAAATGGGTAATATGTTATGTTAGAAGTAATATAAAAGGTGAATAATTAGATTCTGAGTTGAGGAAATAATGACAGAACATGATTTCACTTGGTAAGAAAGTGCTATTTCAACGCTAATTATTATCATAATGCCTCAAAATATGTACAATTATGTAAAGAAGAAAATGGTATGATGTTATTGTGGAAGTAATATGGAACTTGAAAAAATACAATAGCTGATGAAATAACGATGTTTGTTATCCATCGGTGACATAATCGACCGATTTCGCTAGGTTCGCGCAGTGGTACATTCCTTATTTCTCATGTTTTTCTGTATAAAACCCAATATACTTCTGTTATACATGTTTTCAACGTTGTAATAAATGAAAATGTACGTAAACAGAATCATTTCAGATAGCCCAAGCAACCATAGAAAACGTGAGAGGACCAGACTACCGTGAGAGAATGGGAGTACAGGTGGAACTCACCTGCATCCGCTAGGGCCATTTATTGACCCCGGTGACCACTTTCTTTGTGATTTTCCTTAGTTTCTCACCAAAAGCGGATGTTTGAGCCAAAAAAAAAAAAAGGTCTAAAATTGTCGGGATTTGGGCGTACCACTGCCCAGAAAACGTTGGGATGGGGGGGGGGTAAACCAAGGTTTTCTTGTATTAGTCAAAGGATATTAGAAAGGAATGTATCCTTCCATGCACGAGAAAATAACCTCTGTAATGCACATTGCACACTCAGATGGCTCCCGGCCATGGAAGCAATAATCTTTCCAGGGAATATCAAAGAAATACAGCCTGAGGGCCTCCCAGCCAGCAGCCCCAAAATGCCACAACCGACGTTTCTTTGGAGGGTCCACAGGCCGAGCTGGAGCGATAGGACAAGTTAAGGTAATAAGGTTGTGATAGGGAGAGCTCAACAGAGAGGAAAGATTAACAGGGTAAGCAGAAGGATTAGCTGTAAGGAAGAGATCAAGTATGTTGGAACACTCTTCAAGGTGGTCAGGGATACGGGTAGTGTGCTCTAGAAACTACACTAGGTTGTTAAGGATAGTAAAGTTGTAGGCTTGTCCAACAGATGGATCAGTGAAAGGAGAGGAGAGCCAAACGTGGTGGTGGACTTTGAAATCTCCTAGAATGGAGATTTCAGAGAAAGGAGAAACGGATAGCATGTGTTCCATCGTGAGTGTAAGATAATCGATGTGGATGTGATAGAAAGCCTTAGGAGTATTACACTGAGATAGTTTGGCCATGTGGAGAGGATGGTGAGCGAGAGACTAACGAGGAAAGTGCAGTGTGATTGAGGTGGAAGGGGTGAGAGGAGAGGGAGATCGATTATGAGAGAGAGGGATGGATTGGAGAGGTATTTGCAGGAAAGGGGGTGAGCTGGAAGGAGGGCAGCGAAATGGCAGAGGACATGGCGACATGGAAAACAGTTAAGGAAGACAAGATGTCGAGAATAAACTGAAGAGAAATTTAATCTCCTGAGATGCATTGATTGAGCTTAAACTTTCTTTGTATTTGTCTGATTGCAAGTAAGTTTCATATGTAATTTGGACGATACGTCCATATTTTGGTCACAACCTGACTGTAGGTATAGACTAGTCCTTGACGCCGTGTCAGCTGGACGATTTACTCCGTCCCACCTCAAATCTACTGGAGTTCTACATTCCCAATACACTGAAACATATATAAGGTGTTGCTGCGAACATAAGTATCGATTAACCTCATTAACGTAGGAGTCAGAATGGTTTCTGGAACCCAGCGATTTAACCTCTAGAATCCAAGCATATTGTATGATATAATTGCTTATTTAATATTTTGAATTTAAACATTGTTTCAATTGTTTGCTGGAAATGTCTCTATTTCTGTTTCTTTATCAACTTTTCCGCCCAAGGCTACTTCCCCTGTTCAGTCTTCTTATATTATATGACCAATGGTCCACTGTAAGGCTCCTTTTATGTCCATCATGTTCCTTCTTAAGAGAAGGATGCATTCTCGTCTAAGCTGAATATTATGATCTAGAGGTAACAGGTGTACCATATAATAAACAATCAAAGTGAATCAACAGTGAAAAGAATATTTCCCTGTGTGTGTGTGTAGGGGGGGGGTTGTGGTGTGTGTGTGTGTGTGTGTGTGTGTGTGTGTGTGTGTGTGTGTGTGTGTGTGTGTGTAGGGGGGGTTGTGGTGTGTGTGTGTGTGTGTGTGTGTGTGTGTGTGTGTGTGTGTGTGTGTGTGTTTGGAGGGGGGGTTGTGGTGTGTGTGTGTGTGTGTGTGTGTGTGTAAGTCTCTTCTTCGTTAGGAGAGGGGCGTTTTTTCATCTTTTTTCATCCATTCATTCATTCATCATCCAATCCTACGTTGCCCCATGAGGAGCGTAGGAGCCCGGGGCTAGGCAGTTGGTCCCGACATTTAAGATGAGAGTGACCAGCCTCACTCATCCCTGAGTGGCATTATGTGAGCAATAAACCCCAACCACCCCTTGGATAAAACCTTCACCTTCTCAATCCGATTGGAGCGCAATAATTACCCATCAAACCACCAGGCGCCAAAATTTGGTTATATGCTTACCACCCAGCGTAGTAAATGGTTTCCTGGTAATTTGAATAATTTCATGAGGAACTAGCAACAATAAAGTTTCAGATAACATGAATTTCTAAATTTGAGAATGATTAGCTCTATCTGTCTATGCTTCTTACCGAAGGGTTGCATTCCCTCCGTAGCTGAATAGAATCGTATGGTGATTGCATTAATAAAATGACAAATCATCTGGGTAAATGACTGAGTCTCATTCTATCATTATCTCTGTCTGTCATATTGTTAGGTGTTCCTTAGTCAATGAGTGACTTCTACCCAGAAAATGACCAAAAATTTAGAGCTAGTAAGAATATAACAGAAATCAGAAGATTCCCTCAAAGAATTCAACACCTGTGCACATCAGCTGGCATAAGGACTGAATATATTACTGCAACCTGTGACCTTCTTCTTCGTCTATTTGCTCTCAGAATCGGATCACTCTATTCTTGCTTAACTTATAACCTATCCAACATCCAACAAGTCTAGCTCAAGTCCGATCAGGACCGTTTGATTGTACTTTGCCTGGTAACTTTCACATCTGACCTTTCCTTGTGACCTTGGCTTGATTCACTGATCCAAAAATCGAAACACTTTATCATTGCTTTAACCTGAATTCTTCACGGAGTTTGGTATACATCGGGTGCAAACTATTAAGGCGACCTGGTCAGGTAACCTTTATCACTGACCTATTGTTCGATTATTCTCCACCCATCCTTCATGTTTGGTTCAGTTCGAATGAAAATTGTTTTGGGGTATTATTCACACACAGACTCACGGATCAATTGCTGACCTTGCTCTGTGACCTTGGGCTTAGACTGATAGTTCTCATTATTGAATCTCTTCGTTCCTTCCTTACCCTTAACCGTTCCACCAAGTTTGGCTTAAATTATGTAAATACTGAGCTGATCTTGCCTTGGTATGTTGGTTTTTTACCTTTCACTTGTGACCCTCATCTTTGACTAATTATTCTTAAAGTCGGACCTTTTTATTCTTTTCTTTTCCTCAACCGTTCAACGATGTGTTGTCTAAGTGGGATAAAAACTGTTTAGTTTTCCCTTATCATGAGAACTAGATCTTTTATCTATTATTCTAAACTAACTATTGGTTATTCTTTATCTGATCTTCAATCACTTCACCAGATTTGATTAAAATAGGATTGTAACTCTCAGATGAACTTTGACTTTCTGTGGCATTGGCCTTTGACTGTTTGGTCCCAAAACTGAATCATATTTCTGCCTTATCCTCAAATGTTCGTCCTAATTTGGTCTAAACTGCATTTTTAAAAAAGTTCATTTCCTTGGTCAACGTTTGACCTAATCCTGTGAACTTGACCTTTGATATATTGTTCTAAAAAGCAATACATTATCTCATGGAATTACCCAGCACCATTCAGTCACCTTCGATTAATATCGGATAAAAACTGTTGTTAACACACACTCACACACACACACACACACACACACACACACACTTCACTCAACATACAAAGTGCCCTCGCATCAGTAATGCAGGTGTATTTAATGTGCTTCTGTAGGAATGTCTTTGTTATGAGTCAGGGGCATTTTACCTTAGGCTAAGAAAAACAAAAAATCAAGAATCAAAATCGGCAATGATGAGAAAGTATGAAATATTGTATCTGAAATCATTAACCCGCCCCGTCCCGGAGACGTGAATTCACGTCCTCACATGATGTGCACTCATATCCCGAAGACGTGAATTAACGCGCAACATTGCAAGGTCCCTAATTTGCACAATTTTCAATTTTTGCGAGTGATTTCGTGAGTGATTTTTGGCATGTATACACGGGACATCTTCCTCTATTCCTCTACAAGATGCCAAGCAGGGACAATTCATTACACAGCATAACCTCTCCCCCCCCCCTGCACGCCATTGTCTCGGCAATTCACCTGTTACCAGTGACCTGGCCAATAAAGACATTCAGGGCCAGAGTGATTCCCCAATCGATGACAATGTGGAGGACAAAATTTACATAGCATTAGAGGAAGAAACAGTCAGAAATGATGATCAGGTAATGTGGGAAAAAAAGGTCATGAATGGTGATGAGTTAGTGAGTGGAACAATGCTTATAATGCCTATATTACTGTTTGAAAACCAATATACTCTTGTACTACATATAAATTCGTACCAAGTAAATAAATAAATACTGTTTATGAGTGGATAAAATAGTTACCCTCCCATAGAACTCGTTTTCTTTGGTGCCAGCCTGTTATAAAATCCAGTCAGGTAAGGAGGTACTCGTCCCTAGATCGAGTATTTTAAACCTCAGGTGAGCGATTTCTCTATGAATTTTCGATGTTTCTCAGCACAAGCGGATGTTTTAGCCAAAAAAAAAAAAAAAGGTCCAAAAATGTCGGGACTGGGGCATACCACCGCCCAGAAAACGTCGGGATGTGGCGGGTTAATCAGATGATCAGAAGGTCAGCCCATCATCTCTGTAATTTTGCCAAAATCGCATCAGTAGTATTTGTGTAAAGTTGTTAACAGACAGACAAACAAACAAACAGACAAACTGAGTGAAAACAATACCCCTCCCAGAGCCCCTCCGGGGCGGGGACGGGTAATCAATGTAAATGGACAATGCAGAGCCTGTTTCTGTCTATCGATCTATCCCAGAGGAGAGGCGTTTTTGTTCCTGATTTGGACGTCATTGTTTGCCGTTAGCAAGGAAGGAACAGTCATGTTGAATCTTAATGGAGAGTGACTGTCTGTTCCAGTATCTGTCTGTTTGTCTGTTTTCTTTTCAGTACGGGAATTGTATATTTTCACCTTGACTTACTGTGTTTGATGGTAGTAAGAATTAAATAACATTATTAAATGATATATTGAGGTGTATGACTTTCTTTCCGTCAGTTTTTCTATCTGCTTGTCTCTGTGACGATGTCCTGAAGATGACTTGTATTCAGCTGCGTTATTCACTACCACAGAGAACTTGAAAAGAGCTTCAATACTAGTGAAGAAACTACTATAATTTACATTTCAAGCTTTTATATCTCATTTCTTTTTGCATGACGTTCTTTTGTTGCTATGCACTCAAATATACAGTGACTTGCATATATTTACTAAATACAGATTCTGTAACATGTCTCAGATATCATGAACTGCTTCAAACCGCGAAGCAAATGAGTGAGGATGGTGTGACGAATGAGGGGAGGGTCGTTTGGGACTGTGTCCAAACACAAACCATTTTTGGTTCCATGGGCCTGGCATCGACAAATCCTCGATACTTTCTTTGGATCGAGTGTGTTAAAATATTTTAATCGAACATTTATTTGAATATTTACCCTAAATATTCTGGACAGCAAGTTGGGCTCTAACAGTTCTATCAGTAAGTTTCAAAAGTCACTGCTCTCTTATTTTTCGTTATGAAGTGAATTAGTATCAGTATAAGGGAACTGATGGAAAGACAGAAGTCAAGAGTGAGAGCAGTGGAAATGAATTATCTGAGAGGAGCATGTGGAGTTACATGGAGAGACAAACTGACAAATGAGGATGTGAGGGAACGGTGTAGTGTTTTTTTTTTTTTTTTTTTCAGTGTAAATAAGAACGAACCAAAGGCCAGGAGCCGGAGAACCGTTCCTTCCAAGAAAAAAAACTAAATCAATATAAAGGAGAGCCAAATTTAAGATTCGTTCGTTTAGAGATGCCTGGACACATTGCGTTTGAAAGACTTGAGATCATAGGAAGTACGAAGTACAGACAGAGGGAGACAGTTTCAAAGTTTACCTGTTGCATATATGAAGGACTGCTAGTAAGGTTAACTCCCGGATTAGAGAGTTGAACAGAAAAGGGATGAGAGTTTGTTGCTAGACGGGTGCTACTCACCAGTCGTAGAGGTGGAGGGAAGTATGCAGACAGTTCAGATGAGCAGTGATTATTGAAGTGGCGATAGAAAAGAGATAAAGATGCAACAGTGCGGTGATGTGGCAGATTTAAGGGAGCCAGTAGGAGGAGAGTTAATGAGATGAAAAGCATTTGACTCCACCCTATTGAGAAGAGCTGTGTGTGGGGAGCCTCCCCACACATGAGAGTTGTACTCAACACAGGGGCGAATAAACCCCGTAAATAGAGTCAACAACTGTGCAGGGGTAAAGAATATACGGAATCGGCTTAGCATACCTAATCTCTTGGAAGCAGATTTTACTAGAGATGTAATATGATCTTTCCAAGATAAGTCCCGAGAGAATGAAACCCCACGTATGTTTGAGGATGATCAGGACTGAGCTGGATATTATTAAACATTACTGGGTACTCCTGTGGAAGATTTTATCCGGTTGATAGCGGTAAGAACTGAGTCTTTGATGAATTAAAAACAACAAGATTATTTTTAGCCCACTCAGATATACTAGCCAAGTCAGACATTAGGTGTGCCATAACCTCATCCCTTGTTTGTTGAAGTAACCACTGAGATGGATGTTGCGGGACGCAAATGGAAAGGCGAAAGTGGAATCATCAACGTATGAGTGGATATGGTTAAATGTACAGCTTAGAAGGTCATTGATGAATAAAAGGAAGAGAGTTGGTGATGGGACATAGCCCTGAGAAATGCCACTGTTGATAGTATGAAAAGAATGGTTGCTGTATACAACAGTAGCTATAGAACGACCAGAAAGGAAACTGTAGATGAAGGCACAGATAGTAGGATAGAAACCGTAAGAAGGCGGTTTGGAAATTAAAGATATATGCCAGAGTCGATCGAAAGCCTTTGGATGTCAAGTGCAATAGCAAAGCTTTTGCCAAAGCCCAGAAATAAGGATGGACTTCAGTCTGAAACGCAGGTAAGAAGATCATCAGTAGTGCGTCCCTGACGGAACCCATACTGACGATCAGAAGGAAGACTGTGATAGGAGAGACGATTTAAAATTCTTCTGTTAAGAATGGACTCGAAAATCTTTAAGACACAGGATATTAAAGCACTTGGGCGATAGTTAGGGGATTGGGAATGGTCACCCTTCTTTAGGACTGGCTGAATGAGAGCAGACTTCCAGCAAGAATGGATGGGACAAGGTGATTGACAAGGGAGAAAGAGTTTACCCAGCCAGGGTGTAAGCAAAGAAGCACAGTTCTTGAGGACAACAGGAGGGACTCCAGCAGGCCCATATGCCTTGTTAGTATTGAGGCCAGTGATGGCAGAAAATACATCAGCTGAAGAAATGTTAATGTCAGCCATTAGGAAGTCAGAGGGGGGAAGTGATGGAGGAACAGCACTGGACTTGTTTATGGTGGAATTGGAAAAGAAAATCCGAGTGAAAAGATCTGCATTATCAGTAGAAGAAATAGTTACAGAACCATTACAGTAGAAAAGAGGAGGGAAGGTTGATGAAGTAAAGTTGTTAGCAGGTTTTTGGCAAGGTACCAGAAGAAGCGGGAAAAATTCGAGTTGAAGAGTTGAGAGCATTTAGTAGGGATGAAATATTTTTTTTAGAGCAAAGAACAGGCTTAGCACAATTTCGGGAAGAAACATAAAAAAAGATGTGATTCAGGAGCGTGATTAACCCGTCCCATCCCGTGGACGTGAATTCACGTCCTCACATGATGTGCACTCATATCCCAGAGACATAAATTAATGCGGCAACATTGCACGGTGCATAATTTTCACAATTTTCAAATTTCGCGCCTGATTTTTGGTTCGCCCGCCTACGCAAACCTCACTTACTTGCTGCCAGGCAGGCAAGCTCTTAGACCCAGCGTGACCCTGCCTGCCATTTGTCTCATCCACTCACCTCTCAGCAGTCACCAAGGTCAGACATGGCACGTCGTGTTTTGTCAGAGGAGGAGATACAAGCCGCCCTGGATGCCTTTACAGGTGACAGTGATTCCCCACTGGACGACGACACCCTTGACAAGGATTACGTGCAGCCTGATGAGGTTACCAGCAGCAGTGATGAGGAGGTCCCTTCCCCAAGGAAAGTGAAATACATCACGTACCGGAAGGCAAGGGACGGCCAGCCTGCACCATGTGCTGCATCCCTGACACCTAGCCAACCACAACACAGAGAATCGGATGAGGATGAGGACGAGGACGATGATGATGAAGCAGGACCTGGCGTATCTTCATGGCTGGGGAAGGAGAAGATATCGCCGAGTGGGACAGAGGTAACATCACGACTGTTCCACAGGTATGGTCCTCCTATGTGTTCTGTGGCAGGAAGTAGTGGTGTGGGGATGGTTAGGGCAGCAGAAAGTGAAAGTGGTGGGGCGGGAGAGCGGAGAGAGATGTGTGAAAGCGAGAGTGGTCTGGGGGAGGCAACACGTGCATGTGGTGTTCGTGTGCAGCGTGGAGGGGAGGAGCAGCTGCTCCCAAGCACTTCATTCGACTCCCAATATTCACTTACTTCCTCCCCACAGCCCCAGGATGTGGGGAAAGGAAGGAAAGGGAAGGGAATGGGAAAAGGAAAGGGGACAGGGGCAGGAACTAGTGGTGTGGGGATGGTTAGGGCAGCAGAAAGTGAAAGCAATTGTCTAACATGTAATTGGGTAATATGTTATGTTAGAAGTAATATAAAAGGTGAAAAAATAGATTCTGAGTTGAAGAAATCATGAGGGAACGTGAAGTGACTTGGTAAATAAGCGCTATTACTATGCTAATTCTTTTCGTAAAGCATGTACATCTATAAAACCAATTGTATAACATGTAAATGGGTAATATGTTATGTTAGAAGTAATATAAAAGGTGAATAATTAGATTCTGAGTTGAGGAAATAATGACAGAACATGATTTCACTTGGTAAGAAAGTGCTATTTCAACGCTAATTATTATCATAATGCCTTAAAATATGTACAATTATGTAAAGTAGAAAATGGTATGATGTTATTGTGGAAGTAATATGGAACTTGAAAAAATACAATAGCTGATGAAATAACGATGTTTGTTATCCATCGGTGACATAATCGACCGATTTAGCTAGGTTCGCGCAGTGGTACATGCCTTATTTCTCATGTTTTTCTGTATAAAACCGAATATACTTCTGTTATACATGTTTTCAACGTTGTAATATATGAAAATGTACGTAAACAGAATCATTTCAGATAGCCCAAGCAACCATAGAAAACGTGAGAGGACCAGACTACCGTGAGAGAATGGGAGTACAGATGGAACTCACCTGCATCCGCTAGGGCCATTTATTGACCCCGGTGACCACTTTCTTTGTGATTTTCCTTAGTTTCTCACCAAAAGCGGATGTTTGAGCCAAAAAAAAAAAAAGGTCTAAAATTGTCGGGGTTTGGGCGTACCACTGCCCAGAAAACGGTGGGATGGGGGGGGTAAACCAAGGTTTTCTTGTATTAGTCAAAGGATATTAGAAAGGAATGTATCCTTCCATGCACGAGAAAATAACCTCTGTAATGCACATTGCACACTCAGATGGCTCCCGGCCATGGAAGCAATAATCTTTCCAGGGAATATCAAAGAAATACAGCCTGAGGGCCTCCCAGCCAGCAGCCCCAAAATGCCACAACCGACGTTTCTTTGGAGGGTCCACAGGCCGAGCTGGAGCGATAGGACAAGTTAAGGTAATAAGGTTGTGATAGGGAGAGCTCAACAGAGAGGAAAGATTAACAGGGTAAGCAGAAGGATTAGCTGTAAGGAAGAGATCAAGTATGTTGGAACACTCTTCAAGGTGGTCAGGGATACGGGTAGTGTGCTCTAGAAACTACACTAGGTTGTTAAGGATAGTAAAGTTGTAGGCTTGTCCAACAGATGGATCAGTGAAAGGAGAGGAGAGCCAAACGTGGTGGTGGACTTTGAAATCTCCTAGAATGGAGATTTCAGAGAAAGGAGAAACGGATAGCATGTGTTCCATCATGAGTGTAAGATAATCGATGTGGATGTGATAGAAAGCCTTAGGAGTATTACACTGAGATAGTTTGGCCATGTGGAGAGGATGGTGAGCGAGAGACTAACGAGGAAAGTGCAGTGTGATTGAGGTGGAAGGGGTGAGAGGAGAGGGAGATCGATTATGAGAGAGAGGGATGGATTGGAGAGGTATTTGCAGGAAAGGGGGTGAGCTGGAAGGAGGGCAGCGAAATGGCAGAGGACATGGCGACATGGAAAACAGTTAAGGAAGACAAGATGTCGAGAATAAACTGAAGAGAAATTTAATCTCCTGAGATGCATTGATTGAGCTTAAACTTTCTTTGTATTTGTCTGATTGCAAGTAAGTTTCATATGTAATTTGGACGATACGTCCATATTTTGCTCACAACCTGACTGTAGGTATAGACTAGTCCTTGACGCCGTGTCAGCTGGACGATTTACTCCGTCCCACCTCAAATCTACTGGAGTTCTACATTCCCAGTACACTGAAACATATATAAGGTGCAGCTGCGAACATAAGTATCGATTAACCTCATTAACGTAGGAGTCAGAATGGTTTCTGGAACCCAGCGATTTAACCTCCAGAATCCAAGCACATTATATGATATAATTGCTTATTTAATATTTTGAATTTAAACATTGTTTCAATTGTTTGCTGGAAATGTCTCTATTTCTGCTTCTTTATCTACTTTTCCGCCCAAGGCTACTCCCCCTGTCCAGTCTTCTTATATTATATGACCAATGGTCCACTGTAAGGCTCCTTTTATGTCCATCATGTTCTTTCTTAAGAGAAGGATGCATTCTCGTCTAAGCTGAATATTATGATCTAGAGGTAACAGGTGTACCATATAATAAACAATCAACGTGAATCAACAGTGAAAAGAATATTTCCCTGTGTGTGTGTGTAGGGGGGGGGGGTTGTGGTGTGTGTGTGTAGGGGGGGTTGTGGTGTGTGTGTGTGTGTGTGTGTGTGTGTGTGTGTGTGTGTGTGTGTGTGTGTGTAGGGGGGGTTGTGGTGTGTGTGTGTAGGGGGGGTTGTGGTGTGTGTGTGTGTGTGTGTGTGTGTGTGTGTGTGTGTGTGTGTGTGTGTGTGTAGGGGGGGTTGTGGTGTGTGTGTGTGTGTGTGTAAGTCTCTTCTTCGTTAGGAGAGGGGCGTTTTTTCATCTTTTTTCATCCATTCATTCATTCATCATCCAATCCTACGTTGCCCCATGAGGAGCGTAGGAGCCCGGGGCTAGGCAGTTGGTCCCGACATTTAAGATGAGAGTGATCAGCCTCACTCATCCCTGAGTGGCATTACGTGAGCAATAAACCCCAACCACCCCTTGGATAAAACCTTCACCGGCTCAATCCGATTGGAGCGCAATAATTACCCATCAAACCACCAGGCGCCAAAATTTGGTTATATGCTTACCACCCAGCGTAGTAAATGGTTTCCTGGTAATTTGAATAATTTCATGAGGAACTAGCAACAATAAAGTTTCAGATAACATGAATTTCTAAATTTGAGAATGATTAGCTCTATCTGTCTATGCTTCTTACCGAAGGGTTGCGTTCCCTCGGTAGCTGAATAGAATCGTATGGTGATTGCATTAATAAAATAACAAATCATCTGGGTAAATGACTGAGTCTCATTCTATCATTCTCTCTGTCTGTCATATTGTTAGGTGTTCCTTAGTCAATGAGTGACTTCTACCCCAAAATGACCAAAAATTTAGAGCTAGTAAGAATATAACAGAAATCAGAAGATTCCCTCAAAGAATTCAACACCTGTGCACATCAGCTGGCATAAGGACTGAATATATTACTGCAACCTGTGACCTTCTTCTACGTCTATTTGCTCTCAGAATCGGATCACTCTATTCTTGCTTAACTTATAACCTATCCAACATCCAACAAGTCTAGCTCAAGTCCGATCAGGACCGTTTGATTGTACTTTGCCTGGTAACTTTCACATCTGACCTTTCCTTGTGACCTTGGCTTGATTCACTGATCCAAAAATCGAAACACTTTATCATTGCTTTAACCTGAATTCTTCACGGAGTTTGGTATACATCGGGTGCAAACTATTAAGGCGACCTGGTCAGGTAACCTTTATCACTGACCTATTGTTCGATTATTCTCCACCCATCCTTCATGTTTGGTTCAGTTCGAATGAAAATTGTTTTGGGATATTATTCACACACAGACACACGGATCAATTGCTGACCTTGCTCTGTGACCTTGGGCTTAGACTGATAGTTCTCATTATTGAATCTCTTCGTTCCTTCCTTACCCTTAACCGTTCCACCAAGTTTGGCTTAAATTATGTAAATACTGAGCTGATCTTGCCTTGGTATGTTGGTTTTTTACCTTTCACTTGTGACCCTCACCTTTGACTAATTATTCTTAAAGTCGGACCTTTTTATTCTTTTCTTTTCCTCAACCGTTCAACGATGTGTTGTCTAAGTGGGATAAAAACTGTTTAGTTTTCCCTTATCATGAGAACTAGATCTTTTATCTATTATTCTAAACTAACTATTGGTTATTCTTTATCTGATCTTCAATTGCTTCACCAGATTTGATTAAAATAATGTAACTCTCAGATGAACTTTGACTTTCTGTGGCATTGGCCTTTGACTGTTTGGTCCCAAAACTGAATCATATTTCTGCCTTATCCTCAAATGTTCGTCCTAATTTGGTCTAAACTGCATTTTTAAAAAAGTTCATTTCCTTGGTCAACGTTTGACCTAATCCTGTGAACTTGACCTTTGATATATTGTTCTAAAAAGCAATATATTATCTCATGGAATTACCCAGCACCATTCAGTCACCTTGGATTAATATTGGATAAAAACTGCTGTTAACACACACACACACACACACACACACACACACACTTCACTCAACATACAAAGTGCCCTCGCATCAGTAATGCAGGTGTATTTAATGTGCTTCTGTAGGAATGTCTTTGTTATGAGTCAGGGGCATTTTACCTTAGGCTAAGAAAAACAAAAAATCAAGAATCAAAATCGGCAATGATGAGAAAGTATGAAATATTGTATCTGAAATCATTAACCCGCCCCGTCCCGGAGACGTGAATTCACGTCCTCACATGATGTGCACTCATATCCCGAAGACGTGAATTAACGCGCAACATTGCAAGGTCCCTAATTTGCACAATTTTCAATTTTTGCGAGTGATTTCGTGAGTGATTTTTGGCATGTATACACGGGACATCTTCCTCTATTCCTCTACAAGATGCCAAGCAGGGACAATTCATTACACGGCATAACCTCTCCCCCCCCCTGCACGCCATTGTCTCGGCAATTCACCTGTTACCAGTGACCTGGCCAATAAAGACATTCAGGGCCAGAGTGATTCCCCAATCGATGACAATGTGGAGGACAAAATTTACATAGCATTAGAGGAAGAAACAGTCAGAAATGATGATCAGGTAATGTGGGAAAAAAAGGTCATGAATGGTGATGAGTTAGTGAGTGGAACAATGCTTATAATGCCTATATTACTGTTTGAAAACCAATATACTCTTGTACTACATATAAATTCGTACCAAGTAAATAAATAAATACTGTTTATGAGTGGATAAAATAGTTACCCTCCCATAGAACTCGTTTTCTTTGGTGCCAGCCTGTTAGAAAATCCAGTCAGGTAAGGAGGTACTCGTCCCTAGATCGAGTATTTTAAACCTCAGGTGAGCGATTTCTCTATGAATTTTCGATGTTTCTCAGCACAAGCGGATGTTTTAGCAAAAAAAAAAAAAAAAAAAAGGTCCAAAAATGTCGGGACTGGGGCATACCACCGCCCAGAAAACGTCGGGATGTGGCGGGTTAATCAGATGATCAGAAGGTCAGCCTATCATCTCTGTAATTTTGCCAAAATCGCATCAGTAGTATTTGTGTAAAGTTGTTAACAGACAGACAAACAAACAAATAGACAAACTGAGTGAAAACAATACCCCTCCCAGAGCCCCTCCGGGGTGGGGACGGGTAATCAATGTAAATGGACAATGTAGAGCCTGTTTCTGTCTATCGATCTATCCCAGAGGAGAGGCGTTTTCGTTCCTGATTTGGACGTCATTGTTTGCCGTTAGCAAGGAAGGAACAGTCATGTTGAATCTTAATGGAGAGTGACTGTCTGTTCCAGTATCTGTCTGTTTGTCTGTTTTCTTTTCAGTACGGGAATTGTATATTTTCACCTTGACTTACTGTGTTTGATGGTAGTAAGAATTAAATAACATTATTAAATGATATATTGAGGTGTATGACTTTCTTTCCGTCAGTTTTTCTATCTGCTTGTCTCTGTGACGATGTCCTGAAGATGACTTGTATTCAGCTGCGTTATTCACTACCACAGAGAACTTGAAAAGAGCTTCAATACTAGTGAAGAAACTACTATAATTTACATTTCAAGCTTTTATATCTCATTTCTTTTTGCATGACGTTCTTTTGTTGCTATGCACTCAAATATACAGTGACTTGCATATATTTACTAAATACAGATTCTGTAACATGTCTCAGATATCATGAACTGCTTCAAACCGCGAAGCAAATGAGTGAGGATGGTGTGACGAATGAGGGGAGGGTCGTTTGGGACTGTGTCCAAACACAAACCATTTTTGGTTCCATGGGCCTGGCATCGACAAATCCTCGATACTTTCTTTGGATCGAGTGTGTTAAAATATTTTAATCGAACATTTATTTGAATATTTACCCTAAATATTCTGGACAGCAAGTTGGGCTCTAACGGTTCTATCAGTAAGTTTCAAAAGTCACTGCTCTCTTATTTTTCGTTATGAAGTGAATTAGTATCAGTATAAGGGAACTGATGGAAAGACAGAAGTCAAGAGTGAGAGCAGTGGAAATGAATTATCTGAGAGGAGCATGTGGAGTTACATGGAGAGACAAACTGACAAATGAGGATGTGAGGGAACGTTGTAGTGTTTTTTTTTTTTTTTTCAGTGTAAATAAGAACGAACCAAAGGCCAGGAGCCGGAGAACCGTTCCTTCCAAGAAAAAAAACTAAATCAATACAAAGGAGAGCCAAATTTAAGATTCGTTCGTTTAGAGATGCCTGGACACATTGCGTTTGAAAGACTTGAGATCATAGGAAGTACGAAGTACAGACAGAGGGAGACAGTTTCAAAGTTTACCTGTTGCATATATGAAGGACTGCTAGTAAGGTTAACTCCCGGATTAGAGAGTTGAACAGAAAAGGGATGAGAGTTTGTTGCTAGACGGGTGCTACTCACCAGTCGTAGAGGTGGAGGGAAGTATGCAGACAGTTCAGATGAGCAGTGATTATTGAAGTGGCGATAGAAAAGAGATAAAGATGCAACAGTGCGGTGATGTGGCAGATTTAAGGGAGCCAGTAGGAGGAGAGTTAATGAGATGAAAAGCATTTGACTCCACCCTATTGAGAAGAGCTGTGTGTGGGGAGCCTCCCCACACATGAGAGTTGTACTCAACACAGGGGCGAATAAACCCCGTAAATAGAGTCAACAACTGTGCAGGGGTAAAGAATATACGGAATCGGCTTAGCATACCTAATCTCTTGGAAGCAGATTTTACTAGAGATGTAATATGATCTTTCCAAGATAAGTCCCGAGAGAATGAAACCCCACGTATGTTTGAGGATGATCAGGACTGAGCTGGATATTATTAAACATTACTGGGTACTCCTGTGGAAGATTTTATCCGGTTGATAGCGGTAAGAACTGAGTCTTTGATGAATTAAAAACAACAAGATTATTTTTAGCCCACTCAGATATACTAGCCAAGTCAGACATTAGGTGTGCCATAACCTCATCCCTTGTTTGTTGAAGTAACCACTGAGATGGATGTTGCGGGACGCAAATGGAAAGGCGAAAGTGGAATCATCAACGTATGAGTGGATATGGTTAAATGTACAGCTTAGAAGGTCATTGATGAATAAAAGGAAGAGAGTTGGTGATGGGACATAGCCCTGAGAAATGCCACTGTTGATAGTATGAAAAGAATGGTTGCTGTATACAACAGTAGCTATAGAACGACCAGAAAGGAAACTGTAGATGAAGGCACAGATAGTAGGATAGAAACCGTAAGAAGGCGGTTTGGAAATTAAAGATATATGCCAGAGTCGATCGAAAGCCTTTGGATGTCAAGTGCAATAGCAAAGCTTTTGCCAAAGCCCAGAAATAAGGATGGACTTCAGTCTGAAACGCAGGTAAGAAGATCATCAGTAGTGCGTCCCTGACGGAACCCATACTGACGATCAGAAGGAAGACTGTGATAGGAGAGACGATTTAAAATTCTTCTGTTAAGAATGGACTCGAAAATCTTTAAGACACAGGATATTAAAGCACTTGGGCGATAGTTAGGGATTGGGAATGGTCACCCTTCTTTAGGACTGGCTGAATGAGAGCAGACTTCCAGCAAGAATGGATGGGACAAGGTGATTGACAAGGGAGAAAGAGTTTACCCAGCCAGGGTGTAAGCAAAGAAGCACAGTTCTTGAGGACAACAGGAGGGACTCCAGCAGGCCCATATGCCTTGTTAGTATTGAGGCCAGTGATGGCAGAAAATACATCAGCTGAAGAAATGTTAATGTCAGCCATTAGGAAGTCAGAGGGGGGAAGTGATGGAGGAACAGCACTGGACTTGTTTATGGTGGAATTGGAAAAGAAAATCCGAGTGAAAAGATCTGCATTATCAGTAGAAGAAATAGTTACAGAACCATTACAGTAGAAAAGAGGAGGGAAGGTTGATGAAGTAAAGTTGTTAGCAGGTTTTTGGCAAGGTACCAGAAGAAGCGGGAAAAATTCGAGTTGAAGAGTTGAGAGCATTTAGTAGGGATGAAATATTTTTTTTAGAGCAAAGAACAGGCTTAGCACAATTTCGGGAAGAAACATAAAAAAAGATGTGATTCAGGAGCGTGATTAACCCGTCCCATCCCGTGGACGTGAATTCACGTCCTCACATGATGTGCACTCATATCCCAGAGACATAAATTAATGCGGCAACATTGCACGGTGCATAATTTTCACAATTTTCAAATTTCGCGCCTGATTTTTTGTTCGCCCGCCTACGCAAACCTCACTTACTTGCTGCCAGGCAGGCAAGCTCTTAGACCCAGTGTGACCCTACCTGCCATTTGTCTCATCCACTCACCTCTCAGCAGTCACCAAGGTCAGACATGGCACGTCGTGTTTTGTCAGAGGAGGAGATACAAGCCGCCCTGGATGCCTTTACAGGTGACAGTGATTCCCCACTGGACGACGACACCCTTGACAAGGATTACGTGCAGCCTGATGAGGTTACCAGCAGCAGTGATGAGGAGGTCCCTTCCCCAAGGAAAGTGAAATACATCACGTACCGGAAGGCAAGGGACGGCCAGCCTGCACCATGTGCTGCATCCCTGACACCTAGCCAACCACAACACAGAGAATCGGATGAGGATGAGGACGAGGACGATGATGATGAAGCAGGACCTGGCGTATCTTCATGGCTGGGGAAGGAGAAGATATCGCCGAGTGGGACAGAGGTAACATCACGACTGTTCCACAGGTATGGTCCTCCTATGTGTTCTGTGGCAGGAAGTAGTGGTGTGGGGATGGTTAGGGCAGCAGAAAGTGAAAGTGGTGGGGCGGGAGAGCGGAGAGAGATGTGTGAAAGCGAGAGTGGTCTGGGGAGGCAACACGTGCATGTGGTGTTCGTGTGCAGCGTGGAGGGGAGGAGCAGCTGCTCCCAAGCACTTCATTCGACTCCCAATATTCACTTACTTCCTCCCCACAGCCCCAGGATGTGGGGAAAGGAAGGAAAGGGAAGGGAATGGGAAAAGGAAAGGGGACAGGGGCAGGAACTAGTGGTGTGGGGATGGTTAGGGCAGCAGAAAGTGAAAGCAATTGTCTAACATGTAATTGGGTAATATGTTATGTTAGAAGTAATATAAAAGGTGAAAAAATAGATTCTGAGTTGAAGAAATCATGAGGGAACGTGAAGTGACTTGGTAAATAAGCGCTATTACTATGCTAATTCTTTTCGTAAAGCATGTACATCTATAAAACCAATTGTATAACATGTAAATGGGTAATATGTTATGTTAGAAGTAATATAAAAGGTGAATAATTAGATTCTGAGTTGAGGAAATAATGACAGAACATGATTTCACTTGGTAAGAAAGTGCTATTTCAACGCTAATTATTATCATAATGCCTTAAAATATGTACAATTATGTAAAGTAGAAAATGGTATGATGTTATTGTGGAAGTAATATGGAACTTGAAAAAATACAATAGCTGATGAAATAACGATGTTTGTTATCCATCGGTGACATAATCGACCGATTTAGCTAGGTTCGCGCAGTGGTACATGCCTTATTTCTCATGTTTTTCTGTATAAAACCGAATATACTTCTGTTATACATGTTTTCAACGTTGTAATATATGAAAATGTACGTAAACAGAATCATTTCAGATAGCCCAAGCAACCATAGAAAACGTGAGAGGACCAGACTACCGTGAGAGAATGGGAGTACAGATGGAACTCACCTGCATCCGCTAGGGCCATTTATTGACCCCGGTGACCACTTTCTTTGTGATTTTCCTTAGTTTCTCACCAAAAGCGGATGTTTGAGCCAAAAAAAAAAAAAGGTCTAAAATTGTCGGGATTTGGGCGTACCACTGCCCAGAAAACGTTGGGATGGGGGGGGGGGTAAACCAAGGTTTTCTTGTATTAGTCAAAGGATATTAGAAAGGAATGTATCCTTCCATGCACGAGAAAATAACCTCTGTAATGCACATTGCACACTCAGATGGCTCCCGGCCATGGAAGCAATAATCTTTCCAGGGAATATCAAAGAAATACAGCCTGAGGGCCTCCCAGCCAGCAGCCCCAAAATGCCACAACCGACGTTTCTTTGGAGGGTCCACAGGCCGAGCTGGAGCGATAGGACAAGTTAAGGTAATAAGGTTGTGATAGGGAGAGCTCAACAGAGAGGAAAGATTAACAGGGTAAGCAGAAGGATTAGCTGTAAGGAAGAGATCAAGTATGTTGGAACACTCTTCAAGGTGGTCAGGGATACGGGTAGTGTGCTCTAGAAACTACACTAGGTTGTTAAGGATAGTAAAGTTGTAGGCTTGTCCAACAGATGGATCAGTGAAAGGAGAGGAGAGCCAAACGTGGTGGTGGACTTTGAAATCTCCTAGAATGGAGATTTCAGAGAAAGGAGAAACGGATAGCATGTGTTCCATCATGAGTGTAAGATAATCGATGTGGATGTGATAGAAAGCCTTAGGAGTATTACACTGAGATAGTTTGGCCATGTGGAGAGGATGGTGAGCGAGAGACTAACGAGGAAAGTGCAGTGTGATTGAGGTGGAAGGGGTGAGAGGAGAGGGAGATCGATTATGAGAGAGAGGGATGGATTGGAGAGGTATTTGCAGGAAAGGGGGTGAGCTGGAAGGAGGGCAGCGAAATGGCAGAGGACATGGCGACATGGAAAACAGTTAAGGAAGACAAGATGTCGAGAATAAACTGAAGAGAAATTTAATCTCCTGAGATGCATTGATTGAGCTTAAACTTTCTTTGTATTTGTCTGATTGCAAGTAAGTTTCATATGTAATTTGGACGATACGTCCATATTTTGCTCACAACCTGACTGTAGGTATAGACTAGTCCTTGACGCCGTGTCAGCTGGACGATTTACTCCGTCCCACCTCAAATCTACTGGAGTTCTACATTCCCAGTACACTGAAACATATATAAGGTGCAGCTGCGAACATAAGTATCGATTAACCTCATTAACGTAGGAGTCAGAATGGTTTCTGGAACCCAGCGATTTAACCTCCAGAATCCAAGCACATTATATGATATAATTGCTTATTTAATATTTTGAATTTAAACATTGTTTCAATTGTTTGCTGGAAATGTCTCTATTTCTGCTTCTTTATCTACTTTTCCGCCCAAGGCTACTCCCCCTGTCCAGTCTTCTTATATTATATGACCAATGGTCCACTGTAAGGCTCCTTTTATGTCCATCATGTTCTTTCTTAAGAGAAGGATGCATTCTCGTCTAAGCTGAATATTATGATCTAGAGGTAACAGGTGTACCATATAATAAACAATCAACGTGAATCAACAGTGAAAAGAATATTTCCCTGTGTGTGTAGGGGTGGGGGTTGTGGTGTGTGTGTGTAGGGGGGGTTGTGGTGTGTGTGTGTGTGTGTGTGTGTGTGTGTGTGTGTGTGTGTGTGTGTGTGTGTGTGTGTGTGTGTAGGGGGGGATGTGGTGTGTGTGTGTGTGTGTGTGTGTGTGTGTGTGTGTGTGTGTGTGTGTGTGTGTAGGGGGGGTTGTGTGTGTGTGTGTGTGTGTAAGTCTCTTCTTCGTTAGGAGAGGGGCGTTTTTTCATCTTTTTTCATCCATTCATTCATTCATCATCCAATCCTACGTTGCCCCATGAGGAGCGTAGGAGCCCGGGGCTAGGCAGTTGGTCCCGACATTTAAGATGAGAGTGATCAGCCTCACTCATCCCTGAGTGGCATTACGTGAGCAATAAACCCCAACCACCCCTTGGATAAAACCTTCACCGGCTCAATCCGATTGGAGCGCAATAATTACCCATCAAACCACCAGGCGCCAAAATTTGGTTATATGCTTACCACCCAGCGTAGTAAATGGTTTCCTGGTAATTTGAATAATTTCATGAGGAACTAGCAACAATAAAGTTTCAGATAACATGAATTTCTAAATTTGAGAATGATTAGCTCTATCTGTCTATGCTTCTTACCGAAGGGTTGCGTTCCCTCGGTAGCTGAATAGAATCGTATGGTGATTGCATTAATAAAATAACAAATCATCTGGGTAAATGACTGAGTCTCATTCTATCATTCTCTCTGTCTGTCATATTGTTAGGTGTTCCTTAGTCAATGAGTGACTTCTACCCCAAAATGACCAAAAATTTAGAGCTAGTAAGAATATAACAGAAATCAGAAGATTCCCTCAAAGAATTCAACACCTGTGCACATCAGCTGGCATAAGGACTGAATATATTACTGCAACCTGTGACCTTCTTCTACGTCTATTTGCTCTCAGAATCGGATCACTCTATTCTTGCTTAACTTATAACCTATCCAACATCCAACAAGTCTAGCTCAAGTCCGATCAGGACCGTTTGATTGTACTTTGCCTGGTAACTTTCACATCTGACCTTTCCTTGTGACCTTGGCTTGATTCACTGATCCAAAAATCGAAACACTTTATCATTGCTTTAACCTGAATTCTTCACGGAGTTTGGTATACATCGGGTGCAAACTATTAAGGCGACCTGGTCAGGTAACCTTTATCACTGACCTATTGTTCGATTATTCTCCACCCATCCTTCATGTTTGGTTCAGTTCGAATGAAAATTGTTTTGGGATATTATTCACACACAGACACACGGATCAATTGCTGACCTTGCTCTGTGACCTTGGGCTTAGACTGATAGTTCTCATTATTGAATCTCTTCGTTCCTTCCTTACCCTTAACCGTTCCACCAAGTTTGGCTTAAATTATGTAAATACTGAGCTGATCTTGCCTTGGTATGTTGGTTTTTTACCTTTCACTTGTGACCCTCACCTTTGACTAATTATTCTTAAAGTCGGACCTTTTTATTCTTTTCTTTTCCTCAACCGTTCAACGATGTGTTGTCTAAGTGGGATAAAAACTGTTTAGTTTTCCCTTATCATGAGAACTAGATCTTTTATCTATTATTCTAAACTAACTATTGGTTATTCTTTATCTGATCTTCAATTGCTTCACCAGATTTGATTAAAATAATGTAACTCTCAGATGAACTTTGACTTTCTGTGGCATTGGCCTTTGACTGTTTGGTCCCAAAACTGAATCATATTTCTGCCTTATCCTCAAATGTTCGTCCTAATTTGGTCTAAACTGCATTTTTAAAAAAGTTCATTTCCTTGGTCAACGTTTGACCTAATCCTGTGAACTTGACCTTTGATATATTGTTCTAAAAAGCAATATATTATCTCATGGAATTACCCAGCACCATTCAGTCACCTTGGATTAATGTTGGATAAAAACTGTTGTTAACACACACACACACACACACACACACACACACACACACTTCACTCAACATACAAAGTGCCCTCGCATCAGTAATGCAGGTGTATTTAATGTGCTTCTGTAGGAATGTCTTTGTTATGAGTCAGGGGCATTTTACCTTAGGCTAAGAAAAACAAAAAATCAAGAATCAAAATCGGCAATGATGAGAAAGTATGAAATATTGTATCTGAAATCATTAACCCGCCCCGTCCCGGAGACGTGAATTCACGTCCTCACATGATGTGCACTCATATCCCGAAGACGTGAATTAACGCGCAACATTGCAAGGTCCCTAATTTGCACAATTTTCAATTTTTGCGAGTGATTTCGTGAGTGATTTTTGGCATGTATACACGGGACATCTTCCTCTATTCCTCTACAAGATGCCAAGCAGGGACAATTCATTACACAGCATAACCTCTCCCCCCCCCCTGCACGCCATTGTCTCGGCAATTCACCTGTTACCAGTGACCTGGCCAATAAAGACATTCAGGGCCAGAGTGATTCCCCAATCGATGACAATGTGGAGGACAAAATTTACATAGCATTAGAGGAAGAAACAGTCAGAAATGATGATCAGGTAATGTGGGAAAAAAAGGTCATGAATGGTGATGAGTTAGTGAGTGGAACAATGCTTATAATGCCTATATTACTGTTTGAAAACCAATATACTCTTGTACTACATATAAATTCGTACCAAGTAAATAAATAAATACTGTTTATGAGTGGATAAAATAGTTACCCTCCCATAGAACTCGTTTTCTTTGGTGCCAGCCTGTTAGAAAATCCAGTCAGGTAAGGAGGTACTCGTCCCTAGATCGAGTATTTTAAACCTCAGGTGAGCGATTTCTCTATGAATTTTCGATGTTTCTCAGCACAAGCGGATGTTTTAGCCAAAAAAAAAAAAAAAAAGGTCCAAAAATGTCGGGACTGGGGCATACCACCGCCCAGAAAACGTCGGGATGTGGCGGGTTAATCAGATGATCAGAAGGTCAGCCCATCATCTCTGTAATTTTGCCAAAATCGCATCAGTAGTATTTGTGTAAAGTTGTTAACAGACAGACAAACAAACAAACAGACAAACTGAGTGAAAACAATACCCCTCCCAGAGCCCCTCCGGGGCGGGGACGGGTAATCAATGTAAATGGACAATGCAGAGCCTGTTTCTGTCTATCGATCTATCCCAGAGGAGAGGCGTTTTTGTTCCTGATTTGGACGTCATTGTTTGCCGTTAGCAAGGAAGGAACAGTCATGTTGAATCTTAATGGAGAGTGACTGTCTGTTCCAGTATCTGTCTGTTTGTCTGTTTTCTTTTCAGTACGGGAATTGTATATTTTCACCTTGACTTACTGTGTTTGATGGTAGTAAGAATTAAATAACATTATTAAATGATATATTGAGGTGTATGACTTTCTTTCCGTCAGTTTTTCTATCTGCTTGTCTCTGTGACGATGTCCTGAAGATGACTTGTATTCAGCTGCGTTATTCACTACCACAGAGAACTTGAAAAGAGCTTCAATACTAGTGAAGAAACTACTATAATTTACATTTCAAGCTTTTATATCTCATTTCTTTTTGCATGACGTTCTTTTGTTGCTATGCACTCAAATATACAGTGACTTGCATATATTTACTAAATACAGATTCTGTAACATGTCTCAGATATCATGAACTGCTTCAAACCGCGAAGCAAATGAGTGAGGATGGTGTGACGAATGAGGGAGGGTCGTTTGGGACTGTGTCCAAACACAAACCATTTTTGGTTCCATGGGCCTGGCATCGACAAATCCTCGATACTTTCTTTGGATCGAGTGTGTTAAAATATTTTAATCGAACATTTATTTGAATATTTACCCTAAATATTCTGGACAGCAAGTTGGGCTCTAACGGTTCTATCAGTAAGTTTCAAAAGTCACTGCTCTCTTATTTTTCGTTATGAAGTGAATTAGTATCAGTATAAGGGAACTGATGGAAAGACAGAAGTCAAGAGTGAGAGCAGTGGAAATGAATTATCTGAGAGGAGCATGTGGAGTTACATGGAGAGACAAACTGACAAATGAGGATGTGAGGGAACGTTGTAGTGTTTTTTTTTTTTTGAGTGTAAATAAGAACGAACCAAAGGCCAGGAGCCGGAGAACCGTTCCTTCCAAGAAAAAAAACTAAATCAATACAAAGGAGAGCCAAATTTAAGATTCGTTCGTTTAGAGATGCCTGGACACATTGCGTTTGAAAGACTTGAGATCATAGGAAGTACGAAGTACAGACAGAGGGAGACAGTTTCAAAGTTTACCTGTTGCATATATGAAGGACTGCTAGTAAGGTTAACTCCCGGATTAGAGAGTTGAACAGAAAAGGGATGAGAGTTTGTTGCTAGACGGGTGCTACTCACCAGTCGTAGAGGTGGAGGGAAGTATGCAGACAGTTCAGATGAGCAGTGATTATTGAAGTGGCGATAGAAAAGAGATAAAGATGCAACAGTGCGGTGATGTGGCAGATTTAAGGGAGCCAGTAGGAGGAGAGTTAATGAGATGAAAAGCATTTGACTCCACCCTATTGAGAAGAGCTGTGTGTGGGGAGCCTCCCCACACATGAGAGTTGTACTCAACACAGGGGCGAATAAACCCCGTAAATAGAGTCAACAACTGTGCAGGGGTAAAGAATATACGGAATCGGCTTAGCATACCTAATCTCTTGGAAGCAGATTTTACTAGAGATGTAATATGATCTTTCCAAGATAAGTCCCGAGAGAATGAAACCCCACGTATGTTTGAGGATGATCAGGACTGAGCTGGATATTATTAAACATTACTGGGTACTCCTGTGGAAGATTTTATCCGGTTGATAGCGGTAAGAACTGAGTCTTTGATGAATTAAAAACAACAAGATTATTTTTAGCCCACTCAGATATACTAGCCAAGTCAGACATTAGGTGTGCCATAACCTCATCCCTTGTTTGTTGAAGTAACCACTGAGATGGATGTTGCGGGACGCAAATGGAAAGGCGAAAGTGGAATCATCAACGTATGAGTGGATATGGTTAAATGTACAGCTTAGAAGGTCATTGATGAATAAAAGGAAGAGAGTTGGTGATGGGACATAGCCCTGAGAAATGCCACTGTTGATAGTATGAAAAGAATGGTTGCTGTATACAACAGTAGCTATAGAACGACCAGAAAGGAAACTGTAGATGAAGGCACAGATAGTAGGATAGAAACCGTAAGAAGGCGGTTTGGAAATTAAAGATATATGCCAGAGTCGATCGAAAGCCTTTGGATGTCAAGTGCAATAGCAAAGCTTTTGCCAAAGCCCAGAAATAAGGATGGACTTCAGTCTGAAACGCAGGTAAGAAGATCATCAGTAGTGCGTCCCTGACGGAACCCATACTGACGATCAGAAGGAAGACTGTGATAGGAGAGACGATTTAAAATTCTTCTGTTAAGAATGGACTCGAAAATCTTTAAGACACAGGATATTAAAGCACTTGGGCGATAGTTAGGGGATTGGGAATGGTCACCCTTCTTTAGGACTGGCTGAATGAGAGCAGACTTCCAGCAAGAATGGATGGGACAAGGTGATTGACAAGGGAGAAAGAGTTTACCCAGCCAGGGTGTAAGCAAAGAAGCACAGTTCTTGAGGACAACAGGAGGGACTCCAGCAGGCCCATATGCCTTGTTAGTATTGAGGCCAGTGATGGCAGAAAATACATCAGCTGAAGAAATGTTAATGTCAGCCATTAGGAAGTCAGAGGGGGGAAGTGATGGAGGAACAGCACTGGACTTGTTTATGGTGGAATTGGAAAAGAAAATCCGAGTGAAAAGATCTGCATTATCAGTAGAAGAAATAGTTACAGAACCATTACAGTAGAAAAGAGGAGGGAAGGTTGATGAAGTAAAGTTGTTAGCAGGTTTTTGGCAAGGTACCAGAAGAAGCGGGAAAAATTCGAGTTGAAGAGTTGAGAGCATTTAGTAGGGATGAAATATTTTTTTTAGAGCAAAGAACAGGCTTAGCACAATTTCGGGAAGAAACATAAAAAAAGATGTGATTCAGGAGCGTGATTAACCCGTCCCATCCCGTGGACGTGAATTCACGTCCTCACATGATGTGCACTCATATCCCAGAGACATAAATTAATGCGGCAACATTGCACGGTGCATAATTTTCACAATTTTCAAATTTCGCGCCTGATTTTTGGTTCGCCCGCCTACGCAAACCTCACTTACTTGCTGCCAGGCAGGCAAGCTCTTAGACCCAGCGTGACCCTGCCTGCCATTTGTCTCATCCACTCACCTCTCAGCAGTCACCAAGGTCAGACATGGCACGTCGTGTTTTGTCAGAGGAGGAGATACAAGCCGCCCTGGATGCCTTTACAGGTGACAGTGATTCCCCACTGGACGACGACACCCTTGACAAGGATTACGTGCAGCCTGATGAGGTTACCAGCAGCAGTGATGAGGAGGTCCCTTCCCCAAGGAAAGTGAAATACATCACGTACCGGAAGGCAAGGGACGGCCAGCCTGCACCATGTGCTGCATCCCTGACACCTAGCCAACCACAACACAGAGAATCGGATGAGGATGAGGACGAGGACGATGATGATGAAGCAGGACCTGGCGTATCTTCATGGCTGGGGAAGGAGAAGATATCGCCGAGTGGGACAGAGGTAACATCACGACTGTTCCACAGGTATGGTCCTCCTATGTGTTCTGTGGCAGGAAGTAGTGGTGTGGGGATGGTTAGGGCAGCAGAAAGTGAAAGTGGTGGGGCGGGAGAGCGGAGAGAGATGTGTGAAAGCGAGAGTGGTCTGGGGGAGGCAACACGTGCATGTGGTGTTCGTGTGCAGCGTGGAGGGGAGGAGCAGCTGCTCCCAAGCACTTCATTCGACTCCCAATATTCACTTACTTCCTCCCCACAGCCCCAGGATGTGGGGAAAGGAAGGAAAGGGAAGGGAAAGGGAAAAGGAAAGGGGAGAGGGGCAGGAACTAGTGGTGTGGGGATGGTTAGGGCAGCAGAAAGTGAAAGCAATTGTCTAACATGTAATTGGGTAATATGTTATGTTAGAAGTAATATAAAAGGTGAAAAAATAGATTCTGAGTTGAAGAAATCATGAGGGAACGTGAAGTGACTTGGTAAATAAGCGCTATTACTATGCTAATTCTTTTCGTAAAGCATGTACATCTATAAAACCAATTGTATAACATGTAAATGGGTAATATGTTATGTTAGAAGTAATATAAAAGGTGAATAATTAGATTCTGAGTTGAGGAAATAATGACAGAACATGATTTCACTTGGTAAGAAAGTGCTATTTCAACGCTAATTATTATCATAATGCCTTAAAATATGTACAATTATGTAAAGTAGAAAATGGTATGATGTTATTGTGGAAGTAATATGGAACTTGAAAAAATACAATAGCTGATGAAATAACGATGTTTGTTATCCATCGGTGACATAATCGACCGATTTAGCTAGGTTCGCGCAGTGGTACATGCCTTATTTCTCATGTTTTTCTGTATAAAACCGAATATACTTCTGTTATACATGTTTTCAACGTTGTAATATATGAAAATGTACGTAAACAGAATCATTTCAGATAGCCCAAGCAACCATAGAAAACGTGAGAGGACCAGACTACCGTGAGAGAATGGGAGTACAGATGGAACTCACCTGCATCCGCTAGGGCCATTTATTGACCCCGGTGACCACTTTCTTTGTGATTTTCCTTAGTTTCTCACCAAAAGCGGATGTTTGAGCCAAAAAAAAAAAAGGTCTAAAATTGTCGGGATTTGGGCGTACCACTGCCCAGAAAACGTTGGGATGGGGGGGGGGGGGTAAACCAAGGTTTTCTTGTATTAGTCAAAGGATATTAGAAAGGATTGTATCCTTCCATGCACGAGAAAATAACCTCTGTAATGCACATTGCACACTCAGATGGCTCCCGGCCATGGAAGCAATAATCTTTCCAGGGAATATCAAAGAAATACAGCCTGAGGGCCTCCCAGCCAGCAGCCCCAAAATGCCACAACCGACGTTTCTTTGGAGGGTCCACAGGCCGAGCTGGAGCGATAGGACAAGTTAAGGTAATAAGGTTGTGATAGGGAGAGCTCAACAGAGAGGAAAGATTAACAGGGTAAGCAGAAGGATTAGCTGTAAGGAAGAGATCAAGTATGTTGGAACACTCTTCAAGGTGGTCAGGGATACGGGTAGTGTGCTCTAGAAACTACACTAGGTTGTTAAGGATAGTAAAGTTGTAGGCTTGTCCAACAGATGGATCAGTGAAAGGAGAGGAGAGCCAAACGTGGTGGTGGACTTTGAAATCTCCTAGAATGGAGATTTCAGAGAAAGGAGAAACGGATAGCATGTGTTCCATCATGAGTGTAAGATAATCGATGTGGATGTGATAGAAAGCCTTAGGAGTATTACACTGAGATAGTTTGGCCATGTGGAGAGGATGGTGAGCGAGAGACTAACGAGGAAAGTGCAGTGTGATTGAGGTGGAAGGGGTGAGAGGAGAGGGAGATCGATTATGAGAGAGAGGGATGGATTGGAGAGGTATTTGCAGGAAAGGGGGTGAGCTGGAAGGAGGGCAGCGAAATGGCAGAGGACATGGCGACATGGAAAACAGTTAAGGAAGACAAGATGTCGAGAATAAACTGAAGAGAAATTTAATCTCCTGAGATGCATTGATTGAGCTTAAACTTTCTTTGTATTTGTCTGATTGCAAGTAAGTTTCATATGTAATTTGGACGATACGTCCATATTTTGCTCACAACCTGACTGTAGGTATAGACTAGTCCTTGACGCCGTGTCAGCTGGACGATTTACTCCGTCCCACCTCAAATCTACTGGAGTTCTACATTCCCAGTACACTGAAACATATATAAGGTGCAGCTGCGAACATAAGTATCGATTAACCTCATTAACGTAGGAGTCAGAATGGTTTCTGGAACCCAGCGATTTAACCTCCAGAATCCAAGCACATTATATGATATAATTGCTTATTTAATATTTTGAATTTAAACATTGTTTCAATTGTTTGCTGGAAATGTCTCTATTTCTGCTTCTTTATCTACTTTTCCGCCCAAGGCTACTCCCCCTGTCCAGTCTTCTTATATTATATGACCAATGGTCCACTGTAAGGCTCCTTTTATGTCCATCATGTTCTTTCTTAAGAGAAGGATGCATTCTCGTCTAAGCTGAATATTATGATCTAGAGGTAACAGGTGTACCATATAATAAACAATCAACGTGAATCAACAGTGAAAAGAATATTTCCCTGTGTGTGTGTAGGGGGGGGGTTGTGGTGTGTGTGTGTAGGGGGGGTTGTGGTGTGTGTGTGTGTGTGTGTGTGTGTGTGTGTGTGTGTGTGTGTGTGTGTGTGTGTGTAGGGGGATTTGTTGTGTGTGTGTGTGTGTGTGTGTGTGTGTGTGTGTGTGTGTGTGTGTGTGTGTGTGTGTGTGTGTGTGTGTGTGTAAGTCTCTTCTTCGTTAGGAGAGGGGCGTTTTTTCATCTTTTTTCATCCATTCATTCATTCATCATCCAATCCTACGTTGCCCCATGAGGAGCGTAGGAGCCCGGGGCTAGGCAGTTGGTCCCGACATTTAAGATGAGAGTGATCAGCCTCACTCATCCCTGAGTGGCATTACGTGAGCAATAAACCCCAACCACCCCTTGGATAAAACCTTCACCGGCTCAATCCGATTGGAGCGCAATAATTACCCATCAAACCACCAGGCGCCAAAATTTGGTTATATGCTTACCACCCAGCGTAGTAAATGGTTTCCTGGTAATTTGAATAATTTCATGAGGAACTAGCAACAATAAAGTTTCAGATAACATGAATTTCTAAATTTGAGAATGATTAGCTCTATCTGTCTATGCTTCTTACCGAAGGGTTGCGTTCCCTCGGTAGCTGAATAGAATCGTATGGTGATTGCATTAATAAAATAACAAATCATCTGGGTAAATGACTGAGTCTCATTCTATCATTCTCTCTGTCTGTCATATTGTTAGGTGTTCCTTAGTCAATGAGTGACTTCTACCCCAAAATGACCAAAAATTTAGAGCTAGTAAGAATATAACAGAAATCAGAAGATTCCCTCAAAGAATTCAACACCTGTGCACATCAGCTGGCATAAGGACTGAATATATTACTGCAACCTGTGACCTTCTTCTACGTCTATTTGCTCTCAGAATCGGATCACT
Source organism: Coenobita brevimanus (assembly GCF_032717465.1). Lineage (NCBI taxonomy): Eukaryota > Metazoa > Arthropoda > Malacostraca > Decapoda > Coenobitidae > Coenobita > Coenobita brevimanus. The sequence goes on from NC_137009.1 coordinate 18,459,109, forward strand.
CTATTCTTGCTTAACTTATAACCTATCCAACATCCAACAAGTCTAGCTCAAGTCCGATCAGGACCGTTTGATTGTACTTTGCCTGGTAACTTTCACATCTGACCTTTCCTTGTGACCTTGGCTTGATTCACTGATCCAAAAATCGAAACACTTTATCATTGCTTTAACCTGAATTCTTCACGGAGTTTGGTATACATCGGGTGCAAACTATTAAGGCGACCTGGTCAGGTAACCTTTATCACTGACCTATTGTTCGATTATTCTCCACCCATCCTTCATGTTTGGTTCAGTTCGAATGAAAATTGTTTTGGGATATTATTCACACACAGACTCACGGATCAATTGCTGACCTTGCTCTGTGACCTTGGGCTTAGACTGATAGTTCTCATTATTGAATCTCTTCGTTCCTTCCTTACCCTTAACCGTTCCACCAAGTTTGGCTTAAATTATGTAAATACTGAGCTGATCTTGCCTTGGTATGTTGGTTTTTTACCTTTCACTTGTGACCCTCACCTTTGACTAATTATTCTTAAAGTCGGACCTTTTTATTCTTTTCTTTTCCTCAACCGTTCAACGATGTGTTGTCTAAGTGGGATAAAAACTGTTTAGTTTTCCCTTATCATGAGAACTAGATCTTTTATCTATTATTCTAAACTAACTATTGGTTATTCTTTATCTGATCTTCAATTGCTTCACCAGATTTGATTAAAATAATGTAACTCTCAGATGAACTTTGACTTTCTGTGGCATTGGCCTTTGACTGTTTGGTCCCAAAACTGAATCATATTTCTGCCTTATCCTCAAATGTTCGTCCTAATTTGGTCTAAACTGCATTTTTAAAAAAGTTCATTTCCTTGGTCAACGTTTGACCTAATCCTGTGAACTTGACCTTTGATATATTGTTCTAAAAAGCAATATATTATCTCATGGAATTACCCAGCACCATTCAGTCACCTTGGATTAATATTGGATAAAAACTGTTGTTAACACACACACACACACACACACACACACACACACACACACACACACTTCACTCAACATACAAAGTGCCCTCGCATCAGTAATGCAGGTGTATTTAATGTGCTTCTGTAAGAATGTCTTTGTTATGAGTCAGGGGCATTTTACCTTACGCTAAAAAAAACAAAAAATCAAGAATCAAAATCGGCAATGATGAGAAAGTATGAAATAATGTATCTGAAATCATTAACCCGCCCCGTCCCAGAGACGTGAATTCACGTCCTCACATGATGTGCACTCATATCCCAGAGACGTGAATTAACGCGTAACATTGCAAGGTCCCTAATTTGCACAATTTTCAATTTTTGCGAGTGATTTCGTGAGTGATTTTTGGCATGTATACACGGGACACCTTCCTCTATTCCTCTACAAGATGCCAAGCAGGGACAATGCCTTACACGGCATAACCTCTCCCCCCCCCCTGCACGCCATTGTCTCGGCAATTCACCTGTTACCAGTGACCTGGCCAATAAAGACATTCAGGGCCAGAGTGATTCCCCAATCGATGACAATGTGGAGGACAAAGTTTACATAGCATTAGAGGAAGAAACAGTCAGAAATGATGTTCAGGTAATGTGGGAAAAAAAGGTCATGAATGGTGATGAGTTAGTGAGTGAAACAATGCTTATAATGCCTATATTACTGTTTGAAAACCAATATACTCTTGTACTACATATAAATTCGTATCAAGTAAATAAATAAATACTGTTTATGAGTGGATAAAATAGTCACCCTCCCACAAAACTCGTTTTCTTTGGTGCCAGCCTGTTAGAAAACCCAGTCAGGTAAGGAGGTACTCGTACCTAGATCGAGTATTTTAAACCTCAGGTGAGCGATTTCTCCATGAATTTTCGATGTTTCTCAGCACAAGCGGATGTTTTAGCCAAAAAAAAAAAAAGGTCTAAAAATGTCGGGACTGGGGCATACCACCGCCCAGAAAACGTCGGGATGTGGCGGGTTAATCAGATGATCAGAAGGTCAGCCCATCATCTCTGTAATTTTGCCAAAATCGCATCAGCAGTATTTGTGTAAAGTTGTTAACAGACAGACAAACAAACAAACAGACAAACCGAGTGAAAACAATACCCCTCCCAGAGCCCCTCCGGGGTGGGGACGGGTAATCAATGTGAATGGACAATGCAGAGCCTGTTTCTGTCTATCGATCTATCCCAGAGGAGAGGCGTTTTCGTTCCTGATTTGGACGTCATTGTTTGCCGTTAGCAAGGATGGAACAGTCATGTTGAATCTTAATGGAGAGTGACTGTCTGTTCCAGTATCTGTCTGTTTGTCTGTTTTCTTTTCAGTACGGGAATTGTATATTTTCACCTTGACTTACTGTGTTTGATGGTAGTAAGAATTAAATAACATTATTAAATGATATATTGAGGTGTATGACTTTCTTCCCGTCAGTTTTTCTATCTGCTTGTCTCTGTGACGATGTCCTGAAGATGATTTGTATTCAGCTGCGTTATTCACTACCACAGAGAACTTGAAAAGAGCTTCAATACTAGTGAAGAAACTACTATAATTTACATTTCAAGCTTTTATATCTCATTTCTTTTTGCATGACGTTCTTTTGTTGCTATGCACTCAAATATACAGTGACTTGCATATATTTACTAAATACAGATTCTGTAACATGTCTCAGATATCATGAACTGCTTCAAACCGCGAAGCAAATGAGTGAGGATGGTGTGACGAATGAGGGGAGGGTCGTTTGGGACTGTGTCCAAACACAAACCATTTTTGGTTCCATGGGCCTGGCATCGACAAATCCTCGATACTTTCTTTGGATCGAGTGTGTTAAAATATTTTAATCGAACATTTATTTGAATATTTACCCTAAATATTCTGGACAGCAAGTTGGGCTCTAACGGTTCTATCAGTAAGTTTCAAAAGTCACTGCTCTCTTATTTTTCGTTATGAAGTGAATTAGTATCAGTATAAGGGAACTGATGGAAAGACAGAAGTCAAGAGTGAGAGCAGTGGAAATGAATTATCTGAGAGGAGCATGTGGAGTTACATGGAGAGACAAACTGACAAATGAGGATGTGAGGGAACGTTGTAGTGTTTTTTTTTTTTTTTTTCAGTGTAAAGAAGAACGAACCAAAGGCCAGGAGCCCGCGAACCGTTCCTTCCAAGAAAAAAAACAAAATCAATACAAAGGAGAGCCAAATTTAAGATTCGTTCGTTTAGAGATGCCTGGACACATTGCGTTTGAAAGACTGGAGATCATAGGAAGTACGAAGTACAGACAGAGGGAGACAGTTTCAAAGTTTACCTGTTGCATATATGAAGGACTGCGAGTAAGGTTAACTCCCGGATTAGAGAGTTGAACAGAAAAGGGATGAGAGTTTGTTGCTAGACGGGTGCTACTCACCAGTCGTAGAGGTGGAGGGAAGTATGCAGACAGTTCAGATGAGCAGTGATTATTGAAGTGGCGATAGAAAAGAGATAAAGATGCAACAGTGCGGTGATGTGGCAGATTTAAGGGAGCCAGTAGGAGGAGAGTTAATGAGATGAAAAGCATTTGACTCCACCCTATTGAGAAGAGCTGTGTGTGGGGAGCCTCCCCACACATGAGAGTTGTACTCAACACAGGGGCGAATAAACCCCGTAAATAGAGTCAACAACTGTGCAGGGGTAAAGAATATACGGAATCGGCTTAGCATACCTAATCTCTTGGAAGCAGATTTTACTAGAGATGTAATATGATCTTTCCAAGATAAGTCCCGAGAGAATGAAACCCCACGTATGTTTGAGGATGATCAAGACTGAGCTGGATATTATTAAACATTACTGGGTACTCCTGTGGAAGATTTTATCCAGTTGATAGCGGTAAGAACTGAGTATTTGATGAATTAAAAACAACAAGATTATTTTTAGCCCACTCAGATATACTAGCCAAGTCAGATATTAGGTGTGCCATAACCTCATCCCTTGTTTGTTGAAGTAACCACTGAGATGGATGTTGCGGGACGCAAATGGAAAGGCGAAAGTGGAATCATCAACGTATGAGTGGATATGGTTAAATGTACAGCTTAGAAGGTCATTGATGAATAAAAGGAAGAGAGTTGGTGATGGGACATAGCCCTGAGAAATGCCACTGTTGATAGTATGAGAAGAATGGTTGCTGTATACAACAGTAGCTATAGAACGACCAGAAAGGAAACTATAGATGAAGGCACAGATAGTAGGATAGAAACTGTAAGAAGGCGGTTTGGAAATTAAAGATGTATGCCAGAGTCGATCGAAAGCCTTTGGATGACAAGTGCAATAGGAAAGCTTTTCCCAAAGCCCAGAAATAAGGATGGACTTCAGTCTGAAACGCAGGTAAGAAGATCATGAGTAGTGCGTCCCTGACGGAACCCATACTGACGATCAGAAGGAAGACTGTGATAGCAGAGACGATTTAAAATTCTTCTGTTAAGAATGGACTCGAAAATCTTTAAGACACAGGATATTAAAGCACTTGGGCGATAGTTAGGGGATTGGGAATGGTCACCCTTCTTTAGGACTGGCTGAATGAGAGCAGACTTCCAGCAAGAATGGATGGGACAAGGTGATTGACAAGGGAGAAAGAGTTTACCCAGCCAGGGTGTAAGCAAAGAAGCACAGTTCTTGAGGACAACAGGAGGGACTCCAGCAGGCCCATATGCCTTGTTAGTATTGAGGCCAGTGATGGCAGAAAATACATCAGCTGAAGAAATGTTAATGTCAGCCATTAGGAAGTCAGAGGGGGGAAGTGATGGAGGAACAGCACTGGACTTGTTAATGGTGGAATTTGGAAAAAAATATCTAAGTGAAGAGATCTGCATTATCAGTAGAAAAAATAGTTACAGAGCCATTACAGTAGAAAAGAGGAGGGAAGGATGATGAAGTAAAGTTGTTAGCAGGTTTTTGGCAAGGTACCAGAAGAAGCGGGAAAAATTCGAGTTGAAGAGTCGAGAGCATTTAGTAGGGATGAAATATTTTTTGTAGAGCAAAGAACAGGCTTAGCACAATTTCGGGAAGAAACATAAAAAAAGATGTGATTCAGGAGCGTGATTAACCCGTCCCGTCCCTTAGACGTGAATTCACGTCCTCACATGATGTGCACTCATATCACAGAGACGTAAAGTAACGCGGCAACATTGCAAAGTGCATAATTTTCACAATTTTCATATTTCGCGCCTGATTTTTGGTTTGCCCGCCTACGCAAACCTCACCTACTTGCTGCCAGGCGGGCAAGCTCCTAGACCCAGTGTGACCCTGCCTGCCATTTGTCTCATCCACTCACCTCTCAGCAGTCACCAAGGTCAGACATGGCACGTCGTGTTTTGTCAGAGGAGGAGATACAAGCCGCCCTGGATGCCTTTACAGGCGACAGTGATTCCCCACTGGACGACGACACCCTTGACAAGGATTACGTGCAGCCTGATGAGGTTACCAGCAGCAGTGATGAGGAGGTCCCTTCCCCAAGGAAAGTGAAATACATCACGTACCAGAAGGCAAGGGACGGCCAGCCTGCACCATGTGCTGCATCCCTGACACCTAGCCAACCACAACACAGAGAATCGGATGAGGATGAGGACGAGGACGATGATGATGAAGCAGGACCTGGCGTATCTTCATGGCTGGGGAAGGAGAAGATATCGCCGAGTGGGACAGAGGTAACATCACGACTGTTCCACAGGTATGGTCCTCCTATGTGTTCTGTGGCAGGAAGTAGTGGTGTGGGGATGGTTAGGGCAGCAGAAAGTGAAAGTGGTGGGGCGGGTGAGAGGAGAGAGATGTGTGAAAGCGAGAGTGGTGTGGGGGAGGCAACATGTGCATGTGGTGTTCGTGTGCAGCGTGGAGGGGAGGAGCAGCCGCTCCCTAGCACTTCATTCGACTCCCAGTATTCACTTACTTCCTCCCCACAGCCCCAGGATGTGGGGAAAGGAAGGAAATGGAAGGGAAAGGGAAAAGGAAAGGGAAGAGGGGCAGGAACTAGTGGTGTGGGGATGGTTAGGGCAGCAGAAAGTGAAAGCAATTGTCTAACATGTAATTGGGTAATATGTTATGTTAGAAGTAATATAAAAGGTGAAAAAATAGATTCTGAGTTGAAGAAATCATGAGGGAACATGAAGTGACTTGGTAAATAAGCGCTATTACTATGCTAATTCTTTTCGTAAAGCATGTACATCTATAAAACCAATTGTATAACATGTAAATGGGTAATATGTTATGTTAGAAGTAATATAAAAGGTGAATAATTAGATTCTGAGTTGAGGAAATAATGACAGAACATGATTTCACTTGGTAAGAAAGTGCTATTTCAACGCTAATTATTATCATAATGCCTTAAAATATGTACAATTATGTAAAGTAGAAAATGGTATGATGTTATTGTGGAAGTAATATGGAACTTGAAAAAATACAATAGCTGATGAAATAACGATGTTTGTTATCCATCGGTGACATAATCGACCGATTTCGCTAGGTTCGCACAGTGGTACATTCCTTATTTCTCATGTTTTTCTGTATAAAACCCAATATACTTCTGTTATACATGTTTTCAACGTTGTAATAAATGAAAATGTACGTAAACAGAATCATTTCAGATAGCCCAAGCAACCATAGAAAAGGTGAGAGAACCAGACTACCGTGAGAGAATGGGAGTACAGGTGGAACTCACCTGCATCCGTTAGGGCCATTTACTGACCCCGGTGACCACTTTCTTTGTGATTTTCCTTAGTTTCTCACCAAAAGCGGATGTTTGAGCCAAAAAAAAAAAAGGTCTAAAATTGTCGGGATTTGGGCGTACCACTGCCCAGAAAACGTTGGGATGGGGGGGGGGTAAACCAAGGTTTTCTTGTATTAGTCAAAGGATATTAGAAAGGAATGTATCCTTCCATGCACGAGAAAATAACCTCTGTAATGCACATTGCACACTCAGATGGCTCCCGGCCATGGAAGCAATAATCTTTCCAGGGAATATCAAAGAAATACAGCCTGAGGGCCTCCCAGCCAGCAGCCCCAAAATGCCACAACCGACGTTTCTTTGGAGGGTCCACAGGCCGAGCTGGAGCGATAGGACAAGTTAAGGTAATAAGGTTGTGATAGGGAGAGCTCAACAGAGAGGAAAGATTAACAGGGTAAGCAGAAGGATTAGCTGTAAGGAAGAGATCAAGTATGTTGGAACACTCTTCAAGGTGGTCAGGGATACGGGTAGTGTGCTCTAGAAACTACACTAGGTTGTTAAGGATAGTAAAGTTGTAGGCTTGTCCAACAGATGGATCAGTGAAAGGAGAGGAGAGCCAAACGTGGTGGTGGACTTTGAAATCTCCTAGAATGGAGATTTCAGAGAAAGGAGAAACGGATAGCATGTGTTCCATCGTGAGTGTAAGATAATCGATGTGGATGTGATAGAAAGCCTTAGGAGTATTACACTGAGATAGTTTGGCCATGTGGAGAGGATGGTGAGCGAGAGACTAACGAGGAAAGTGCAGTGTGATTGAGGTGGAAGGGGTGAGAGGAGAGGGAGATCGATTATGAGAGAGAGGGATGGATTGGAGAGGTATTTGCAGGAAAGGGGGTGAGCTGGAAGGAGGGCAGCGAAATGGCAGAGGACATGGCGACATAGAAAACAGTTATGGAAGACAAGATGTCGAGAATAAACTGAAGAGAAATTTAATCTCCTGAGATGCATTGATTGAGCTTAAACTTTCTTTGTATTTGTCTGATTGCAAGTAAGTTTCATATGTAATTTGGACGATACGTCCATATTTTGGTCACAACCTGACTGTAGGTATAGACTAGTCCTTGACGCCGTGTCAGCTGGACGATTTACTCCGTCCCACCTCAAATCTACTGGAGTTCTACATTCCCAATACACTGAAACATATATAAGGTGCAGCTGCGAACATAAGTATCGATTAACCTCATTAACGTAGGAGTCAGAATGATTTCTGGAACCCAGCGATTTAACTTCCAGAATCCAAGCACATTATATGATATAATTGCTTATTTAATATTTTGAATTTAAACATTGTTTCAATTGTTTGCTGGAAATGTCTCTATTTCTGCTTCTTTATCTACTTTTCCGCCCAAGGCTACTCCCCCTGTCCAGTCTTCTTATATTATATGACCAATGGTCCACTGTAAGGCTCCTTTTATGTCCATCATGTTCTTTCTTAAGAGAAGGATGCATTCTCGTCTAAGCTGAATATTATGATCTAGAGGTAACAGGTGTACCATATAATAAACAATCAACGTGAATCAACAGTGAAAAGAATATTTCCCTGTGTGTGTGTAGGGGGGGGGGTTTGTGGTGTGTGTGTGTAGGGGGGGTTGTGGTGTGTGTGTGTGTGTGTGTGTGTGTGTGTGTGTGTGTGTGTGTGTGTAGGGGGGGTGTGTGTGTGTGTGTGTGTGTGTGTGTGTGTGTGTGTGTGTAGGGGGGGTTGTGGTGTGTGTGTGTGTGTGTGTGTGTGTGTGTGTGTGTGTGTGTAAGTCTCTTCTTCGTTAGGAGAGGGGCGTTTTTTCATCTTTTTTCATCCATTCATTCATTCATCATCCAATCCTACGTTGCCCCATGAGGAGCGTAGGAGCCCGGGGCTAGGCAGTTGGTCCCGACATTTAAGATGAGAGTGACCAGCCTCACTCATCCCTGAGTGGCATTACGTGAGCAATAAACCCCAACCACCCCTTGGATAAAACCTTCACCGGCTCAATCCGATTGGAGCGCAATAATTACCCATCAAACCACCAGGCGCCAAAATTTGGTTATATGCTTACCACCCAGCGTAGTAAATGGTTTCCTGGTAATTTGAATAATTTCATGAGGAACTAGCAACAATAAAGTTTCAGATAACATGAATTTCTAAATTTGAGAATGATTAGCTCAATCTGTCTATGCTTCTTACCGAAGGGTTGCGTTCCCTCGGTAGCTGAATAGAATCGTATGGTGATTGCATTAATAAAATAACAAATCATCTGGGTAAATGACTGAGTCTCATTCTATCATTCTCTCTGTCTGTCATATTGTTAGGTGTTCCTTAGTCAATGAGTGACTTCTACCCCAAAATGACCAAAAATTTAGAGCTAGTAAGAATATAACAGAAATCACAAGATTCCCTCAAAGAATTCAACACCTGTGCACATCAGCTGGCATAAGGACTGAATATATTACTGCAACCCGTGACCTTCTTCTTCGTCTATTTGCTCTCAGAATCGGATCACTCTATTCTTGCTTAACTTATAACCTATCCAACATCCAACAAGTATAGCTCAAGTCCGATCAGGACCGTTTGATTGTACTTTGCCTGGTAACTTTCACATCTGACCTTTCCTTGTGACCTTGGCTTGATTCACTGATCCAAAAATCGAAACACTTTATCATTGCTTTAACCTGAATTCTTCACGGAGTTTGGTATACATCGGGTGCAAACTATTAAGGCGACCTGGTCAGGTAACCTTTATCACTGACCTATTGTTCGATTATTTTCCACCCATCCTTCATGTTTGGTTCAGTTCGAATGAAAATTGTTTTGGGGTATTATTCACACAGAGACTCACGGATCAATTGCTGACCTTGCTCTGTGACCTTGGGCTTAGACTGATAGTTCTCATTATTGAATCTCTTCGTTCCTTCCTTACCCTTAACCGTTCCACCAAGTTTGGCTTAAATTATTTAAATTCTGAGCTGATCTTGCCTTGGTATGTTGGTTTTTTACCTTTCACTTGTGACCCTCATCTTTGACTAATTATTCTTAAAGTCGGACCTTTTTATTCTTTTCTTTTCCTCAACCGTTCAACGATGTGTTGTCTAAGTGAGATAAAAACTGTTTAGTTTTCCCTTATCATGAGAACTAGATCTTTTATCTATTATTCTAAACTAACTATTGGTTATTCTTTATCTGATCTTCAATCACTTCACCAGATTTGATTAAAATAGGATTGTAACTCTTAGATGAACTTTGACTTTCTGTGGCATTGGCCTTTGACTGTTTGGTCCCAAAACTGAATCATATTTCTGCCTTATCCTCAAATGTTCGTCCTAATTTGGTCTAAACTGCATTTTTAAAAAAGCTCATTTCCTTGGTCAACGTTTGACCTAATCCTGTGAACTTGACCTTTGATATATTGTTCTAAAAAGCAATACATTATCTCATGGAATTACCCAGCACCATTCAGTCACCTTCGATTAATATCGGATAAAAACTGTTGTTAGCACACACACACACACACACACACACACACACACACACACACTTCACTCAACATACAAAGTGCCCTCGCATCAGTAATGCAGGTGTATTTAATGTGCTTCCGTAGGAATGTCTTTGTTATGAGTCAGGGGCATTTTACCTTAGGCTAAGAAAAACAAAAAATCAAGAATCAAAATCGGCAATGATGAGAAAGTATGAAATATTGTATCAGAAATCATTAACCCGCCCCGTCCCGGAGACGTGAATTCACGTCCTCACATGATGTGCACTCATATCCCGAAGACGTGAATTAACGCGCAACATTGCAAGGTCCCTAATTTGCACAATTTTCAATTTTTGCGAGTGATTTCGTGAGTGATTTTTGGCATGTATACACGGGACATCTTCCTCTATTCCTCTACAAGATGCCAAGCAGGGACAATTAATTACACGGCATAACCTCTCCCCCCCCCCTGCACGCCATTGTCTCGGCAATTCACCTGTTACCAGTGACCTGGCCAATAAAGACATTCAGGGCCAGAGTGATTCCCCAATCGATGACAATGTGGAGGACAAAATTTACATAGCATTAGAGGAAGAAACAGTCAGAAATGATGATCAGGTAATGTGGGAAAAAAAGGTCATGAATGGTGATGAGTTAGTGAGTGGAACAATGCTTATAATGCCTATATTACTGTTTGAAAACCAATATACTCTTGTACTACATATAAATTCGTACCAGGTAAATAAATAAATACTGTTTATGAGTGGATAAAATAGTTACCCTCCCATAGAACTCGTTTTCTTTGGTGCCAGCCTGTTAGAAAATCCAGTCAGGTAAGGAGGTACTCGTCCCTAGATCGAGTATTTTAAACCTCAGGTGAGCGATTTCTCTATGAATTTTCGATGTTTCTCAGCACAAGCGGATGTTTTAGCCAAAAAAAAAAAAAAAAGGTCCAAAAATGTCGGGACTGGGGCATACCACCGAACAGAAAACGTCGGAATGTGGCGGGTTAATCAGATGATCAGAAGGTCAGCCCATCATCTGTGTAATTTTGCCAAAATCGCATCAGTAGTATTTGTGTAAAGTTGTTAACAGACAGACAAACAAACAAACAGACAAACTGAGTGAAAACAATACCCCTCCCAGAGCCCCTCCGGGGCGGGGACGGGTAATCAATGTAAATGGACAATGCAGAGCCTGTTTCTGTCTATCGATCTATCCCAGAGGAGAGGCGTTTTTGTTCCTGATTTGGACGTCATTGTTTGCCGTTAGCAAGGAAGGAACAGTCATGTTGAATCTTAATGGAGAGTGACTGTCTGTTCCAGTATCTGTCTGTTTGTCTGTTTTCTTTTCAGTACGGGAATTGTATATTTTCACCTTGACTTACTGTGTTTGATGGTAGTAAGAATTAAATAACATTATTAAATGATATATTGAGGTGTATGACTTTCTTTCCGTCAGTTTTTCTATCTGCTTGTCTCTGTGACGATGTCCTGAAGATGACTTGTATTCAGCTGCGTTATTCACTACCACAGAGAAATTGAAAAGAGCTTCAATACTAGTGAAGAAACTACTATAATTTACATTTTAAGCTTTTATATCTCATTTCTTTTTGCATGACGTTCTTTTGTTGCTATGCACTCAAATATACAGTCACTTGCATATATTTACTAAATACAGATTCTGTAACATGTCTCAGATATCATGAACTGCTTCAAACCGCGAAGCAAATGAGTGAGGATGGTGTGACAAATGAGGGGAGGGTCGTTTGGGACTGTGTCCAAACACAAACCATTTTTGGTTCCATGGGCCTGGCATCGACAAATCCTCGATACTTTCTTTGGATCGAGTGTGTTAAAATATTTTAATCGAACATTTATTTGAATATTTACCCTAAATATTCTGGACAGCAAGTTGGGCTCTAACGGTTCTATCAGTAAGTTTCAAAAGTCACTGCTCTCTTATTTTTCGTTATGAAGTGAATTAGTATCAGTATAAGGGAACTGATGGAAAGATAGAAGTCAAGAGTGAGAGTGTCATAAAGACTTTGTAGTTACTTGTAGAGAAGTATATTTTAGACTTGTGGTCGAGCGGCTTTTATATCTTGTAGTAGTTTCCCCACCAGATGTCATGTAGTGACGGGAGAGGTAAAGAATAGTATGGGACTATTTTTATTTGTCTTGGAAATATTAAACAGGTATAATAGTATAAGTCCTGGGTAGCTACCTCCCTGTCTCGCTATCTCTCTCTCTCTCTCTCTTTCTAAGGCTAATCTCCGTCTCGACCTCTCTCTAGGGTCGCTTGTCTCCTTCTAAACTCTCTTTCCCAACATCTGGTGTAGCAGGGTGTGTGTGTCACGTATGTTCCTCATGGCAACAGAACTTTCTCACGAGAGGACTGCTGACAGCTAACTGCATCATCTCCTTACTGGCCGCTGTCGTCAGCTTTCCTCCGTGTAAGCGTTTAGCGCTGCTCGCTTCTCGCAAACACAACACCTTCTCATCATTTGACTTCCTGCTTCTATCTGTCTCTCTATCTATCTATTTATCTATCTATCTATTATGTAGTCCTATATTTGCTCGACCGCGCGAAAATGGCGTACCATCGACATTTAATAGTTATAATATATTAATATATACTACATACACATTATAATGAACTTATAAGCTAATTAAGTGAAATACATAATATTGTAAAGTAACATAATTGTATGAATATTGTATACATATATTATTCATAGTAAATAGTGATTATTCAGTAATATTACATTTTAAATAAGTTGAATACATATTGGAATAAATGCATTAAAGTAAATTATTTAACTGTAATACAGTATGTACTTGGGTTATTATAGTGAAATGCATACATGCAAGAATAAAAATAGTTTAAAATTAAGATTATTGTAAGAGTTATTAATATTTCATTTAAAGATAATGGTACTGGTCTGCCATATATGGGTCATTCTTCTTTGTGTTATTATTATTATTATTATTATTTTATTTTTTTTTTTTTATATATAATTAATACTATATACAAAATATATACACTTCATTCAGGGTGGTTAACTGTGATGTTAACTCTCCCCCCACTAAACAATGACTCCAAATTAGCAATTCTTGCATGCATTCTGTGCATGGCCAACAGCAATACTGCAACCACAATGCAGATAATTATAAAGACAGAAGGTGCTTGGCTATACACATAATATGGGTTGAACATACTCAAACTCAAATCTTCCCAGGGCTTCATTGTTTCATTGATCAGCTGCATAGTTTCAAACTTAGGTGAAGTCAGCTTAATACTTGTGCTCATGTTTAAGTCCATATCAGGCAGTGGGTGGAAATGTTTGTGTGTATGGTTGATAATGGCGTAGTGATTGATGGTGGAAAAAGTAGACATGGATGGTGTAAATACCGCACAGTAGTCTGGTGCTATGTATAATCCTGAGGCTGATGTATGAGATGGTGGTATATCTGGACAGACTATGTAAACTGATGTGTTATGAGGGAAATAAAAAAACTGCGAGTGTCCAATGCGTTGATGGTGTACAAGTTTATCTGGAGCAAAAGTGAAGTTGCAATGATGATGAATATTGTTATTGCTGATGATAGCCATTTCACAAGGGACCGTATCAGTAGGCTGAAACGTGAAAATGTACGCAGGACAAAGATGAACAGCATGCAAGGATGTGCGGCACTTTCGCTCAATCGTTGACTCACTTGCGAAAGTGACAGTGTCTCGCCTCTTGGAGACCATGATGAGTTCGGTGTCTGTGTTGATGTTGATGATGACCAAAGTGTTGTTGTTTCTATAGGGGAAGGGGTGTATTTGGTATACTGTGAACAGGTCTTCCGTGATGAATGGTACATGAACTATCACTGATGTTGGTGTTAGTGTTGCTTCCAAGTACGGGTAATATTGCATAAATTCCCTACTGCGGAACAATGGCTTCAATTTATGTTTATGTATGCCTTGACTAACTATCTGACGTAGCTCATGAACTGGGAGTAAGTCATTTGTGATCTTGCCATCACCAGCATTCGAAATTCCTTGCATAAGTGCCCTGAAATGATCTCTAGTGTTCTCTAATTGCAGTAGAATCGTGTCAATATGTTCTGTGATGATGGAGAAGTGCTGGAAAAGGGTAACGTTACCCTCCAAGTCATTTATTTTATCTATACTCTCGAGAGCTACGTTTTCTGCTTGTTTCAGATTTTTCACAATTGTTTTCATTGCCGAGTTCTGTCCTGTGATGAATTTATCTTGGTATGTTAGTACCTGAGCTATCTTATTAAATTTTTTGTTTATTTCTTTAAGGTCATCCTCTGTAGCCAATCCAAAGATGTTCCCAAGAATTGCGCCGCCCAGATCGAACAAACCGCGCTTTTGGCGAGTACGTGTGATGTTGTTCCTGTCGCTCAGCACCTCTGTTCCATAAGATGGGAGATCTTGGATCATGACGAGCATAGTTGACTTCGCCTGTTCTAGTTTCCATTTCGCTAACTTCACCATTTCATCCACTTCCTTGGTGATATGTGATTGTGAAACATAATTCCCTATCTTGAAGTCCAGAGTTCGCATCGGCGTCGTAAGTCTTTCTATATAAGTAGGTAAGTCATACAAGTAATCTAGACTTATTTCAGTACTCATGACGTCCTTGACGATTGTAGTCGTGGCCGTTGGAGCTATGAGGCATCCTTGTCGTACTATATGCTTGGGGTCTAGGTGCGCATATACTCTTACTATGTATAGGAGAATCCATAGCATAAGTCCCTTCATCGTAACCTACCGAAAAAAAAATCTATTAATTTCCTATAAAGCTGTGGTTGATGATAGTGATGATGTGCGTTACGGTTGGCTGTTATTTCATTTATAGAAGGAGTTTAAATCGATATTTAATTCTCGTAAATGATGTACTGTAGATTTCATTGGAACAGTTGCACCTATGTTCGATTGTTTGGTATATGACCTTAATTTCTTTTTGTAATCATTGTTGTGTTCTTGCTTGGTTTCTTGAGGTACGTTCACCTGTTCGGTTGTATCCGAGGCTGAATAATTATGTGATAATTCCCTTGAAACTCGTTTTAAATGGTCAATATGAACTTGTTTTTCCTCGCCACTTGAAAGTGACTTAATTAAAACTTTGTTTGCCTTTATGTTAATTACTCTGTATGGGCCCTCAAATTTAGGGGATAATTTATTGTCTCTCGTATGAATGACTCCGTAAACAATGTCTCCTAAGCTGATAGGTGAATCTTTTGCCTTTTTGTTAAATGCCTCCGTCATTTCTTCCTTGGACATCGTTAATTGTTTTTGCACTCTTTTGTGTATGTCCTGGAATTCACGTAAACGGAGTTTAGAGTAATCATCGTAATTGTATATAGGCATGCTGTCACCTTCTAGGAGCTCATATGGTAATTTTTTATCTGTGCCATATATAATGAAATGTGGTGTGTCACCAATGGATTTATTTATAGACCCATTAATGGAGGCCTCTACTCTGGGAATCCAATCATCCCAGCTTGCATAATTTTCACTGAGAATGTGTCGTAGCACATCTAATACCTTTTATTTTGTCTCTCTACCAACCCATTCGATGCTGGGTGATAGGCCAAAACGTTAACCTTTTTAATGTTGTATTGTTTACATATTTCTTGTAAGATCTCAGAATTAAATTCTCCTCCATTATCACTTATTAATACCTTTGGGGTAGTAAAGCGACATATTACATTATCTGTTATTGCCTTTGCTACTGTCTCTGCTGTCTTATCTTTAATTGGAGCTAAAATGACATAACGGGAAAAATGATCCGTTGCTACGAATAAGTATAGGTTATTATTGTATGATAATGGCATCTTGAGTAAATCAACAGCGACAACGTCCCATGGTTGATGTGGTACTGGGTAATTACCCATCGGTGCAGGTGTGATTGGGTATCCTTTGTGTTTCGCACATGATTCGCATCTGTCTATATGATTGTGTATATCTCTTCGTAATGAAGGCCAGTAATATAATAGCTGGGCTTGGTTGAATGTCTTATCCTTTCCAGGGTGTCCTGCATGTGGGCTGTCGTGTATCATTCGTAATACTTGGGGTATCATGTCATTAGGTACTACCAACTGGTTAGTATTTCTTTGGCGTTTTGGTTGTTTAGAGTTAATTTTGTATAATGTATTATTGACCATTGTGAATTGTTCAAGTGGGACATGCAGTTTGGGTAATTGTATGTCATCTCCACTTTCTAACTTGTATATTACTTTTGACCATACTGGGTCAAGTCTTTGTGCCTTTGCGATATCCTCGTGGTTTGGGATATTTCCTTTGAGATCTAACACCGCAACCTGAATTGTGTTCGGGTTCCTAGATAATGCGTCAGCTACTATATTCATTTTACCTTGTATATAATGTATTTGTACACTGTAGTTTTCAACTGTACATTTCCATCTTGCTCTCCTCCCAGAAAGGAGTTTTTCTTTAAACATACCCACCAGTGGTTTATGGTCGGTGAATAAGTGGATTTCGTAACCATATACCAAATCTCGAAACTTTTGTAATGCAAAAATCACTGCAAGTGCCTCTAAGTCTGTAGTGCTATAATTTTTCTCTGTACCTCTTGTTTGTCTGCTGGCAAATGCAATTGGTTGATTCTTTCCTCTTTTATCTTCCTGCAACAGTACAGCCCCTAATCCTTTAACTGATGCGTCTGCACAAATAAGAAATGATTTCGTGTAATCTGGATATGCTAAACAAGGTGCATTCGTTAGTTTAATTTTTAGATTGTTAAATGCCCTTTTTTGTTCTTCTTCCCATTGGAATACAGCATCTTTTTTGAGTAGTTGGAATAGAGGGAAGGCTATATGAGAGAACTGTGGTACGAAGGACCTATAGTACCCAGCCAGACCTAAAAATTGTCTAACTTCGTCAGTCGTAGTGGGTTCAGGAAAATCTCTCACTGCCTGTATTTTGTCATCAGTGGTGTGAATACCATCAGAACTTAATTTGTGGCCTAAGAAATTTATTTCCTTAAAGCAAAATTTGCATTTAGAAAGTTTAATTTTTAATCCAGCATCACTAAGCTTTTGTAAGAGTAAGTCTAATTTCCTGAGATGATCCTTAATATTCTTCGTTGCGATAATAATATCGTCAAGATAAACAAATATTCCTTGTCCTAAAATTCCGGACAATACGTAATTCATAAGACGCTGGAACGTACCGGGGGCTGTCCTCAGTCCCATTGGCATTCTTGTATATTGATAATGGCCTCTGTTTGTTGAAAAGGCAGTGTATTTACGTGACTCCTGAGATACCGGAATCTGATAGTATCCGTTTAGGAGATCGATGGTCGAGAATATATTATTCTCAGGACCAATATTCTGTAGAACATCACTTAGCAATGGCATGGGAAATCTGTCTGGGATGGTGTGATTATTTAGTTTACGGTAATCTACTACCGCACGCATTTCTCCATTTCTCTTGGGCACAAAGAAAAGGGGAGCGTTCCACGGAGAAACTGAAGGCTCAATAATTCCAAGCTTTAACATTTCATCGACATACTGATTTGCAAGTGTACATTGGGAGTGTGGTATGCGATAAGCTGGTACGAAAATTGGTGGTGTTTCTGGGTGCACATTAATCATGTGATTAATCAAGTTAGTACACCCTAATTGTTCTCCGGGCAATGCTACGGTGTCCCTGTGTGTTTCCAGCAGGGTTAACAAATCATTTTCTTCGTCAAATTCACCTGAGTGAATTAAATTCTCTTTTATTCTTTCTCTATCCGTAGATTTTATCTCACTTGTTACTCCACCAATATTTATTTCCTTCACAGGGGCTAAACATTTTTCAATATTAACTATGCAAGTTCCCTTCTTCAACTGAACTTCCCCATTCATGTGATTAACCCGCCCCGTCCCGGCAACTTTTCGACCACTGGTACCCCCCAATCCCGGGCAATTTTCGACCTTTTTTTTTTTTGCTTAAACTTTCGCTTTTGGTCTGAAACAATGGCCGGTGGCAAAGAAAGTGGTCCCTGGGGTCCCTAATTAGCTTAACCAGGTATGCGATGGTCCCACCTGGCCCCGTGTTCTCCCTATGCGGTGTGAGCATCAAACGTTTTCTATGGTATTATAAGTTTGGGAAACCAATGAAAGTAAGTAGAAATGAATTTATTACAAACATAAAAACATGTGATAAAAGAGTATATTGGATTTTATACAAAAATAGAGCAGAAATAACCATTGTACCATCGTGAGAAACGAGCAAAATCGGCCAACTTGGTTCCCATGAATCGCTAACATTCTAAAATCATGATACATATATTTTTTTACTTACATAATACTTCTACAATAACATTATACCATTTTACATTATATTGAACTTTTTTACGTATTCACAGGCCTTTTGATAACATTTAGCGTAATGCTAGCGCTAATTTACGTAGTGAGTGAACTCGCTGTGACTGATGTTTCAACTCGTATTGTGCTTTTTCTACTAACATAATACCTTTCTAATATTATTATACACTTTTCAACTTTATAGAACTGTTTTGAGATTATTTCAGGCCTTACGTAAATATATAGCGTAATAATAGCGCATAATAACACACACGGTGAAGTCGCTATGACAACTAATTCAACTTACAACCTATTTTTTTACTTATATAATTATTCTACACTAACATTGCACATGTAAACACTTGATATAATTGATATTACATCATTTCTGAACGTACGATGGAACTTAGCGTCATATTTGCGCGTACTTACACAGGGAGTGTTATCGCGATATCATTTGTTTCATCTTACACAAGTAATCAACTTATAAAATACCTTACTACTAACATTACAACATCATCCACTGTATATAATTCCTATCACATACTTACTGACCAGAATGTGGGTGTAATCGTGACATCAATTATGACAACTTACAGTAATGTTCAACTTATACGTTTTATTCATGCTAACATTACACCCGTTTCCACTTTATTTCCTTGCTATCACATATTTACTGACCAGATTTACACAGTGGGTGTAGTTTTGATAACAATTCTTTCCACTTACACTAATTCTCATCTTATACATTACTTTTCTGAAAAATAACACCCGTTTCAACTTTATATTTGACTTAGCACCTACTGACTGGCCTTACCATTACCATGAGCGTCATTTCGCCTTCCCACACAGTTTCAGAAGTGTACGAGATTATGGTATTCCTTGAAACAAGGCTGAAGGCACAACGCAACATTGCACTCGACACACTCGTATCTTGTGTCTTTTCTCTGCGTTGATGGTCTGACTGTCGAGTGCTTACATACATGGCAGCGACGCTGGGGTTTACGACGGTTTGGTTCGGAAGGAATTGCGCTGGGGTAGTGGCGGGCTGCAAGACGTAGGGGAGTCTGAGCAGCACGGGGGCGCGGGGGCGGTGTGTGGGGTCTTTCCTGGGCATGCTTGGCGATTATTTCACGTGCCAGCTCCCTCACAAACCCCTCAAAGGTCTCGGATACTCCGGTGGTCATTGCGTGCAGGTAGTGGGCGTTCAGGACCGTGATGTCGGCAAGTGGAAAAAGAGTTTCTTGTACCACTTCATCGTTGTCCTGGCACAGTCAACACTTGAAATCATCGAGTCTGACTGATCCACTTGCCTCATGTTCAGATTATAGGCAAGTACAGACTCTGGTTTCCATACGTTGCGCCTCCTCTCGCTACGGTGATCCACGGAGTCTGTGCGGTGCATCAGGGGCTGTGAACAGTTGATAGGAGGCAAACTTCCCTGTTGTGGTTCCACAGGGTTGCAAGGATGTTATTGGCCTGGAAGAAAACCACCTCATTCTTGTCAAGTTTCCTCCCTATCTTGACCATATGGCGACGGTTTCTCTTGACTGTACCACAGACTCCGGTGTCGTGTTGGTGGAGGAACCTAGCGAGAAGAGGGCTAGTGTACCAGTTGTCCAGGTACAAAACATGACCACGATGAAGGTACTCTTCTATCATTGTCTTCACCACGGCCCCAGAGAGTCCTATACTCCGATCTTCTATTATATCTGTCTGTGCGCCCGTGTACAAGACTATGTCTTGCACATAACCAGTCTTACAGTCACACATAACAAAGATCTTGAACCCGAAACGGTGTCTCTTGCTGGGTATATACTGCCTAAAGGAAATATTGCCTCTCCACAATACAAGACTCTCGTCTATGACGAGGTCTCTGTAGGGATAAAATGAGGAGCGGAACATTTCCCGTAAATGATCCAAATACCAGCCTAATTCTCCTCATTTTATCGGTGTTATTTGCATTGGCTGGATCATCTGCATCAAAAAAGTGGAGGCGGCCGAGAATAAACTGAAATCTATTACGACCCATCACCTTTCCAAAGAAAGGTGTTAGGATGATTGGGTCCGTTGTCCAATAGGCAGGAATTTGATTTTTCTTCACCACACCCATCAAGATTACCAGGGCCAAAAATAGGAACATCTCTGATATAGTCACGGGAAAGTCATACTGTTCTGCATGCTTGCTTGTGGTTCCTAGGCGTTCACTTTCAAGGCGCTGGGATTGTGAAAATATATTCGTCTGTTCTACTATGCGCCCAACAAACGCCTCATCAAAAAACAAATTGAAAAAATCTAAACGTGACGACCCAGCATTTACACCTGGAGCCGTGCAACCTGACCGCCACTCCTCAGTGAACTGGTGAATGATGGGAGTAAAATTACTCCCATCCTCCCAGTTCCACGTGACACCACCGTCTCTAGCCACGTCACCATCGTCCCCTTCGTCAGGGTAGGGAGGTGAGGGTGGTGGGGGAGGTTGGGGAGGTGGAGAGCGGCGCCTCTCATCACTCGCACTTCTCTTCCCTCTCCCTTTTCCTTTACCCTTTCCCTTCCCTTTCTTTCCTTTCCCCACATCCTGGGGCTGTGGGGAGGAAGTTTGGGCATATTCAGGGGCGAAAGAAGTGCTGGGGAGTGACTCAACCTCCTCTCCCCTAGGCCTACGAGCACCACGTGCTCGTGCTGCCTCCCTCCCACCAATGGCCCCTTCACCCCACACTACCCCCACACCACTCTCACTTTCACCCCGCGCTGCCGCCACAACACTTTCCCTTTCTCTCAGCAATCCCACCACACCACTTGCTACTTCCCCAGACAAAGTACTTGAACCATACCTTAGGTGTCGTCTCGCCCCACCTTCTGATCCACGTGGTGATATTATTTCCTTTCCCAACCACTCGGCGATATCACGTCCTAGCCCTCCGTCATCCTCATCGTCCTCATCCTCGTCCTGATCAGAATCGTGATGGAGAGATAGCTGTGCACGTGGTTGGGGAGCAGCCTGGCCTTCCCTTGCCTTACGGTATGTCACATACCGCGTTTTTCGGGGCGAAGGGACCTCCTCATCACTGCTACTTATTTCTTCCTCTGGCTGGACGTAATCGCGATCCACCACATCATCATCGAGTGGAGAATCACTGTCTCCAGTGAAGGCTTCCAGGACGGATGCAATTTGCTCATCTGAGAGACCTTTCCGCGCCATGTCTGACCTGGGTCACTGCTGGCAGGTGAGTGACCGAGACAAGGGCGAGCGCGGGTCACGCGGGGTCTAGGACGCTGCCCGCCTGGCGGCAGGTAGGGGAGGCTTGAGTACCCGGGCGAAACGAAAATCTCCCGCGAATTTTGAAATTTGTGGAAATTATGAACCTTGCAATTGCAGGACGTTGAAGTACGTCCTCGGGACTGGCTGTGACAAAACGTGAGGACGTGGAAGTACGTCCTCGGGACGGCGCGGGTTAATAATGAATATCTGAGTTAGCCCTTCGTCGTTCGTATGACATAATGCGTTTTCTACTGACAATCCCTTTACTTTACATAATTCTTCTAAGACAAGAACAGTACTATTCCGTAATTTGCTCTTTATGGTAACCTTCATGTATGAATTAGGTGGTATAACCAAATCATTAGTGAGATGGGCTGGAAAAATTGATAAATCAGTACTGTTATCTGGGTCACTAATTCTGAAGGATGGGGTTGCTGGTGTAAGTGGATCTATACACTCATCTGTTTGTGTATGTTTGTTAAAGCCTTTAATATTACCAATTCTTTTTGGCTCTCTTCTACCAATCGGTGAGGGCTCTGAAAGTATTTCCTCTATAAATTCATTATCAAAGTCTATTCCATTCATTTGTGGGAGTATAGTTATGTTCTCAGTTCTCATGGATCTTAAGCCCAGTAACATATGAGCTTTAATTGCTAAGTTTTCAACGATATAGAACAATGCAGAGAATGGTCTTGTAGTTTCTGTGAAACTGAGATTTAATCTTATCATACCTTTTACTGTAATCTCTTGACCATCTACTGTGTTTAATTCTAAATCAGCTTCATCCAGAAAAGTTACTTTCTTTTTATTTTTAAGAATTCTATTTAGTTCTTCATGTGTTATTAAGTTCACTGGAGAGCCTGTATCTAAAAATAAGGAAACGTTTTGATCCTCACATACAGCTGGTATCAAGATACACTCATTTCCCAACATGCCTCCTATGTGAAGTTTAACCTTGTTCTTCTTTACGTTTGTTCGTTTTTTGTCATGACTTGGTCTTCCCCGATTTGAACATAGACACAATTTTTTCTACTGTTTTGCAATCACTAGTCCAGTGCCCTTGGTATCTATGATGCCTACAGTAAGGACCAAACCCTTGTGTCTTTTGATTATCCTCTTTTGCCTTGATAAAGCATTCATACCTTGTGTGTCCTGGTTTTGCACAGTAATGACACAGAATGGACCTATCCCTTGACTGTGACCTACGAGGTGATTTCCCATAAAAAGTGTTGTTTATAGCGCGAGACCTGCTCGGGCTGCGCGAAAACTTATGAAACTGCCTGTAGGAAGGCGTGTGGGAACGAGGTCTAGGCGTCTTTGTTTGTTTGGGCTGCCTCATTTCAGGTCGCGATCGATTTTGTTCTCTGTTTGGGGTCGGTGTTGATGTTTTCACAGCTGATACTGTCTCAGGTACCCTGATTCTACCAGAATGTGCATGTGTGTCGACCACACCTGCTTTACTGCACTGCATCTCTACCTCGTTCATTAAGTCTAGTAAGCACATTCCCGGGGTGTACGCAATTGTTTTGGCGATCTTCAGGGTTCTATCAGGTAATTTACACAAGGCAGCTACATAACCAATGATGTCCACGACGAGGTCTGGGGACATCTTTCCATCATCTGTTATCCACTTAGAATTCTCCAGAGTAGCTAATAGGGTTCTCTTGATTGTGGAGACATCAGCAGTTATTTCACTGAGCACATGGTTTGTAGTGTGCTCCCTTACAAGATCTACAATTTTATGTAATTCTGGAATTATACCTGGCAAGAAGTTCATACCTCCAGAAAATTTCTTCAGAAATTCAGTTTTAAATTCATCATATGTCCTAGCACGATGTAGCTTATCGGAGCGCAATAAATTGCTTGCTGGACATCTTTCCTGGCTTATGCAAGATGAAAAAATAGCAATTTTCTCTTGTTCATCTAGTATGTGGCGCTTGATGAACATTTGTTCGCACTGACTGATTAATGAAATGACATCAATGCGATCCTTGTCTGTGCCAGAGAATTTTGGGGCAGTCTTATCCTCGTGATACACAAAAACGTAAGGTGTGGTTTTTAGATCAGCAGTATTTGTTTCTTGATTCATATTTAATGATTGCCCTGTTAATTCAACTTGTACGAGTTTATCGTTATGTGAGGGAATGGTAGAATATGTATGACCGGACCGGTGAACCCTGTTAAGTATATTGGCATACGTATTTAAGGCAGCTGCGAAGTCGATACTCTGAACGTCTGAAGGGGTTTCCCACTCATCATCCGAAACTCCCGTATTTGTTTCCTTATCTATAACGTGTGGTGTGGGTTGTACAATGGGTGGGCTGTCTCTTAATTGTGAGTCTGATGTTGTGGCAATTTGTGTGTCATCTGGTATTAACGTGGGTGGTTGCGAAAATATTCCTGTCATTAAGATATGACGTTATGAAATACGCCTCTTGTTTATTTATGTCCTAGCAAACTAGATGATTAAATAAGTTGAATATAGCTAATTTTAGCACTGAGAAGAAATGAGCAAGTATAATTTTACCCACTTGATACAGATCGTAGAGGTGTGTCGATACAAAAGTCGATCTCGGAAGAAAATACAGGTTTGATTGAAGATCTCTTGATAATTCTAGTGGTGTGTTGATGGACGATATTACTCAGGAAACCCCATGGCCTGGTATTTGTAGTGGTTAACGGCTGTCCCAGGCAAACCTCAACATAGAACGTCGAATTTCCAACTTAACTGTGAAAATAAGTGAATATGAGTAGGAGCTATGTGAATAATGAGTAATGAGTAGTGGGTGAGAAGTGCCTGGTGTCAGTCACACGTTGCTTGGCATGGCAGACTCGCGTTGTGATGTCATCTCAGCACATGGTGACGTCGGCTTCCCACACTGGTAGCTGTGGTGAGTGAATGAGTAGCGATGAGTAACTTGAGTGAAGACGAGTGAGTAAGATGAGTTGTAAATATGGACTTGGTGTTTTGCTGCGTGCATTGACCTCTTCACACCTGCGTAAGCGTTGGGGGTTTGGTGGATGTAGCAGAGAGAGGAGGGTGAGGTCTGGTGGTTATGAGTTGTGAGTCGTCTCTCACTCTTCGTTTGTTTGTTTGTTTTCTTTCTTTCTTGATGTATTCTTGGTCCTTTTTTCTTGTGATTTACTCGTTGTGGGATGAAGACTGCCGCTTCTTGTAGGTGCGTGTAGAAGATTATACAGACGACGTAGAGTTGTTAATTGTAGTTGATTGTAGATGGCTGTAGTTGATTGTAGATGGCTGTAGACTTTGTAGAACTGAACCTAACCTTGTAGTCTCGGTTGCTTTTGTAGAAATTTGCTTTTAATTCGGAGACGATGTCCGCAGATTTGCTGGTTTGTCGTTAAGCTACTTGCAAGGCGTCGAGTGATCTCTTGACCTCTGCATCAGCGTAATGATCTGGGAGACGGAGGGGGCAGGAGCTGATATTGTTGGTTGTTGTCAATCTTGATATTTTGTAGGAATTTAATGTTGATTCGTAGACGAGGTTCATATACGTTCGCTGCTACCAAATGTCATAAAGACTTTGTAGTTACTTGTAGAGAAGTATATTTTAGACTTGTGGTCGAGCGGCTTTTATATCTTGTAGTAGTTTCCCCACCAGATGTCATGTAGTGACGGGAGAGGTAAAGAATAGTATGGGACTATTTTTATTTGTCTTGGAAATATTAAACAGGTATAATAGTATAAGTCCTGGGTAGCTACCTCCCTGTCTCGCTATCTCTCTCTCTCTCTCTCTTTCTAAGGCTAATCTCCGTCTCGCTTTCTCACGAGAGGACTGCTGACAGCTAACTGCATCATCTCCTTACTGGCCGCTGTCGTCAGCTTTCCTCCGTGTAAGCGTTTAGCGCTGCTCGCTTCACGCAAACACAACACCTTCTCATCATTTGACTTCCTGCTTCTATCTGTCTCTCTATCTATCTATTTATCTATTTATCTATTATGTAGTCCTACAAGAGCAGTGGAAATGAATTATCTGAGAGGAGCATGTGGAGTTACATGGAGAGACAAACTGACAAATGAGGATGTGAGGGAACGTTGTAGTGTTTTTTTTTTTTTTTTTTTTAAATGTAAAGAAGAACGAACCAAAGGCCAGGAGCCCGCGAACCGTTCCTTCCAAGAAAGAAAACAAAATCAATACAAAGGAGAGCCAAATTTAAGATTCGTTCGTTTAGAGATGCCTGGACACATTGCGTTTGAAAGACTGGAGATCATAGGAAGTACGAAGTACAGACAGAGGGAGACAGTTTCAAAGTTTACCTGTTGCATATATGAAGGACTGCTAGTAAGGTTAACTCCCGGATTAGAGAGTTGAACAGAAAAAGGATAAGAGTTTGTTGCTAGACAGGTGCTACTCACCAGTCGTAGAGGTGGAGGGAAGTATGCAGACAGTTCAGATGAGCAGTGATTATTGAAGTGGCGATAGAAAAGAGATAAAGATGCAACAGTGCGGTGATGTGGCAGATTTAAGGGAGCCAGTAGGAGGAGAGTTAATGAGATGAAAAGCATTTGACTCCACCCTATTGAGAAGAGCTGTGTGTGGGGAGCCTCCCCACACATGAGAGTTGTACTCAACACAGGGGCGAATAAACCCCGTAAATAGAGTCAACAACTGTGCAGGGGTAAAGAATATACAGAATCGGCTTAGCATACCTAATCTCTTGGAAGCAGATTTTACTAGAGATGTAATATGATCTTTCCAAGATAAGTCCCGAGAGAATGAAACCCCACGTATGTCTGAGGATGATCAGGACTGAGCTGGATATTATTAAACATTACTGGGTACTCCTGTGGAAGATTTTATCCGGTTGATAGCGGTAAGAACTGAGTCTTTGATGAATTAAAAACAACAAGATTATTTTTAGCCCACTCAGATATACTAGCCAAGTCAGACATTAAGTGTGCCATAACCTCATCCCTTGTTTGTTGAAGTAACCACTGAGATGGATGTTGCGGGACGCAAATGGAAAGGCGAAAGTGGAATCATCAACGTATGAGTGGATATGGTTAAATGTACAGCTTAGAAGGTCATTGATGAATAAAAGGAAGAGAGCTGGTGATGGGACATAGCCCTGAGAAATGCCACTGTTGATAGTATGAGAAGAATGGTTGCTGTATACAACAGTAGCTATAGAACGACCAGAAAGGAAACTATAGATGAAGGCACAGATAGTAGGATAGAAACCGTAAGAAGGCGGTTTGGAAATTAAAGATGTATGCCAGAGTCGATCGAAAGCCTTTGGATGTCAAGTGCAATAGCAAAGCTTTTGCCAAAGCCCAGAAATAAGGATGGACTTCAGTCTGAAACGCAGGTAAGAAGATCATCAGTAGTGCGTCCCTGACGGAACCCATACTGACGATCAGAAGGAAGACTGTGATAGGAGAGACGATTTAAAATTCTTCTGTTAAGAATGGACTCGAAAATCTTTAAGACACAGGATATTAAAGCACTTGGGCGATAGTTAGGGGATTGGGAATGGTCACCCTTCTTTAGGACTGGCTGAATGAGAGCAGACTTCCAGCAAGAATGGATGGGACAAGGTCATTGACAAGGGAGAAAGAGTTTACCCAGCCAGGGTGTAAGCAAAGAAGCACAGTTCTTGAGGACAACAGGAGGGACTCCAGCAGGCCCATATGCCTTGTTAGTATTGAGGCCAGTGATGGCAGAAAATACATCAGCTGAAGAAATGTTAATGTCAGCCATTAGGAAGTCAGAGGGGGGAAGTGATGGAGGAACAGCACTGGACTTGTTTACGGTGGAATTGGAAAAGAAAATCTGAGTGAAAAGATCTGCATTATCAGTAGAAGAAATAGTTACAGAGCCATTACAGTAGAAAAGAGGAGGGAAGGTTGATGAAGTAAAGTTGTTAGCAGGTTTTTGGCAAGGTACCAGAAGAAGCGGGAAAAATTCGAGTTGAAGAGTTGAGAGCATTTAGTAGGGATGAAATATTTTTTGTAGAGCAAAGAACAGGCTTAGCACAATTTCGGGAAGAAACATAAAAAAAGATGTGATTCAGGAGCGTGATTAACCCGTCCCATCCCGTGGACGTGAATTCACGTCCTCACATGATGTGCACTCATATCCCAGAGACGTAAATTAATGCGGCAACATTGCACGGTGCATAATTTTCACAATTTTCAAATTTCGCGCCTGATTTTTGGTTCGCCCGCCTACGCAAACCTCACTTACTTGCTGCCAGGCGGGCAAGCTCTTAGACCCAGCGTGACCCTGCCTGCCATTTGTCTCATCCACTCACCTCTCAGCAGTCACCAAGGTCAGAGATGGCACGTCGTGTTTTGTCAGAGGAGGAGATACAAGCCGCCCTGGATGCCTTTACAGGCGACAGTGATTCCTCACTGGACGACGACACCCTTGACAAGGATTATGTGCAGCCTGATGAGGTTACCAGCAGCAGTGATGAGGAGGTCCCTTCCCCAAGGAAAGTGAAATACATCACGTACCAGAAGGCAAGAGAGAGCCAGCCTGCACCATGTGCTGCACCCTGACACCTAGCCAACCACAACACAGAGAATCGGATGAGGATGAGGACGAGGACGATGATGATGAAGCAGGACCTGGCTTATCTTCATGGCTGGGGAAGGAGAAGATATCGCCGAGTGGGACAGAGGTAGCATCAGGACTGTTCCACAGGTATGGTCCTCCTATGTGTTCTGTGGCAGGAAGTAGTGGTGTGGGGATGGTTAGGGCAGCAGAAAGTGAAAGTGGTGGGGCGGGAGAGCGGAGAGAGATGTGTGAAAGCGAGAGTGGTCTGCGGGAGGCAACACGTGCATGTGGTGTTCGTGTGCAGCGTGGAGGGGAGGAGCAGCTGCTCCCAAGCACTTCATTCGACTCCCAATATTCACTTACTTCCTCCCCACAGCCCCAGGATGTGGGGAAAGGAAGGAAAGGGAAGGAAAAGGGAAAAGAAAAGGGGAGAGGGGCAGGAACTAGTGGTGTGGGGATGGTTAGGGCAGCAGAAAGTGAAAGCAATTGTCTAACATGTAATTGGGTAATATGTTATGTTAGAAGTAATATAAAAGGTGAAAAAATAGATTCTGAGTTGAAGAAATCATGAGGGAACGTGAAGTGACTTGGTAAATAAGCGCTATTACTATGCTAATTCTTTTCGTAAAGCATGTACATCTATAAAACAAATTGTATAACATGCAAATGGGTAATATGTTATGTTAGAATAATATAAAAGGTGAATAATTAGATTCTGAATTGAGGAAATAATGACAGAACATGATTTCACTTGGTAAGAAAGTGCGATTTCAACGCTAATTATTATCATAATGCCTTAAAATATGTACAATTATGTAAAGTAGAAAATGGTATGATATTATTGTGGAAGTAATATGGAACTTGAAAAAATACAATAGCTGATGAAATAACGATGTTTGTTATCCATCGGTGACATAATCGACCGATTTCGCTAGGTTCGCGCAGTGGTACATGCCTTATTTCTCATGTTTTTCTGTATAAAACCGAATATACTTCTGTTATACATGTTTTCAACGTTGTAATAAATGAAAATGTACGTAAACAGAATCATTTCAGTTAGCCCAAACAACCATAGAAAACGTGAGAGGACCAGACTACCGTGAGAGAATGGGAGTACAGGTGGAACTCACCTGCATCCGCTAGGGCCATTTATTGACCCCAGTGACCACTTTCTTTGTGATTTTACTTAGTTTCTCACCAAAAGCGGATGTTTGAGCCAAAAAAAAAAAAGGTCTAAAATTGTCGGGATTTGGGCGTACCACTGCCCAGAAAACGTTGGGATGGGGGGGGGGGGTAAACCAAGGTTTTCTTGTATTAGTCAAAGGATATTAGAAAGGAATGTATCCTTCCATGCACGAGAAAATAACCTCTGTAATGCACATTGCACACTCAGATGGCTCCCGGCCATGGAAGCAATAATCTTTCCAGGGAATATCAAAGAAATACAGCCTGAGGGCCTCCCAGCCAGCAGCCCCAAAATGCCACAACCGACGTTTCTTTGGAGGGTCCACAGGCCGAGCTGGAGCGATAGGACAAGTTAAGGTAATAAGGTTGTGATAGGGAGAGCTCAACAGAGAGGAAAGATTAACAGGGTAAGCAGAAGGATTAGCTGTAAGGAAGAGATCAAGTATGTTGGAACACTCTTCAAGGTGGTCAGGGATACGGGTAGTGTGCTCTAGAAACTACACTAGGTTGTTAAGGATAGTAAAGTTGTAGGCTTGTCCAACAGATGGATCAGTGAAAGGAGAGGAGAGCCAAACGTGGTGGTGGACTTTGAAATCTCCTAGAATGGAGATTTCAGAGAAAGGAGAAACGGATAGCATGTGCTCCATCGTGAGTGTAAGATAATCGATGTGGATGTGATAGAAAGCCTTAGGAGTATTACACTGAGATAGTTTGGCCATGTGGAGAGGATGGTGAGCGAGAGACTAACGAGGAAAGTGCAGTGTGATTGAGGTGGAAGGGGTGAGAGGAGAGGGAGATCGATTATGAGAGAGAGGGATGGATTGGAGAGGTATTTGCAGGAAAGGGGGTGAGCTGGAAGGAGGGCAGCGAAATGGCAGAGGACATGGCGACATGGAAAACAGTTAAGGAAGACAAGATGTCGAGAATAAACTGAAGAGAAATTTAATCTCCTGAGATGCATTGATTGAGCTTAAACTTTCTTTGTATTTGTCTGATTGCAAGTAAGTTTCATATGTAATTTAGACGATACGTCCATATTTTGGTCACAACCTGACTGTAGGTATAGACTAGTCCTTGACGCCGTGTCAGCTGGACGATTTACTCCGTCCCACCTCAAATCTACTGGAGTTCTACATTCCCAATACACTGAAACATATATAAGGTGCAGCTGCGAACATAAGTATCGATTAACCTCATTAACGTAGGAGTCAGAATGGTTTCTGGAACCCAGCTATTTAACCTCCAGAATCCAAGCACATTATATGATATAATTGCTTATTTAATATTTTGAATTTAAACATTGTTTCAATTGTTTGCTGGAAATGTCTCTATTTCTGTTTCTTTATCAACTTTTCCGCCCAAGGCTACTTCCCCTGTTCAGTCTTCTTATATTATATGACCAATGGTCCACTGTAAGGCTCCTTTTATGTCCATCATGTTCTTTCTTAAGAGAAGGATGCATTCTCGTCTAAGCTGAATATTATGATCTAGAGGTAACAGGTGTACCATATAATAAACAATCAACGTGAATCAACAGTGAAAAGAATATTTCCCTGTGTGTGTGTAGGGGGGGGGTTGTGGTGTGTGTGTGTAGGGGGGGGGTTGTGGTGTGTGTGTGTAGGGGGGGTTGTGGTGTGTGTGTGTGTGTGTGTGGTGTGTGTGTGTGTGTGTGTGTGTGTGTGTTTGTAGGGGGGTTGTGGTGTGTGTGTGTGTGTGTGTGTGTGTGTGTATGTGTGTGTGTGTGTGTGTGTGTAAGTCTCTTCTTCGTTAGGAGAGGGGCGTTTTTTCATCTTTTTTCATCCATTCATTCATTCATCATCCAATCCTACGTTGCCCCATGAGGAGCGTAGGAGCCCGGGGCTAGGCAGTTGGTCCCGACATTTAAGATGAGAGTGACCAGCCTCACTCATCCCTGAGTGGCATTACGTGAGCAATAAACCCCAACCACCCCTTGGATAAAACCTTCACCGGCTCAATCCAATTGGAGCGCAATAATTACCCATCAAACCACCAGGCGCCAAAATTTGGTTATATGCTTACCACCCAGCGTAGTAAATGGTTTCCTGGTAATTTGAATAATTTCATGAGGAACTAGCAACAATAAAGTTTCAGATAACATGAATTTCTAAATTTGAGAATGATTAGCTCTATCTGTCTATGCTTCTTACCGAAGGGTTGCGTTCCCTCGGTAGCTGAATAGAATCGTATGGTGATTGCATTAATAAAATAACAAATCATCTGGGTAAATGACTGAGTCTCATTCTATCATTCTCTCTGTCTGTCATATTGTTAGGTGTTCCTTAGTCAATGAGTGACTTCTACCCCAAAATGACCAAAAATTTAGAGCTAGTAAGAATATAACAGAAATCAGAAGATTCCCTCAAAGAATTCAACACCTGTGCACATCAGCTGGCATAAGGACTGAATATATTACTGCAACCTGTGACCTTCTTCTACGTCTATTTGCTCTCAGAATCGGATCACTCTATTCTTGCTTAACTTATAACCTATCCAACATCCAACAAGTCTAGCTCAAGTCCGATCAGGACCGTTTGATTGTACTTTGCCTGGTAACTTTCACATCTGACCTTTCCTTGTGACCTTGGCTTGATTCACTGATCCAAAAATCGAAACACTTTATCATTGCTTTAACCTGAATTCTTCACGGAGTTTGGTATACATCGGGTGCAAACTATTAAGGCGACCTGGTCAGGTAACCTTTATCACTGACCTATTGTTCGATTATTCTCCACCCATCCTTCATGTTTGGTTCAGTTCGAATGAAAATTGTTTTGGGATATTATTCACACACAGACTCACGGATCAATTGCTGACCTTGCTCTGTGACCTTGGGCTTAGACTGATAGTTCTCATTATTGAATCTCTTCGTTCCTTCCTTACCCTTAACCGTTCCACCAAGTTTGGCTTAAATTATGTAAATACTGAGCTGATCTTGCCTTGGTATGTTGGTTTTTTACCTTTCACTTGTGACCCTCACCTTTGACTAATTATTCTTAAAGTCGGACCTTTTTATTCTTTTCTTTTCCTCAACCGTTCAACGATGTGTTGTCTAAGTGGGATAAAAACTGTTTAGTTTTCCCTTATCATGAGAACTAGATCTTTTATCTATTATTCTAAACTAACTATTGGTTATTCTTTATCTGATCTTCAATTGCTTCACCAGATTTGATTAAAATAATGTAACTCTCAGATGAACTTTGACTTTCTGTGGCATTGGCCTTTGACTGTTTGGTCCCAAAACTGAATCATATTTCTGCCTTATCCTCAAATGTTCGTCCTAATTTGGTCTAAACTGCATTTTTAAAAAAGTTCATTTCCTTGGTCAACGTTTGACCTAATCCTGTGAACTTGACCTTTGATATATTGTTCTAAAAAGCAATATATTATCTCATGGAATTACCCAGCACCATTCAGTCACCTTGGATTAATATTGGATAAAAACTGTTGTTAACACACACACACACACACACACACACACACACACACACACACACACTTCACTCAACATACAAAGTGCCCTCGCATCAGTAATGCAGGTGTATTTAATGTGCTTCTGTAAGAATGTCTTTGTTATGAGTCAGGGGCATTTTGCCTTACGCTAAAAAAAACAAAAAATCAAGAATAAAAATCGGCAATGATGAGAAAGTATGAAATAATGTATCTGAAATCATTAACCCGCCCCGTCCCAGAGACGTGAATTCACGTCCTCACATGATGTGCACTCATATCCCAGAGACGTGAATTAACGCGCAACATTGCAAGGTCCCTAATTTGAAGAATTTTCAATTTTTGCGAGTGATTTCGCGAGTGATTTTTGGCACGTATACACGGGACACCTTCCTCTATTCCTCTACAAGATGCCAAGCAGGGACAATGCCTTACACGGCATAACCTCTCCCCCCCCCCCTGCACGCCATTGTCTTGGCAATTCACCTGTTACCAGTGACCTGGCCAATAAGGACATTCAGGGCCAGAGTGATTCCCCAATCGATGACAATGTGGAGGACAAAGTTTACATAGCATTAGAGGAAGAAACAGTCAGAAATGATGTTCAGGTAATGTGGGTAAAAAAGGTCATGAATGGTGATGAGTTAGTGAGTGAAACAATGCTTATAATGCCTATATTACTGTTTGAAAACCAATATACTCTTGTACTACATATAAATTCGTATCAAGTAAATAAATAAATACTGTTTATGAGTGGATAAAATAGTCACCCTCCCACAAAACTCGTTTTCTTTGGTGCCAGCCTGTTAGAAAACCCAGTCAGGTAAGGAGGTACTCGTACCTAGATCGAGTATTTTAAACCTCAGGTGAGCGATTTCTCCATGAATTTTCGATGTTTCTCACCAAAAGCGGATGTTTTAGCCAAAAAAAAAAAAAAGGTCTAAAAATGTCGGGACTGGGGCATACCACTGCCCAGAAAACGTCGGGATGGGGAGGGTTAATCAGAAGATCAGAAGGTCAGCCCATCATCTCTGTAATTTTGCCAAAATCGCATCAGCAGTATTTGTGTAAAGTTGTAAACAGACAGACAAACAAACAAACAGACAAACCGAGTGAAAACAATACCCCTCCCAGAGCCCCTCCGGGGTGGGGACGGGTAATCAATGTGAATGGACAATGCAGAGCCTGTTTCTGTCTATCGATCTATCCCAGAGGAGAGGCGTTTTCGTTCCTGATTTGGACGTCATTGTTTGCCGTTAGCAAGGATGGAACAGTCATGTTGAATCTTAATGGAGAGTGACTGTCTGTTCCAGTATCTGTCTGTTTGTCTGTTTTCTTTTCAGTACGGGAATTGTATATTTTCACCTTGACTTACTGTGTTTGATGGTAGTAAGAATTAAATAACATTATTAAATGATATATTGAGGTGTATGACTTTCTTTCCATCAGTTTTTCTATCTGCTTGTCTCTGTGACGATGTCCTGAAGATGACTTGTATTCAGCTGCGTTATTCACTACCACAGAGAACTTGAAAAGAGCTTCAATACTAGTGAAGAAACTACTATAATTTACATTTCAAGCTTTTATATCTCATTTCTTTTTGCATGACGTTCTTTTGTTGCTATGCACTCAAATATACAGTGACTTGCATATATTTACTAAATAC
Organism: Coenobita brevimanus; assembly: GCF_032717465.1. Lineage (NCBI taxonomy): Eukaryota > Metazoa > Arthropoda > Malacostraca > Decapoda > Coenobitidae > Coenobita > Coenobita brevimanus. The sequence continues at coordinate 18,493,741 of NC_137009.1, forward strand.
AGATTCTGTAACATGTCTCAGATATCATGAACTGCTTCAAACCGCGAAGCAAATGAGTGAGGATGGTGTGACGAATGAGGGGAGGGTCGTTTGGGACTGTGTCCAAACACAAACCATTTTTGGTTCCATGGGCCTGGCATCGACAAATCCTCGATACTTTCTTTGGATCGAGTGTGTTAAAATATTTTAATCGAACATTTATTTGAATATCTACCCAAAATATTCTGGACAGCAAGTTGGGCTCTAACGGTTCTATCAGTAAGTTTCAAAAGTCACTGCTCTCTTATTTTTCGTTATGAAGTGAATTAGTATCAGTATAATGGAACTGATGGAAAGACAGAAGTCAAGAGTGAGAGCAGTGGAAATGAATTATCTGAGAGGAGCATGTGGAGTTACATGGAGAGACAAACTGACAAATGAGGATGTGAGGGAACGTTGTAGTGTTTTTTTTTTTTTTTTTTCAGTGTAAAGAAGAACGAACCAAAGGCCAGGAGCCCGCGAACCGTTCCTTCCAAGAAAAAAACAAAATCAATACAAAAGAGAGCCAAATTTAAGATTCCTTCGTTTAGAGATGCCTGGACACATTGCGTTTGAAAGACTGGAGATCATAGGAAGTACGAAATACAGACAGAGGGAGACAGTTTCAAAGTTTACCTGTTGCATATATGAAGGACTGCGAGTAAGGTTAACTCCCGGATTAGAGAGTTGAACAGAAAAGGGATGAGAGTTTGTTGCTAGACGGGTGCTACTCGCCAGTCGTAGAGGTGGAGGGAAGTATGCAGACAGTTCAGATGAGCAGTGATTATTGAAGTGGCGATAGAAAAGAGATAAAGATGCAACAGTGCGGTGATGTGGCAGATTTAAGGGAGCCAGTAGGAGGAGAGTTAATGAGATGAAAAGCATTTGACTCCACCCTATTGAGAAGAGCTGTGTGTGGGGAGCCTCCCCACACATGAGAGTTGTACTCAACAAAGGGGCGAATAAACCCCGTAAATAGAGTCAACAACTGTGCAGGGGTAAAGAATATACGGAATCGGCTTAGTATACCTAATCTCTTGGAAGCAGAATTTACTAGAGATGTAATATGATTTTTCCAAGATAAGTCCCGAGAGAATGAAACCCCACGTATGTTTGAGGATGATCAAGACTGAGCTGGATATTATTAAACATTACTGGGTACTCCTGTGGAAGATTTTATCCGGTTGATAGCGGTAAGAATTAAGTCTTTGATGAGTTAAAAACAACAAGATTATTTTTAGCCCACTCAGATATACTAGCCAAGTCAGGTATTAGGTGTGCCATAACCTCATCCCTTGTTTGTTGAAGTAACCACTGAGATGGATGTTGCGGGACGCAAATGGAAAGGTGAAAGTGGAATCATCAACGTATGAGTGGATAGGGTTAAATGTACAGCTTAGAAGGTCATTGATGAATAAAAGGAAGAGAGTTGGTGATGGGACATAGCCCTGAGAAATGCCACTGTTGATAGTATGAGAAGAATGGTTACCGTATACAACAGTAGCTATAGAACGACCAGAAAGGAAGCAATAGATGAAGGCACAGATAGTAGGTTAGAAACCACAAGAAGGCGGTTTGGAAATTAAAGATGTATGCCAGAGTCGATCGAAAGCCTTTGAGATGTCAAGTGCAATAGCAAAGCTTTTGCCAAAGCCCAGAAATAAGGATGGACTTCAGTCTGAAACTCAGGTAAGAAGATCATCAGTAGTGCGTCCCTGACGGAACCCATACTGACGATCAGAAGGAAGACTGTGATAGAAGAGACAATTTAAAATTTTTCTGTTAAGAATGGACTCGAAAATCTTTAAGACACAGGATATTAAAGCACTTGGGCGATAGTTAGGGGGTTGGGAATGGTCACCCTTCTTTAGGACTGGCTGAATGAGAGCAGACTTCCAGCAAGAATGGATGGTACAAGGTGACTGACAAGGGAGAAAGAGTTTACCCAGCCAGGGTGTAAGCAAAGAAGCACAGTTCTTGAGGACAACAGGAGGGACTCCAGCAGGCCCATATGCCTTGTTAGTATTGAGGCCAGTGATGGCAGAAAATACATCAGCTGAAGAAATGTTAATGTCAGCCATTAGGAAGTCAGAGGGGGGAAGTGTTGGTGGAACAGCACTGGACTTGTTTATGGTGGAATTTGAAAAAAATATCTAAGTGAAGAGATCTGCATTATCAGTAGAAAAAATAGTTACAGAGCCATTAGAGTAGAAAAGAGGAGGGAAGGATGATGAAGTAAAGTTGTTAGCAGGTTTTTGGCAAGGTACCAGAAGAAGCGGGAAAAATTCGAGTTGAAGAGTTGAGAGCATTTAGTAGGGATGAAATATTTTTTGTAGAGCAAAGAACAGGCTTAGCACAATTTCGGGAAGAAACATAAAAAAAGATGTGATTCAGGAGCGTGATTAACCCGTCCCGTCCCTTAGACGTGAATTCACGTCCTCACATGATGTGCACTCATATCACAGAGACGTAAATTAACGCGGCAACATTGCAAGGTGCATAATTTTCACAATTTTCATATTTCGCGCCTGATTTTTGGTTTGCCCGCCTACGCAAACCTCACCTACTTGCTGCCAGGCGGGCAAGCTCCTAGACCCAGTGTGACCCTGCCTGCCATTTGTCTCATCCACTCACCTCTCAGCAGTCACCAAGGTCAGACATGGCACGTCGTGTTTTGTCAGAGGAGGAGATACAAGCCGCCCTGGATGCCTTTACAGGCGACAGTGATTCCCCACTGGACGATGACACCCTTGACAAGGATTACGTGCAGCCTGATGAGGTTACCAGCAGCAGTGATGAGGAGGTCCCTTCCCCAAGGAAAGTGAAATACATCACGTACCAGAAGGCAAGGGACGGCCAGCCTGCACCACGTGCTGCATCCCTGACACCTAGCCAACCACAACAAAGAGAATCGGATGAGGATGAGGACGAGGACGATGACGATGAAGCAGGACCTGGCGTATCATCACGGCTGGGGAAGGAGAAGATATCGCCGAGTGGGACAGAGGTAACATCGCGACTGTTCCACAGGTATGGTCCTCCTATGTGTTCTGTGGCAGGAAGTAGTGGTGTGGGGATGGTTAGGGCAGCAGAAAGTGAAAGTGGTGGGGCGGGTGAGAGGAGAGAGATGCGTGAAAGCGAGAGTGGTGTGGGGGAGGCAACATGTGCATGTGGTGTTCGTGTGCAGCGTGGAGGGGAGGAGCAGCCGCTCCCTAGCACTTCATTCGACTCCCAGTATTCACTTACTTCCTCCCCACAGCCCCAGGATGTGGGGAAAGGAAGGAAATGGAAGGGAAAGGGAAAAGGAAAGGGAAGAGGGGCAGGAACTAGTGGTGTGGGGATGGTTAGGGCAGCAGAAAGTGAAAGCAATTGTCTAAGATGTAAATGGGTAATATGTTGTTAGAATTAATATAAAAGGTGAAAAAATAGATTCTGAGTTGAAGAAATCATGAGGGAACATGAAGTGACTTGGTAAATAAGCGCTATTACTACGCTAATTCTTTTCGTGAAGCATGTAGATCTATAAAACCAATTGTATAACATGTAAATGGGTAATATGTTATGTTAGAAGTAATATAAAAGGTGAATAATTAGATTCTGAGTTGAGGAAATAATGACAGAACATGATTTCACTTGGTAAGAAAGTGCTATTTCAACGCTAATTATTATCATAATGCCTTAAAATATGTACAATTATGTAAAGTAGAAAATGGTATGATGTTATTGTGGAAGTAATATGGAACTTGAAAAAATACAATAGCTGATGAAATAACGATGTTTGTTATCCATCGGTGACATAATCGACCGATTTCGCTAGGTTCGCACAGTCGTACATTCCTTATTTCTCATGTTTTTCTGTATAAAACCCAATATACTTCTGTTATACATGTTTTCAACGTTGTAATAAATGAAAATGTACGTAAACAGAATCATTTCAGATAGCCCAAGCAACCATAGAAAACGTGAGGGGACCAGACTACCGTGAGAGAATGGGAGTACAGGTGGAACTCACCTGCATCCGCTAGGGCCATTTATTGACCCCGGTGACCACTTTCTTTGTGATTTTCCTTAGTTTCTCACCAAAAGCGGATGTTTGAGCCAAAAAAAAAGAAAGGTCTAAAATTGTTGGGATTTGGGAGTACCACTGCCCAGAAAACGTTGGGATGGGGGGGGGTTAAACCAAGGCTTTCTTGTATTAGTCAAAGGATATTAGAAAGGAATGTATCCTTCCATGCACGAGAAAATAACCTCTGTAATGCACATTGCACACTCAGATGGCTCCCGGCCATGGAAGCAATAATCTTTCCAGGGAATATCAAAGAAATACAGCCTGAGAGCCTCCCAGCCAGCAGCCCCAAAATGCCACAACCGACGTTTCTTTGGAGGTTCCACAGGCCAAGCTGGAGCGATAGGACAAGTTAAGGTAATAAGGTTGTGATAGGGAGAGCTCAACAGAGAGGAAAGATTAATAGGGTAAGCAGAAGGATTAGCTGTAAGGAAGAGATCAAGTATGTTGGAACACTCTTCAAGGTGGTCAGGGATACGGGTAGTGTGCTCTAGAAACTACACTAGGTTGTTAAGGATAGTAAAGTTGTAGGCTTGTCCAACAGATGGATCAGTGAAAGAAGAGGAGAGCCAAACGTGGTGGTGGACTTTGAAATCTCCTAGAATGGAGATTTCAGAGAAAGGAGAAACGGATAGCATGTGTTCCATCGTGAAAGTAAGATAATCGATGTGGATGTGATAGAAAGCCTTAGGAGTACTACACTGAGATAGTTTGGCCATGTGGAGAGGATGGTGAGCGAGAGACTAACGAGGAAAGTGCATGTGATTGAGGTGGAAGGGGTGAGAGGAGGGGGAGGTCGATTATGAGAGAGGGATGGAATGGAGAGGTATTTGCAGGAAAGGGGGTGAGCTGGAAGGAGGGCAGCGAAATGGCAGGGGACATGGCGACATGGAAAACAGTTAAGGAAGACAAGATGTCGAGAATAAACTGAAGAGAAATTTAATCTCCTGAGATGCATTGATTGAGCTTAAACTTTCTTTGTATTTGTCTGATTGCAAGTAAGTTTCATATGTAATTTGGATGATACGTCCATATTTTGGTCACAACCTGACTGTAGGTATAGACTAGTCCTTGACGCCGTGTCAGCTGGACGATTTACTCCGTCCCACCTCAAATCTACTGGAGTTCTACATTCCCAATACACTGAAACATATATAAGGTGCAGCTGCGAACATAAGTATCGATTAACCTCATTAGCGTAGGAGTCAGAATGGTTCCTGGAACCCAGCGATGTAACCTTCAGAATCCAAGCACATTATATGATACAATTGCTTATTTATTATTTTGAATTTTTATCCACAACTAGACTGCAAAAAAAAAAAAAAAAAAGCTACTCTGCTTCATACTACAGTGGCCTGGAGCGGTTTGTTCATTAATAATGCACGCTATACTACCAGCTTGATTTCGGTCTGGTAACTGGCTTTCCCCTTGACTTGCTTCAGGCGAACACTATGTTTAAGCTCAACTTAGTCACAGACTAGCTGAGGTATGGAGTAGTGTTGCAGATTTCTCTTCTAGTCAGAATCCTGGGATATTGCTCTCAGCTGCATTTGATGTTGATGTGTACACTCTAGTGATTATAAACGTGTACTACTGATCTAACTAGCAAGGTATAGGCTAAATTTTTCGCCTGGAAACAAGACAGCACCCCTACCTAAGAAACAGTGGTCAGAACATTGGGGGAAGAGTTAGAGTGCCCTTAGCCTCCCATCAAACGTTGTCTCGCCCAGAAAACCTCATCCTGAACGACAACACAAGACCACGAAGGCTACAGATACTCTTCTAAGGCATGAGATGCTTAAATCACGGCTGCACATCTCAAAGTTAATTATCCAAGGCTTCTTCAAGGTGTCTCTATCCAAAGCATCGTACACCAGCTGCAAAAGGACCCGAATTGCCATCATGTTTGCCAACCAAGGAACCACTTCTTACCAAACATATGTGCCAGAAGCAGCTTGACTTTGCAAGTAAATACAAAGATTGGACCTCAGACGACTGGAGGAAAGTAATGTCCTCTGATAACAACACCTTCATGTGTTTTCGTCCTCGTATTAGGCGGGTAAGGAGGCCTCACAACGTCAGTCGCTATGACGCCCTCTACATACAGAAGACTGTCAAGCACAGTGATGGCATAATGGTGTGGGATTGTTTTAGCGGAGAAGTGGGCAGGGGACGCCTGTACTTCCTAAGAACACGACGATGAATGCTGACTAGAATATGCTGGTGTGGGACATCCATTCCCTACAGTTTTGACATTCATGGTTGCACACATTTTATGCAAGGTTCTACTCCATGTCACAAAGCAAAAAGAGCAATAAAATTCCTCTCAGATCATGACACTGAAGTACTGGATTGGCCAGGTAACTCTCCGGATCCTATTTCCATCGAAAACGCATGGAATTCCAATATGCAACACCTTGTCATTGCCATGCCTTATGGATGAGATTCGCAACATGTGGGTCAAGGAGATGAGTGCAGAGTATCTACAAAATTTAGCAAACAGCAGACCCAAAAGCCTTTAGACTGCAAATCGTCTACAGGCAACAAGACCAAGTATTAGGATGCAGTTATGCTGCATAGTTTTGTCTGTATCAGTAACATACTCCCTGGCTTGTGATTTTCTTTAATATGATGCCCTGTGCAGTCAGTTTCTTGTACAGAGCGTGTATAGCTTCAACAAAAAGTGTCAAGTGTCGGTTCCCTGAAGTTTGATGGATATGAACACGAAATAAAAAAATTCTCCAAGCAGGAAGGATCGACTAATTTCGCATATCGAGTTATGTAACGTGTGTGTGTGTGTGTGTGTGTGTGTGTGTGTGTGTGTGTGTGTGTGTGTTATAAATACCCAGGGTAATATTTGTACTTATATTACAGGATGTTCATAATATCACATTGCTATATACATGTTCTTAAATGTTTACTGTGATCATTGTTGCATTTTTTTTTTTTTTACAATATAGTCAGTCAATAATATCAGGACCAGTGTGAAGCAATCTGATGCCACAAATGAAGAATTTTGCAGAAATCCGATTAAACCTACCGGTGTTTCTAGTCATGCTTCATGAGGATGCCTTATGCTGCTTGCATATGATATTTCCTAATCTATCCATCATAAGTTTTGTTACTGTATACACACCTGGATGAAAATAGAACTTTTTCTGAGACATAAAGAACTTTACTGTTTACTTAAAGTAACACTGAACCTCTCCAAATCAAGAGTTTACTTTTCATTTCTCCCTTTTCTTTCTTTCTTTTTTTTTTTACATTTTTTTAACTGAAAATATAACTGTCCTCTTCCTCTGACCAGGTGTTTCTTGGTTTTTGGCTTCTGTATGCAGTACTGCTGACGACCTATTACAAGACCTCCCTTACCAGCACCTTGACTGTTCCCTTTGCTCCTTCTACCATAAATACACTGCAGCAGCTCCATGACTCCAATTTAGAATATGGAATCAGTAACGGCAAGGTTAGTATGGCAATGATTACTTATCTCGAACTCCACTGCAGTCCTGGAGTGATGTAAGCAACATTAATTGTTGTGGTTAGTGGATTCTTTGCTCCACCCCACTCGCTCTCCCCTGTCAGCCTCCCTCCCCCACTCCAAGGAATCGACCCATAAGCTCTTTGTTTAAACCGCCCCGTCCCGACCACTTCTCCACCACTGACTCCCCCCAATCCTGACCATTTTTGGACAAATAATTTTTGGCTCAAACCTCCACTTTTGGTGAGAAACATCGAATAATCATAGAGAAATCGCTCACATGAGGTTTAAAATACTCGATACAGGTAGCAGTACCTCCTTACCTTACTGTGTTTTCTATCAGGCTGACTCCAAAGAAAACGAGTTCTATGGGAGGGTAATTATTTCACACCACTCATAAACGGTATTTATTTATTTATTTGGTACAAATTTATATGTAGTATGAGAGTATATTGGTTTTCACACAGTAATATAGGCAATATAAGCATTGTTTCACTCACCAAACACATCAACATACCTGACCTTTTTTGGCAACATTACCTTATCATCAGTTCTGACTGTTTCTTCCTCTAATGCTATATAAAGTTTGCCCTCCACATTGTCATCGATTGAGGAATCATTCTGGCCCTGAATTTCGTACCGTGGCATGACATCTCTTTACTAGCCAGGTCACTGGTAACAGGTGAATTGCCGAAATAATGGTGTGCGGGGTGGGGGGAGGTCATGCTGTGTAAGGCATTGTCCCTGCCTGGCATCTTGCAGAGGAAGGTGTCCTATGTAAACATACCAAAAATCACTCACAAAAATTGAAAATTGTGCAAATTAGGGACCTTGCAATTGATTTGCATTAATATATGTCAATGGGACTGACAGTGACAAAACATGTGGACGTATATACACGTTAACAGGACGCGGCGGGTTAAATAAAATAAAATGGTGCCACCACTGTCCAGCACATTTTGTTTGCTTACTGAAGGCAACTGAAGTGATCATGCATATAAAGTAGAACACCTAACCATTAACAAAACATGCAAGAAACTTGCTTTACATTGCATTGGTGCCTCCCTAAGTTATTTCACCTTATTCCACTACAACACCGCCGTCTCAATTTTCATGAATACTTTGACAGTCATAAACTCACACACACACACCAATGCACTCACACAAGGTCACACACACACGCACACACACACACACACACACACACACACACACACACACACACACACACACACACACACACACACACACACACACACACACACACACACACACACACACGAACTCAGTATGCAAATGAAAATATGATTACATACGAAATCTTGTACTGGTCTAAGACTGCCCCGGTAATGTGTAAACACACTGGGAACGAACCTGGACCAACAATGGTCATGCATCATGACAACCACAGTTATTCTTAAAGGTTTCTTATATCTTCCACATCAACTACAGATACTGATAGGTATTCACACAAAATTCAGGTGTCTTTGACCGATCATAAGTTCGCAGGAAACTTACTTTTTTTCAGAAAGCTCCCCATCATGTTTATTTTTCCTGCATTTTACAGACTTTATTCAAAATTCTATCATCTTGTTAAAACCAGCTGCACCATCTTCACACTTCCATACAATGTATATACATTGTCGCTCTTGCAAAGTGATCCCCGAACCCCCCCCAAATAAAAAAAAAAAATCAATAGTTGCTAGTCACAATTGAAATGGTCTGGGACGCCCCGGTGGTCCAGGTGGCCCAAATCGTCCTGCCTGGCAATGACCCTTTGAAGAACAAGATACCTCACATGTGATTAATATTTTGGGACAGTGGTCAAAATAAATGTGTGTGGGCACATATCCACTAAAGGGTTATAACACTATATTTACTTTTCATCACATCCTTTCTTCTCTGAGACTTTCCACATTTTCCAGTTGCTATGTTTGCCTTTCATTCAGCTTGACATTATAGTCATGACTGCATTACATAATAGTTGAGCCGAAAATAACTCTGGGCACTAAACCCTCTTCTACTCCCTCCTTTTACCTCCTTTCCTCTGACTTTCTCCCTACCATCTTATCTCTTTCCTCTCCTGCCATAACTCACTGCATGGTTCTAGTAGCACCAGTTAACTTTATATACACATATCTGTGGGAACAACATTACTACCATCATAGCGGAGAACAAATATCACAAATATTACAGTCATATCACGGACATATCAATAATATTTACGTATATCGCGTTCTTTCCAATTACACTTTATTTTCTTTAGAGTAAAAGTGTCATTTAAAGCTCCAATGATTGGGTATAGTCATCATCAGCCTCATTACTACATGGGGGCTATCCAAAGTTTAAAAAAAGAAACTTTTAAAAATCATCACCAGGTAATTTAGTTGGTGAAGCTTGAACATTCCGTACAAACTATTAACAATATAATATGCTTTTCGCAGGGTGCAGGATATCAGCTCTTCACGACTTCCACTGTACCTCAATATCAGAAAATGGTGAAGGATATGCAGTTTCACACCAAAGCAGACAGTATGGTGCTCGTGAACCAAGGAAGGTTTGCCTTCATATCATACAAGACATTCCTGCTCTTCACTATGATGGAGCACAACAGTAACCCCAGGAGGACACATGAGTTACATGTGGCCACTGAGGAGTTCTTCCCTGGGGGTCATGCATGGGCCTTCCCAAAAGTAAGTAGAGATGTATACCTGTGGCCTGAGGAGGCTTTCTTACACATTTTGCTCTTCAGTGGAAGGGGGTTAAATAATTATATTTACATATACTCGGGTGTATGGAGAGAGAGAGAGAGAGAGAGAGAGAGAGAGAGAGAGAGATTTGAAATCATGATTTAATATTATATTCATTATGCAGTATAATAACGAAGTCTGCTGCAGATAAAATCCTGATATATATATATATATATATATATATATATATATATATATATATATATATATATATATATATATAGATAGATAGATAGATAGATAGATATATTATTGCTCACATAATACCATTCAGGAATGAGTGAGACTGGTCACTCTCATTTTCAATGTTACGACCAACTTGCCCAGCCCCAAGTTCCTTTGCGTCTCATGGGACAACACAGGATTGGATGATGAATGAATGGAGAGAGAGAGAGATCGATATATATGTATATACACATATTTATATATTGATAAACAGTATAGATATAGATATAGATCAAATAGTTGTCATTCCCGCAAGTCCGTGATGGTCATTGTCGCTCTAATATGGAATGTATAGTCCAGGACAAGTGTTTATCAGGTAATTTACGCAACTATGTTTTTAAATAAAACCTGGTAACACATATCTGTTGAGCATGCCAAAATCTACTACATTATATTTGTCAAATATCGATATGACTAACCCCAAAAATCGAACAATGTTTGCATCTGGGTGTTCAGCTTAGTTAAGGAGGTAATACAGTCGGTAAGTCAGAGTGAGGTTGCTGCCTTCTCATACTGCGACTCTTTCATGGCTGTTGACAAGCCATCACTCAGTGTCTCCTTGATGTGTGATTCAGGGTGCAACATACCAGCGAAGCTTCGAAAGAGTGATGTGGCGATGTGTGCAGGTGGGTCTGGTGAACAAGTGGTACAACGACCTCATTGCATATTACATCAGGGAGTCAAAGCATAAGAACGCGGCCGAGGAAAAGTATCAGGGGCAGGAGGAGATGCTGGACAGTGACACCAGACATGTATGACAATTGTTTATTATCTCTTAGAAGGTACATAGGAATCACTTTATCTTGGTGCCATAACTACTCCCTCGACCACACATTCTTTGCTGATTTACCTTAGTGTTTTCTTCATGTTACGGCACTTCATTCTATCTTGACCTCCTCTCAGTATAATTGTTTAAAAGTTTGTCTTATGTCAGTGTAAGAACTCTATGTTTTACTCTTCCATTTTTTTTTCTTTTCATATCGCTCTTTAGTTATAATGATATATAATGGCTGAAGGTGGGAAGGTGAAATTGAGAATAAATAACCGTTTAATCACGGAATTTATTATCTGAGCGACTTTCCGTCGAATCCAACCCTCACTCTATATACGTCATATCAATTACTCTGGTCATGCATGTATGGCAAAACTGTTCCCGCCGAGATTCTGATTGGCTGGAGGTGTTTGTTCGATTTCGTTGTTGCTTAAACCGATACTCAATTATCAGATATAATACTGTTTTCTCGACAATACAGTCATCAAAAGCAATTTGAAATCCGTTATAATACTTAACAACAATTAAAATTTTTGTAGGAAATAGAGATATGAGTCAACAAAGTATTACAATACAGTACAAGCCAAGGTCAGCATTCGAACAATTCCTTTACGTCTACGGCACTCCGTAATTTAACAGAAAATTAAAGAAACCTGCTTAATCTAAGCATTGGTATATAACACATTTAATTTATAAGATCAGTCCACAACCTTAAATCGTGTCACAACTCTGAATAATTGAAAATTCTGATGAAAAAACCGAGTTCTGCGGGGAGGGATGCAGCTCAATCGAACAGCCACTGAGCAACAGCCGAGTGAAGGTGGGATTCACAAATTTTATGTATGTGTACTTTTTTTTTTTTTTCTGCATGGAGAGCCTTTCAACCCCCTTCCCCTACAACAGCATGTTCTTCCATCATTCAGTCGATGTAAGTGTTTATATTAGGCACTGAACTTTTATATACTGTGAAATTAAACGAGTTATAATGAAACAGTTTTCCTTTTGCCTACTTTGATTTTCGCGATTTTTTCAAACCTCCCTCCCGGTAGAACTCGGCTTTTCATTAAAAGTTTTAACTATTCAGAGTTGTGGCACGATCTAAGGGCGCAGACTGATCTTATAATTTAAATGTGTGTTATGCCAATGCTTACATTAGGTTTCCTTAATTTTTTGTTATAATACGGAGTGCCGGAGACGTAAACGAATTGGTCAAATGCTGACCTTGCATGGACTGGATTATAACACTTTGTTGACTCATATCTCTATCTTTCTACGAAAATTTCGTTGTTGTTAAGTATATAACGGATTTCATATTGTTTCTGACGATTGTACTGTCGAAAAACTCAGTATCACATCTGATAATTAAGAAAGTATCGGTTTAAGCAACAACAAAATGGAACAAACACCTCCAGCTAATCAGAATCTTGGCAGGAACAGTGTTGCCAGACATGTATGGTCAGATTAATTGGTATGAGGTATACTGTCTGCCATTCCATTACCACCCAACTCCACTCGTTCACAGTCAACTGAGGACAGCTGACTAGATAAATTTATTCCTGAATAGGACAGAATATATCAATTTCAATATCTGGAGTATGTGTACAGTCAGGGAAAGTTCTGCATTACCCACTGTTCGGAGCATTGGTGGTCGACAAATATTCACGAAGCAGCAGCCAGACCACATATGTCTGGTAACTGTGACTGGGAGGGAGGGTGGCCGGGGTTGGAGGGTTTGGAGAGTTGCTCACATCACAGTATCAGTAGCCAATGATAATGCGTTTGACGCATTCTCAAAGTGCAGTAGCTGTATGTTGTTTGTATGGTTTCACACTGTTCTCTGAGTCTGTCTACATTAATACATATATAGTACATGTTTACTGTCAGAGGTATGCTTCTTTGCATTTGTTTTGAAATGTTCGACAGGAATGATAGTTACAGAGACTGATCTTATAATCAGGGCTTCCAATGTCATTCTGTCTAAAGGAAATGTCTGTTAATCGCTCATATAGATTTTAATCCTTTTATTATTACACACTACCCTAGAATGAGGTAATGATGGGAGATTTGAATGCTAGAGTGGGAAATGTAGCAGTTGAAGGCGTAGTTGGTATGCATGGTGTGCCTGGAAGAAATGAAAATGGGGAACGAATGATAGCGATGTGTGTTGAGCGAGAGATGGTGATTGGGAATACGCTGTTTGAGAAGAAAGATATTTATAAGTATACATGGGTGAGACAGGAGGGTGGAAGGGTTGTTGATAGAGCTTTGATGGACTATGTGGTTGTGTCTAGGAATGTGATAGGAAGATTGTTGGATTTGAGAGTTCTGAGAGGGGAGGGTGGAGGTATGTCTGACCACTACCTGGTGGAGGGAAAGTTAAGAGTAGGTAAGAGATGGGTGAGAGCTAGGAGGGTTAGGTGTGGCAGGGAGGTTTTGAAAGTCAGTGAGTTGGATAAAAGAGAGAAAAAGATAGAGTATCAGGAGAAATTGAAAGATGAGTGGAACGCAGTGAAAAATCGGGAAAACGGCAGCGTGGAGGAGGAATGGCAGTTGTTTAAGAGTGCTGTGGTGGGGCATGCAGAAGAGGTGTGTGGTGTGAGACGTGTGGGTGGTGGTGTAAGAAAAGGAAGTGAATGGTGATGCGAGGAAGTAAGTATGGCTGTGGCTGAGAAGAGACGTACATATGAAGTGTGGCTGCAGAGGAAGGATGAGATGTCATATGAAAGGTATAAGGAGAAGAGGAATAGAGCGAGAAGGGCTGTGCGTGATGCTAAAGTGGCAGCAGATGAGATGTGGGGTAGGCGGTTGACAGAATTTTCAACAGAATAAGAAAATGTTTTGGAAGGAGGTGAAAAGGGTGCGAAAGGGAGAATCTGGGAAGGAAGAACGAGTAAAAGCAGAGGATGGAAGGATGTTAACTGAGATGGATGCAGTAAGAAAGAGATGGGCAGAGTATTTTGAAAGATTGTTAAATGTAGAGGAGGAAAGAGTGGCTGAGATTGGGGCAGATGGAAGGGTGCAAGGAATAAATGTGTTGGGAGAGTTGAATGACTCTTTGATCACGAAGGAGGAAGTGAAGAAGGCAGTAAAGGAGATGAAAACAGGGAAAGTTGCAGGTATGGATGGGTGTGCTGTGGAATGCCTGAAGGGTGGTGGAGTGACTATTGTTGACTGGTTAGTAAGATTGTTGAATGTGTGCTTTGAGAAAGGTATGGTGCCAGTTGACTGGGAAAGTGCTTGTGTGGTCCCGTTGTATAAAGGCAAGGGTGATAAGTATGAATGTACTAGCTTTAGGGGTATAAGTCTGTTGAGTGTTGTAGGTAAGGTGTATGGTAGAGTGTTAATTATGAGAGTTAGAGAGGGTACAGAGGGAGTGATTGGTGATGAGCAGTGTGGCTTTAGGAGAGGGAGGGGATGCGTTGATCAGGTGTTTGCTGTGAGACAAGTGTGTGAAAAGTATTTAGCGAAAGGCAAGTATGTGTTTTGGGCATATATGGATTTAGAGAAAGCGTATGATAGAATTGATAGGGAGGCTTTGTGAACTGTTTTAAGATTGTATGGACTTGATGGTAGGTTACTAAAAGGGGTGAAAAGTATTTATGTAAATAGTAAAGCGTGTGTAACAGTGGGAAATGCTGTGAGTGATTGGTTTCCCGTGAGAGTGGGGCTGCGACAGGGATGTGTGATGTCACCTTGGTTGTTTAATATTTACATGGATGGTGTTGTAAGGGAGGTGAATGCAAGAGTTTTAGGTGGAGGTCTGATTCTGGTGAATGTTGATGGTGGAGAGTGGAATCTGAAGCAGCTGCTGTTTGCAGATGATACTGCACTGGTGACTGATTCAGAGGAGAGATTGAGACAGTTGGTAGAGGAGTTTGGAAGGGTGTGTGAAAGGAGGAAATTGAAAGTAAATGAGATTAAGAGTAAAGTGATGAAGTGTACGAGGTTGATAGATGGTATGGGGATGAATATAGTTTTGAATGGTGAGTTGCTTGAGGAGGTAGATTGTTTTAAATATCTAGGGTCACATGTTGCTGTGGATGGAAGAATAGATGCAGAAGTGAAGTTTAGAATAAATGAAGTAGGAAAGGTGCTGGGAGGAATGAAAAAAGTGTTTAAATGTCGTTCGCTTAGAATGGATGTAAAGAGAAGGCTGTATGAGGGTGTTGTGGTACCTACTGCGTTATATGGGGCTGAAACATGGAATATGGGTGTAGCAGAGAGGAAAAGTTTGAATGTAATGGAGATGAGATGTCTGAGGAGTATGTGTGGAGTGACGCGTATGGATCGGGTGCAAAATGATGAAGTGCGAAGGAGAACTGGAGTTGTTCGGGAGATGGCTGGTAGAGTTGAGCAGAGGGTGTTGCGATGGTTTGGGCATATGGAGAGAATGGATAATGAGCGATTGGTGAAAAAGATAACTAGATCTGATGTGAGAGGTGTAAGGCTGAGAGGAAGACCACGAATAGGATGGATGGACAGTGTGAAGAGAGCGCTGGATGCAAGAGGGATGTCTGTTGAGCAAGGAAGAGTGGCTGTGCGTGACAGAAATAAATGGAGAGAAATTGTGAATGAATAAGTGATGACGCAGCCCTGAGGGGATATTCTCCCGCATTTGGTCTGATCAGCTAGTCCGGTCAGGTGCGGGTAAGGGGATGGGTCTGTTATGATGTGGCAGGGGTAAACCAGTTCTGATGTCGGGCCCTGCTGCGGATGTCACTGATTGCATTGCGCAGTTGACCCTTGTGCAGTGTGGTGCGGTGAGGATCTGTCCGTTCTCCCCTTTGGGGCTAAGATGCGAATGAATGTGTTTGAATGGATGAGTAAATGGGGAGTGTGTCGTCCTGTCTCGGCTACCTCCCTTTCCTTGGGGGAAGCAGCCTAGGTATATAAATAGATAGACCCTAGACTCTAAGTTCGAGATGAATAATTACCAGAAAAACACTGGAAATGTTTGCTGGCGGATGTTTATAGTGGAATGACAGAGGATAAACAATTAAATTCATAATAATTTTCATTATATATATATATATATATATATATATATATATATATATATATGGAGCCTCTGTGGTACAGTGGTAAAGTGTGCGTTTTCGTACACTGAAGATTGAGGGTTCGCGCCCCTCCAAGGTAAAAAACTTTGGGAGTGTTCTGGCCACGAACTGCATGGGCAGAGAGAAGGAGTGCTGTGGTTGGACCAGTGTCGCTTGCACCCAGTCGGCTTGCGCGGGCCGATTACACTTGGTTCATGGACTACACACACATCTAAGGCCATTCCAACACAATAATTACACTTACAAGCACTTCTCACCCCACATACAATCTCTACTAGACAGCCTAAGCCACTTGGTAGAGATACTGTCCATTGGCTGTATCGTCCTCACTTCAATAGGGATAGGCCAGTCCTGCAGTGGACACTCAAACGGCTGACGAAATGATATATATATATATAGTGGCTTTGTCTTCGAGTCAACACAAAACATTTATATGTTATATCGTTACAGATACCTCCCGGGGAAACGTCATATGTGAAAGTGGAGAGGGAATGACAGCATCCAAACCTCCGTCCAAACCCAGCAAATTACCATAACATTCCTGACAAAATTAACTCTATACATATCAACGTAATTTTTGAAATATAATGCTTGCATCATATTATCGTTGTAATGCTAGGTGAAATTCGGCTCGACTTCTCGTTCCTATTTCACCTAACGTGGAGCGGGGTCCTCTTTCGAGACCGGAGCTAATGCAATAAAGAGAGGCAGGACACAAAAACTCTAGGCAACAATCTTTACACGTATATTACCACAGTCAGACACAGGACAAATCAGCAGATATTACAGCACAATATATAGCAATATAAAACCTTATCTAGGATATGTGTATCTCGCAGGATACTTGCATCTCTGATAGTAATGACAAACAATCCTAGTGTATCAGGAGTGCAGTAAATATAGGCGTGCGCGGGGGCGCGGGAGGGGAGTTGAGTCTCACTAGGAGGAGATAGGGGAGGTGCGGGGAGTGACTTGTGACGGCTAGGGGGAAGTTATGGTAATACTGGAGGGCAGCAGATATTAGCCGTGAAGTTTATATGGTTTCCATTAACCAAAATACTTTGGTAATTGATTTTATTCTTGATTCACACTTACTCGGGATATTGGAGTGAGAGAGGGTGGTAAACAAGATTTATGGGTAGCGTGGGGGAGGGAGAGAATACCATTAATACTTCCTTTCACAATATTCCTTCACAGTAATGGGGGTATGTCTTTATAGGGGAATCTCCCGGCGGCACAGGCTTATTAATTGTATAACAGGGATGTCACTCACACGTATAGTCAATCAGATCTTGTTCCACACTCTCGTCCTTTAACTTCTCACTGTGATCAGATTTAGCCCGATATTCACTATATGAAATCACTGCACAATACTTACATTAGGGGAAATCACACTTAACCTAAATCACTCGTGCTACAATATCACACGTATTCATCAGGGGGATAGGCAGGAACATGTCGTCGGCGATCCTGCTGGGCTAGGAGCACCGCCAATGTGAGGCGTGCCAAGAGGACACGGGATAACTCGTAAGGGCGTCCTCTTGCGTCCTGGGCTTCCCGTGGCTTCCGGGCTTGGCTTGGGCGTGTGCCCCTCGGGACTGGGGCCGAATAGCTCCGGGAACCTCTGTGATAAGTCCCGGTGTCGTGGGGGCGTGGAGAGATCACGCCCGGGTGTCCTGGGGAGAACCGAGAGAGACTGTGGGCTGCAGTCTCCAGCGTCTAGGGGAGCCGACAGGGGAGGGCTGTGGCAGCGACTTCCACTGGGGTCCGTCAGGTGCGTCCGCTCTAGAGCCAGGCGTAGGGAACAGAGACCAGGGGAGGCTGTGAGGCCTGTCTGGGTCACTCTGGGACAGGGAGCCTGGGCTCCAGTCTCCTGAAGGGGGTGTCTCTCTACTCACCTCTCTCTGCACACCGTCAGAGCGACCGTAGATCGTCTCACGAAGGAGGGAGCGACCATAGATCGTCTCTACCAGAGCACTTTCGGAGCGACCATAGATCGTCTCATGAGGATGGGAGCAACCATAGATCGTCTCTACCGGAACACTTTGGGAGCGACCATAGATCGTCTCTACCAGAGGGGCGCCCTCTGGAGTATATTTTCTAACTCCACCCCTAGCTGGCTCAGCAATTCCACTTCACGAAGGTAGTGTCCTTCTCCTATGGTGGCGGCGGCGTGGTGGCTGCATGACACAGGGGTGCACGGCCTGGGCTGACATGTGTCGCTGTTGCCCGGAGTGGTGGTGGCTGGTGGCGGCTACCCCGTGGAGTCCGTGTGGGGGTGTCAGCGCATCTGCGGGCATACTAAGCTGTTTTTGGCTTGCCCTGTCGTCGGGGGTACTATGGTATTCTTCGGGGGCACTGTTTTTCAAGCCACGCATTTTACCACTCTCCCCCTGTAAAAAGTCACGTCCTCATGGCTGGAGGTGGAACGCTTGTGTGTTGGAGGTTGTGTAGACGGGCTGGAGGTGTTGCAGCGTAGTTTGCCAGGCGACAGTGCAGGGGTTCTCTCCTTGTGCTGGGTCGTAGGTGAGGAAGAGTGTGGAGGTGGCAGTGGTAGACTGGAGGAGGTTTAGCAGGTGGTGTGGCCCGCGGAGTCTGTGGTTCCTGCCAAGGGTAGGTGCCCATACGGCCCGCTTCACTCTCATCTTGCTTGGTGTGGCTGTCGGTGTGGTTGGGAGCTGAATGCTGGATAGTGCGGGTAAGGGCCAGGTTTTGTGCCATGGTAATGCGGCGTTGAGTCTCTGGGGAGTACAGGTAGAGGAGATTTGGGCCTGATGTAGCTTAATGGTGTGAAGTCGTGGAGAGGTGGGTGGTGTAGGGGTGTGTGTGTATCGGGTGGGTGGGCATGAGAGTCGGCCTGAGGGCGTGGTGGTGGTGGTTCTGAGGGTGGGTGTGGGTGGGGAAGTAGGCGTGCGGGGTGGGCGGGGTCGGTTAGCACGAGCTGTCGTGAGTGTTGGGGGCGCGGGAGAAGGTGAGATCGTTGGAGTGGGCATGTGTAGGTGTGGAGGGGAGAGGGCGATGGTAGTGGGTTGTCCTGCAGGGGTGGCGGGGTGGGTGGGGCACGTGAGCTTGGGAAGAAAGGGTGAGGCGGTGGAGGGAAGGGGTGAGGGTGAGCGAGGAGTGGCGGGTGAGATGTCAGGTGAGGTGCGGGGGGTGGTGGAGGCGGTGGAGGCTGAGGTCATAGGGGAGGTGGAGAGGGATGGCGAGGAGGAAACATAGCACTCGTATGTGGAAGTGACAGGCGGTGCGGGAGCAGGGGGGGGTTGGGGGTGTGAGGTCGGTAGCGGTGGTGAGGTGACAGGAGAGTTGGCTTGGAGGATAGGTGGCGAGGAGGGAATGCGATCTTGTGGCGCCATCCCGGTGTTTGGTGGTGGAGTGGTTTAGGCGGTAGCAGGGTTCTGTGCTAATGGTGTGGGGTGGGCGGTGGGTACGAAGCTAGGGGATGGTGTGGGTGTGGGGGTGATGGCGGACGCTGTGCGGTGCTGGAACCGTGGTGGCTTGGCAGGGGCTGTGGAGTGGGATGTGGCAGCTGGTGTGTGTTGTTGGAGCCGAGGAAAGGTGGGGTAAGGTGTAGGGGGAGAGAGAGCCGGTGGTGGTGGGGAGATGCGACCTCACGGGGTTGTTTGAATGCTCGGGGATGAGGAGGAGGGTGTGATAGGGAAGGTGAATGAGTTAACCGTGTGGGCGGGGAAAGCGAGCGGTGGTGAAGTGATGGTGGTGGGTGGTGCGGGGTGGGAGGTGGAAGGCAGTAGACAGGGGGAGGTGGTTTTAGGAAGTAGGTTAGGGGAAGATGAGGAGAGGGTCCTAGGAGGCCTTTGAAGAGGGAGGCCGATTTTGTGTTGAGGGGGTATAATGGTGTGTG
Organism: Coenobita brevimanus; assembly: GCF_032717465.1. NCBI lineage: Eukaryota > Metazoa > Arthropoda > Malacostraca > Decapoda > Coenobitidae > Coenobita > Coenobita brevimanus. The sequence continues at coordinate 18,513,972 of NC_137009.1, forward strand.
GGGTGGGAAGGTTAGAACTAGGAGCAGGAATAGGGGAAGGTAGAACAGAAGAGATAGTGAGAGGGGAGGAAAAGGAAAGATAACGTTCTCCCCTGTCGTAGACTGGGGGAGAGGTGAGGTGGCCCCCGCCATTACGGTGGGATGCGGGGGCAGTCGGGGAGCGCTTTTTCTGTTTCCCTTTTTGTATTTTCTTCCCCTGAGGCTTAGGGGAATTTGCGTATGGTGGGGAGGTTTGTAAGCGCCCTCGTGTCATTTGGCTGCACTGGGCAGCTTCTAGCTGCTCACGGATGTCGTGGATCGGGCATCCGTGGTAGCATGAAGAAAATTCCCACGGGTTGATGGTGATGAGGTCAACGGGGAATTGATTTATTTCGCCGATGCGTTGAGGGGTGGCATGGACGGCTAAAAGGCGCCTCATTAAACTGATATCTCTATCCATGTCTCCTGTTGGGTCATGGATAGTGAAGTGTTGTTTCACAACACTTGGGAGTACTCTGAGCAGAGTGTTAAATGTATGCTGATCCCGGGTTTTCTCATCTGCCTCCAGGTAGGCAGCAGTAACCAGGTGTCTTGCCTGTATCAGGGTATTATCTAAATCCCTGTCGAATGAAAAACTATCCAATTTGGATAGAGCCACTACTTTCCCTAATGATGGGGTGATGGCTTGTACAGTGAACTTTGTAAAGTTCTGCCAGGTGAGTTCTGGGACGATTTTTGGCGCTATGTTCGCCGCCACTTTACCCAATAGTGGTAGTGTGACTGCAATTTTTTGTTGGTCATTTTCAAAGCCAATATCCAGTAAGGGTTTAATTATTGCCAGATATGTGTGTATATCATACTGGTCGGGGTCAAACTTGGGTAACTGAACGTGCGGTTTGGTTGACATTTTGCCAAATATTTGATGATTACCTCTCTCTTACGCCCGGGTCTAGAACACTGCTGGCCACCAGTGTAATGCTAGGTGAAATTCGGCTCGACTTCTCGTTCCTATTTCACCTAACGTGGAGCGGGGTCCTCTTTCGAGACCGGAGCTAGTGCAATAAAGAGAGGCAGGACACAAAAACTCTAGGCAACAACCTTTACACGTATATTACCACAGTCAGACACAGGACAAATCAGCAGATATTACAGCACAATATATATCAATATAAAACCTTATCTAGGATATGTGTATCTCGCAGGATACTTGCTTCTCTGATAGTAATGGCAACACAAACAATCCTAGTGTATCAGGAGTGAAGTAAGTATAGGCACGCGTGGGGGTGCAGGAGGGGAGTTGAGTCTCACTAGGAGGAGATAGGGGAAGTGCGGGGAGTGACTTGTGACGGCTAGGGGAAAGTTATGGTAATACTGGAGGCCGGCAGATATTAGCTGTGAAGTTTATATGGTTTCCACTAGCCAAAATACTTTGGTAATTGATTTTATTCTTGATTTACCCTTACTCGGGATATTGGAGTGAGAGAGGGTGGTAAACAAGATTTATAAGTAGCATGGGGGAGGGAGAGAATACCATTAATACTTCCTTTCACAATATTCCTTCACAGTAATGGGGGTATGTCTTTATAGGGGAATCTCCCGGCGGCACAGGCTTATTAATTGTATAACAGGGATGTCACTCACACGTATAGTCAATCAGATCTTGTTCCACTCTCTCGTCCTTTAACTTCTCACTGTGATCAGATTTAGCCCGATATTCACTATATGAAATCACTGCACAATACTTACATTAGGGGAAATCACACTTAACCTAAATCACTCGTGCTACAATATCACACGTATTCATCAGGGGGATAGGCAGGAACATGTCGTCGGCGATCCTGCTGGGCTAGGGGCACCGCCAATATGAGGCGTGGCAAGAGGACACGGGATAACTCGTAAGGGCGTCCTCTCGCGTCCTGGGCTTCCCGTGGCTTCCGGGCTTGGCTCGGGCGTGTGGCCCTCGGGACTGGGGCCGAATAGCTCCGGGAACCTCTGTGATAAGTCCCGGTGTCGTGGGGGCATAGAGAGATCATGCCCGGGTGTCCTGGGGAGAACCGAGAGAGACTGTGGGCTGCGGTCTCCAGCGTCTAGGGGCACCGACAGAGGAGGGCTGCGGCAGCGACTTCCACTGGTGTCCATCAGGTGCGTCTGCTCTAGAGCCAGGCATAAGGAACAAAGACCAGGGGAGGCTGGGAGGCCTGTCTGGGTCACTCTGGGACAGGGAGCCTGGGCTCCAGTCTCCTGCCGTGGGGATGTCTCTCTACTCACCTCTCTCTGCACACCCTCTGAGCAACCGTAGATCGTCTCACGAGGAAGGGAGTGACCATAGATCGTCTCACAAGGATGGGAGCGACCATAGATCGTCTCTACCAGAGCACTTTGGGAGTGACCATAGATCATCTCACGAGGATGGGAGCGACCATAGATCGTCTCTACTGGAGCACTTTCGGAGTGACCATAGATCGTCTCACAAGGATGGGAGCGACCATAGATCGTCTCTATCGGAGCACTTTCGGAGCGACCATAGATCGTCTCACGAGGATGGGAGCGACCATAGATCGTCTCTATCGGAGCACTTTCGGAGCGACCATAGATCGTCTCACGAGGATGGGAGCGACCATAGATCGTCTCACGAGGATGGGAGCGACCATAGATCGTCTCTACCGGAGCACTTTCGGAGCGACCATAGATCGTCTCTACCGGAGCACTTTCGGAGCGACCATAGATCGTCTCTACCGGAGCACTTTCGGAGCGACCATAGATCGTCTCATGAGGATGGGAGCGACCATAGATTGTCTCTACCGGAACACTTTGGGAGCAACCATAGATCGTCTCTACCAGAGGGGCGCCGTTTGGAGTATATTTTCAAACTCCACCCCTAGCTGGCTCAGCAATTCCACTCCGTGAAGGTAGTGTCCTTCTCCTACAGTGGCGGCGGCGTGGTGGCTGCATGACACAGCGGTGCATGGCCCGGGCTGACATGTGTCGCTGTTGCCCGGAGTGGTGGTGGCTGGTGGCGGCTACCCCGTGGAGTCTGTGTGGGGGTGTTGGCGCATCTGCGGGCATACTAAGCTGTTTTTGGCTTGCCCTGTCGTCGGGGGTACTATGGTATTCTTCGGGGGCACTGTTTTTCAAGCCATGCATTTTAATCATATTACCATCTATCCTTACTAAATAAACTTAAACATGCCGTCCAATTCACACACTTCAGACTTACACGTGATTCCCAACATATCACCAAACCCTCCTCTGCCCCCTCCCCCACCTCCCTCCTTCGCACTCACAGTTACCAGACACATAATGTCTGACTGCCGCTTCACACTCACCCATCTCACACCAGTCCTTCGAGAGGTGGGTAATGGGGAACTTTCCCTGACTGTACATGTTGATGTGTATTGTGGTAAATTAATTTTGTTTTATTGAAATTCAGATCTCTCTCTCTCTCTCTCTCTCTCTCTCTCTCTCTCTCTCTCTCTTTCTCTCTCAGCCCTAGCATGGTACTGATCTTTCCCTTCTCTTACCTCTGCAGGTAGTGTTCAGTCTCAACCACCTCCAGGGCCCCTTCTTGGTCCTGCTTTTAGGCTGTGGAGGTGGTGTGCTGCTCTTGCTTCTGGAGATGTATGCTGGCAGAGCAAGAGGACCCAACTAATAAATACAAAATTCAAATTACTTATGATAGCATGATGTATGTCCCTCATAATGCACCACTTGTCATTGCTGTCTTTATCTGCAACTGATATCCTTAAATTAAAAAACAGTTACATTAGCTAATTAAATAATATACAATTTGCGCACAGTTTTCAATGATGGCATGATGTATTTCGCTGACTGTGCACTAGTTTTAGTTTTTCCTGTCTTTATCTCCAACTATTTTGAAAAGTAACAATTAAAAAAACAAAAAACAGTATGTGACGATGGCCAGCTCTAAGCGGACCAAGTACTATTGTTTTGACACTATAAGTTTTTTTAATATGAAGATACTGCAGTGCAACATTCCACCCAGGAATCATGTCTCTGGCTTAATAATCATCACAGCCTTTGCATTTCATTCGAACACCATCGTAATTTTAGTGCCGTTCATATTTTCCGCATTGAATGACCATCGACTCCTAAACTGGCGGATATAGGTCATGCATGTATGGATCACATTTGTAGTACTCATTATCATCTATAAACATGCAAAGTTTCATTCGATTCCATCCACCCACTGTGTAGCTAAGTTACTTGAATTTCGTAGAATTGTCTACCAGAGGTATAACATCTACGTGTAAGTGGGTGTTGATGCTAAAGGTTATTTTTTTATGAAGGTATTCCACTCCAATATTCCACCCAATAATGATGGCCCTGGCTTAATACTTTTCAGAAACTTAGCATTTTGCATAAGCATAGTCGTTATTTTAGCTATTTTCACTACTTTTGCACTTGATAACCTTTGACCCCTGACCTGGCCAGTGTAGCACATAGGTGTACAGTAGAAAGTTGTAATGCTAGTCATTCTCTATAAGCATGCAATCTTTCATTCAATTCCATCCAGCCACTGGGGATCTACTGGGATGGGAGGGGCATACTGGTATTTGAAAACCAGTACTGGTTGCTAGGGACGCTGAGGCCAATCTTTGCAGGGTTGCCACACGAAAACTAGAGGACAGGGGGAAAAAATGGATGGCTCACTTCTGATAGGGAATGACATCAAGATTATTCCTATAGAAGTCAGAGATTTCTACGCCCATTAATAGTGCTTCTACAGCTCAAATCGTGGAAAGGACGACAAAATCGGACATTCGGCCGTTAATAGACAACAAGAAGTTGCCTAGCAAACAAAACCTTGTGGAAAAAAACTAGGTCATTGTGTCCAACTTTGGTCAGAATCGGTTCATTCTGAAGGGTAGAAGGGCCTGCCACAATTAAACAAGAATAAAGAATACAATAATACAGGAAAGAAAATGCGACCAACAAATTGGGCAGCATGGAGCTGGCCCAAAATATTATATCAGCCAGTTTTAGACAATACAATTAGCAGACAACTTTCTTTTGCCCCCCCCCCACACACACGTAAGTCTATTTGTCTATTATCTATATGGATCTATCAATATATATATATATATATATATATATATATATATATATATATATATCTATATCTATATATATATATATCTATATCTATCTATCTATATATATATATATATATATATATATATATATATATATATATATATATATATATATATATATATATATATATACACCCACTGCAATTCCACTGCAGAACAAAGGCCACACCCAACCTTTTCCACGAATTCCCTGACTGAGCCAATCTCTACCACGTTTTGCCTGCAAACTACTCTATCTCATCTCTCCACCTCCTGTCTGTCCTTTTTCTGCTATATTTACATTATCTTTGAGTCTAGACGGTCAGCCTCTTTCTCCATCGGTTATCACTCATTCTTGATACAAGACCTGCCTTCTCCCTTTCTGTTCTTTTATAACTTCTGTAATGTCTTTAACATTATTCTGCTCTCTCACTCAAGTTGATGTTTTCCTGTCTCTTAAAGATATTCCCAATTTTAACCTTGCCATCCATCTTTGAGAAAGGATTGAGTTCCCATTAATTTTGTCAGTTTCCAGGTCTCACATCTATACGTCATAACTAGAATTGTAGGTATCGTTATATATTTTTAGTTTCATACTATTAGCCAGCTACTAAACATGATGTCTCTATGTTTACCGAAAGCTTTCCAACTGCAATGAGCCTCTTTATTTCGCTATCATGGTCTTTCGTTAGTTTTAGTATTTACCCCATTATTGTGCTCCCCGACATTAAAAGTCTCTTCACTTATTCTGATGATGATCTTTGGTTTATTTTTAATCCTTTCACTTGCAGATAAGTTTTTAAGTTCTGTGTTCTAGGACATGACAGCATTTCTCCCCTCCCCCCATGGCCACAGCGTGCTCCAAAAATGTGTATTCGCAGCTTATTTTCACCACCCAAACATATTTATTTTGCCACAAAATCCACATATTCCTATTCATCGATGTTTGTTCTACACGATAAGCGAAAAAAAAAAAAACTATACATATGTTGGGGCCATGAGAATAAACATTCGGGAACATTCATCTCACTTCCCAACATCATAAGTTGCATGTTTACTAATCGATCTTTACATGTTAACCATCACTGGAAAGAGAATTTTATTAGCTTTCGAATGCTGGAGGTCCCAGTTTGATACGAGGTATGATGTTCTAGTAACAAGCGAGAAAGTAATACCCATTTCCGACAGACAACAGCTTTTTTTTCGGGGAGTTCTAGTGAAAAAATTTTCTCGCCACTGTTATGTGTTTATTTTATCATTCTATGCAGAATTTCATTGGCTTTCATTTGAGTGAGCAGCGGTGATCCTAGGCACCATAGTTTTCAAGAAAAATGCGAAAAACTACAAGGCACCCACATCATGACATGACTGTAGGGTGGTTTCCTGCCGTCCTCTTAGCTACTGCATGTGTTTCACCAATTCCTTGTACACTAGATATGCATACTATATTATGATTCACTGTCAATATTTTTATGGTTGAATACTCACATCTGGTGCAGGATAGAGGCAGCATAGTTGATTAGAAACAATAGCACAATCTTCGTTGGGCCAATGGCTGAAAATGACCAGGAATGCTTCACAAACACCAAATTTCCCATTCCAAACACCAAATCTAATCACAACAGTCCCCAAACAATACACACAAGCACTACTGGTATAGTGAAATATGTTGCACGGCTGAGACGGAGGTAAGAGTGGATATTTAAAGGGCCAAACTGCACAGTACCTCTCCCACTCAGCACTCATTTGGTACTGAATTACCTGTTCACTCTCTTGCCAGTATGGGGACCCACAGTTGCCAACTCATTCTTTTTGACGAGCAGCAGATAAGCTATAACGCCTCCAAAAATGATGCCGGTCGGCCGAAATCTTTTTATCTGATGAAAGTTTTTATGCCTTAATGATGACAAAAGCGTCAGTGAGTATGGGTGCAGCCACACCCTAATGACAATGAATGCGTCAATGCATACGAAGGGGTTAATAACATTAGATTTACACCGGTTCATCTTAAGCCCTACTTCGAGACTTTCTCTGTTCAGGTTTTTTTAACATTTCTTGGAATGTCTGTGCCGTTTCTGAGATTAGGACAATGTCATCTGCAAATGTGTTTTCCCAGTCTAGCCTTCTCAAAATTCTTTCTAATCATGCTGTAAATAGTTTTTGTGATATTTGTATCTGCCCAACACATGCCCTTCTCAGTCTAAATTTTTCCAGGTCTGTATGTAAATTACATCAATACTCGGAAAAATTATGACTGAGAATGGCAGTTCCCTCGTCATGTAATTATGTTTTCAAGCAGTTTTACACTGTTCTCCTTTACTCTTTTTTCTCGCTGTGAATTTCCTGTTATGCTAGGTGTTTTACGGTCAGCTTCCCGTCCCTCTAACGCCTAGCATGTAGCTTGGTTCCCCTTCTAGACCGGAGCTTAGACAAATAAGAGAGAGGCAGGACACAAAAACTCAAGGCAACAACCTTACACGTGTATTGGCAAATCTACAAAAGGAACAGGTAGATGTTACAGGAGTAGGTAATCAGGGGAATTACAAGTCCTAGGTATAGATCGTGGGTAGTATCACGCAGGATAATATTGGTTATGGGAGCCCTGATTAATCTCGGTGCCAGGCTATGATGCTAAAATCAAGTTATGCTGGTACCAATAGACACTCAATTCCTGCTCGGCCGTTTTCACTGTTGCACTGGTACACTGCTTATTCCACCTTTCTTTATATTAACACTATCAGGCCTTATTCTAGACTCCCCGAGCACAGGGTAATTCACTGCCCAACCCTAGTGTCACTGTATCACTGTCACTGTACTTTCACTGTCATTCACTATCAGGACTGGGTGTGGTGGCGGCAAGGGTAAAGGGGTGGTGGGAAACTGCTCAGCCCAGCTACTGATGGGGCTGAGTTCCATCAGGGGTCTCCGTATCCAGGGGCCACAGAATCACTTGTAGGGGCGTCCTCTCTCATCCGGGGCTGTGTGTGGCGAAGGGCTCTGCACTGTTGAGGCTTGGAACTGGAGTCTGGCCCTCGGGACTGGGGCCGAAGAGCTGCCTGAAATACTCACTCAGGTGCCTGATGGAGGATGAAGGTCTCCGGAATCGGATGTGGGGATCTTATAGGGGCGGTCACGGGGTCCCGTGGGCTGTGGTCCGCGGTGGTCAGGGACACCGTCAGGAACTGGCTGTGGCATCGGCCTTCGTTGGGGTCCGTCCAGAGTGGCACCTCAGGGACTGGCTGAATGGAGAAGAGCCCGCTTGGAGCTACGGGGCCCCTCCAGCAATCCTTGGGGCTGGGACCTCCCTCCTGAAGGTCGTCTTGTGGTGGAGGTGTGACTACCGGCTGTCTCCTCCTGTAGGGCCCAGATTCTCGCTGTGGCCTTCTAGGGGTGCGGCAACCGGCCGTCGCAGGGGCCCTGCTACTGGCCATGGCCTGTGTGTGCAGGCCATCTCCTGAAGAGGAAATGAGCGGCTACCGGGCGTCTTCTGAACGAGGTTTGAGCAGCTACTTGCCATCTCGGGGGCACCTTCTCGGCGGCTACCGACCATCTCCTGGTTGCCTCCGGAACGACTACTGGCTGTCTCCTAAATGAGGGTCGAGCGGCTACAGGCCGTCTCAAGGACACCTTCCGAGCAACTACCAGCCGTCTCCTGACGAAGGCAGGAGCGGCTATCAGCCGTCTCCTGAAGGAGGGTTGAGCAGCTATAGGCCGTCTCTAGGGCACCTTCAGAGTGGCTACCGGCTATCTCTAGTTTGCTTCCTGAGCAGCTGCAGGCCATCTCCTGAAGGAGGTTTCAGTGGCTACAGGCGGTCTCGCAAAGGGTGTGGCTACCAGCCGTTGCAGGGGTGCTGCCTTGAGCTATAGGAGTAGCTCCACCCCGATCCTGTCGGGGGTCAGCTCGCCCAAAAGGTAGTCTCTTTTTCCTGCTATGGTGGTGGCAGGTGAGTTCCAGGTCATACGGGCGCGCGACCCAGGCGAAATTTATGTCCCTGTTGCCCAGAGTCAGGTCGCATTCTATTTGCCCCTCCGCAGGCTCCTCCTGAGGGTGTTGAGATGCCCTCAACAATGATGTTCAGCATTTTACCACCGTCGTTGGGGAAAAAGTCACGTCCCTGTGACTAGAAGTGATAGACTTTGGTGTCATAGGTATGGTACACTGGTTGCATGTGTTGGAGGAGGGTATGCCAGGCTGTGGTGTTGGAGTTTTCATCCAGCTGGGCAGCACAGGTGACGAAGAGGGTTGATGGGCTGGTGGAGATGAGGAGGAGTCGTACGAGGTGGAGGGGTCCGTAGACTCGGTGTTTGAGTCCGAAGGGCGGTGCCCATACAGCTAGGTGGATTCTCATGGTGGTAGGTGTTGTCTCCTGTTGAGGGCTGTGCTGAATGCTGGAGATGGCTGACGAGTGTGGGGTTTTATGATGGAGTAATGTGGTGAGAAGTCTCTGGGGAGTGTAGGTGGCTGGGATTTGTGCTTGATGTAGCATGAATGTGAGAGGGTATAGGCTAGGGGAAGGAGTGTGGTTCTGCAGTGAGGTGGGCGGTTTGGGAGTGTGGGTGTATCGGGCAGGTGGGCATGAGAGGCAGCCGGAGCGTGCGATGGTAGTTTTTAGGGTTGGTGTGGGAGGTGACGCAGGCATGCGGTGTCGGGCGTGTTTGGGAGGTGGGTGGGGTGTGTGGGGGCAGACATGAGGTGACGGAGTTGGGGGTGGTGATGGATGTTAGTCAGGGTGCAGGCCGGGTGGGTGGTGGAGCCGTGGGTGTGTGGGTAGTGCAGGTGAGGTCAGCTGTGGGGGATGGAGTGGGTGGTGGCCAGGAGGTGGGAGAAAGGTCAAGGTTGGGTGGGTTGGGGGTGGTAGTGGGCCTTGGTTGGGGCGGGGTGGTGGCAGTTGGAGGGGATGCGGATGGGTGGGCAGGATACATGATGTTGGGTGTGGGGGATCAGTTCGGGCAGGGGGATCGGTTCGGGCTTGGTGGTATGGATGAATCTCCAGGTGAGGTGCGAGGCAGCGTGGCTGGGGGTGAGGTGAAGATGGCGGGGGAGGGGAAGGCGGAGAGGGAAGTCGAGGGGGAGATGTAGCAGTCGTATGAGGTAGGGGAAAACTGGGAGGGGGGGGTGGGTAGAGTGGGGCGGGGGGTGGGGGCAGGGAATGCAGTGACACGTAATGGGCGCACAAGTCGATTTCTGAGAGTGCAAGGTGTGCCATGATATGATAGGGGTTGGGGACGTGGGTGATGGTATAGGGTCCAGTGAAACGAAGTGCGAGCTTGTGGGGAGTAGGGACTTGCGCTATCATGACAGTGTCGCTTGGCTTGTAATGTTGGGGTGGTATTGGGATGAACGTCTAACTTATTTTGGAGGTGCGATAGTCGCCGCTTGAGGTGGTGGAGGGGGTCAGATATGGGGGAGGTGGCTTGGGGTTGTAAGTATTCTTGCAGAGGTAGGAGGAGAGGTGTTTCCCCAAACACTCATTCATAGGGTGAAATGCCGTCCTTTCGTGGGCAGACGTTTATACCCCATTACACGATTTTAACGTGACCGGGCCAGTCGTCATCTTTCATTGCTTCTGTCCAGATGTGGAGTTGGTTCATTAGAGTATGATGGCTTCATTCGCAGATAGTGTTTCCCTGTGGCCAGTAAGGGGAGGAGTGTGATAAGTGATAGCTAAAATTTTGGACAAATTCCTTGCAGATTCTGCTGGTGAATTCTGGAGCATTATCAGAGTGGATCACCTGTGGGATGCCAAAGTATGGGAAGACGTGCCGAATCAAGGCGTCGGTGACTGCAACAGCATGGTGTTCTTTCACTGGGCAGGCGATGGTGAATTTCGAGTACATATCAACAAAAATGATGAAGTACTGATAGCCTGATTTCAGAGGTAGGGGACCCACTATGTCGATCGCCAATAACTGCAATGGTTTGTAGGCAGTAATGTGTCCTGATGGGCTGGCAGTGTGGGTGATGCCTTTACCCAAGGGGCACGCCTGGCAGAATTGGATAATATCCTTGGCTATGGTGGATAAGTTGGGTGCCCAGTAAATATCATTAAAGACTTCCATGAGTTTTTTTGTGCCCAGGTGGATTCCGTTATGGGTGTGCAGGTGTCGGAGGGTGTCAAGGGCAGTGTCGGGGATGAGGATGATATGCCCGGATGGAGTGAGCAGGTGGTTGCCCTGGCGATATAGTTTTTTGAAGAGGTGTTGGGGAATCCAGGGGGGTCGTTCCTTAAGATGCCACTGTTGTAGGAGATCTGGCTGTACGGCACTGATGGGAGTTGGGAGAGAGTATCTGCATTTGTGTGGAGTTTGCTGGGGCAGTAGGAGATTTCATAGTTAAACTCCTCTCTCGCACCATCGGATATGCTGGGCGTTGTGGGTGTCGGACTGCTGAAGCCATTGGACTGGTGGTCTGTAATGATTGTGACTTTGGTCCCTGACAGGTATGCCCGGAAGTGTTCTAGTGCCCAGATGATGCCTAGGTATTCCCTCTTTGTAGTGGCGTAGTTCATTTCTGCCCGATTGAGGGTGCGGCTGGCACAAGCGATGATGTGTTCACGGCTGTCTTGGACTTGGGCTAGCACAGCACCTATTGCAATCAGGGAGACGCCAGTGTAGAGCCAGAAAGAGAGGGAGTAGTCGGGGAAAGCCATGATGGGGGCGGAGACGAGTTTGTCCTTGAGTTGTTGGAAGGCAGTTCGTCTTTCATTCGTCCAAGTGAAAGGTTCTCCCTTCCGAGTCCAGTCGTGGAGTGGTTTGGCAATGTGGGTGAACCTCTTCATGAAACGCCGATAATAGGAAGTCAGGCCGAGGAAAACCTGAATCCCGTGGACGTCTTGTGGTGGAGGAATGTCCGCGATGGCGCAGAGCTTGTCTGGGTCAGGGGATATGCCAGCCTGCAAGATGACATGTCCCAGGAATGAGACAGTTCTGGTGGCCAGGACGCACTTGGAGGGCCGGAGATTGAGACCCGCTTGCTGTATCCGGGTGAAGACCTTGCGAAGGCGCTGAAGATGGTCGGGCCAGGTCTTGCTGAATGTCTAGATAGGCTAAACAGATCTCCCAGGTGAGGCCACTGAGGACAGGACTCCATTAATCATAAGAAGGTGGCAGGGACATTACAGAGGCCGAAGGGTAACATATTAAATCCATAATGCTTCCCATTGCTGGTCAAGAAAGCAGTTTTGCCTCTGTCTTCCAGTCACACTGGTACCTACCAGAACCCCGACTGGAGGTCGAGGGTGGAGAACCACGAGGCGCCATAAAGGGAACCTAGGGAGTCATCTATCCGGGGAAGAGGAGTAGTATCCTTAGTGGTTACGTCATTGAGTTGGCGGTAATCCACACAGAACCTCATTGTGCCATCCTTCTTCACGAGAATGATGGGGGAGGACCAGCGGCTTGTGGAAGGGGTGATGACTCCGGCCTCGATCATCTGGACCTGGTGGTCTTCCTCTTCTCGCTGTTTAGGATTTTTCCGCTGGGATGGCTGTCTGATTGGCAGGCCCGTTGTGAGGATCTCATGAGCAAGGTAGGTGGTATGTCCAGTGTTGGCAGGTCCCACCGCGAAAAGGTCCTGGAAGTCCAGGAGGAGGCGGTGGAGGGTGTCTGATTGGTGTGTGGAGAGATGGTCAGGGATGGGGGGCAGGGGGGCAAGGGAACCAGAGGGAGAGGGGGCGCAAGGCTCAGCTTCTTCCATCTCTTCTATGACGAGCCCTTTAGGTAGGGTGAGGGGGGGATGGGGTGAGTTGGCGATTCGGACTGCCGTGTGATGAGGGGGAAGGAAGGTCGGGGGCAGGAGGAAGGCTGAGAGGGTTCTAGGTGGCAGGTGCGGGGAGAACAGGACCGACGTACCCGAACGGCTCTGATATATGTAAAAGGCATCTCAATAAGATAAACACATAAGAATACAATGGTAACGTGTGTATTATAATATATGAAAGAACAATAAACTTATTATGCGTAAAAAATTTATATGGCAATACAGAAACGAGGCATGAATATTTTACAGTGTTGCTAAAAAAAAGTAGTCACTTTTATTGGCTGTTACTGTATTTCTGGGGTTGGTAATAATGTCACAATTATGATTATAAGACAATGTGCAGGAATATAGGTAAAAATATGCCAATTTCTTAGTAAAAAAAAAAAATACATTAAACCCTCATGAGCGGCAACACTCACACATACCCAGTCCGACCTGGGGGCCTGTTTGGGGACATCTTAAAAAAAAAAAAAACGCGCCAAGACTTTTACCTCCTGGGTGGTGTGGAAATAAAGTCAAAATTACAATATGTACATTATAACGTAAAAGAAAATAACCAAAATGTATCCTAAAATACCACAGACGAGAGAGAGAGAGAGAGAGGGGGGGAGGAAGGCAGACCAGGGGCAGTGCTGAGTGCAGCTGAGTGAGAGATGGAGGAAGGGAGGGAAGGAAGGAGGGAGAGAGTGATTGAATGAAAACAAATCATGGCGCCACAACATCGAGGTCATCTGGCGCCATATGTAAAACAATAATATTTTGTAATATAATTAGATATAATAAAAACATAATAAAGAAATGAAAGCACAAGTTCATAAGTCACTCATAAAAGAAATAAAATTCCAAAGGGTGACGCACATCTCCCACCAGGAGAGAGAGAGAGAGAGAGAGAGAGAGAGAGAGAAAGCAGGCCAGGGGCAGTGTTTAGTGCATTGTCAAGCTGAGGGAAAGACGAAGGGAGGGAAGGAAGGAGGGAGAGAATGATTGAATGAAAACAAATCAAGGCACCGCAACACCGAGGTCATCTGGCGACATATGTAAAACAATGATATAATAAAAACAAAATAAAGAAATGAAAGCACAAGTTTATAAGACACATAAAAGAAACAAAATTCCCTAGGGTGAAGCACATCTTCCCCCAGGAGAGAGAGAGAGAGAGAGAGAGAGAGAGAGAGGCATCGCAGGTATGGAAAACGTGGCAACACTGTACAGAGGTTCGTGCCCTACCCAAACCGCCAGTTTAGAGTGGTACCACCATAGTTTCTGTAGCAGGTCCAGTCCCAGATATCCATAGCAGTTCCGGCAAATGGAGTCGAATATATTAAATTTGTGATGTGTCGATGCCAGTTGGTGGGTGTCGACACGAAGGGCCCGAGTTTTCCCACGGATAGGCAGGGGGCCATCCCCCGTGTCCACAAGATGAGTTGCCGTCGGGAGCAGTGGGCCAAAAGTCGACTTATGACAGTAGTAGCAGTGACTACACAGGCAGGATCTGGCCGCTCCCGTGTCGACCAGAAGTCTGGCTCTCACCCCGTTCAGCTTCATCGTCATAGGCTGGGGGGCAATATTTGGGGAAAGTGACCCCCACCACCTTGGGGAGGTGCGGGGGCAGTCCTAAAATTCCAACTGCCGGGGGCCGCTGCCTTCTTCCTTCGGCTCTGTGTCCCTGATTTTGATATCTTCCGCAGGTGTGGGCTTGTCTTGCAGCTCCTCATTTCCTAAGGAGGAGACTTTACGTCGGCCTGCGGTGATGGTCTTGCGCCTGGCAGCTTTTAACATTGGTCCCTAATGTCATGCAGTGTGCACCTGGAGCTGCACACGGAGAACTCCCAGGGATTGACCAGAATAAGGTTGGGGTTCTCCTTGTGCCTGGGGTGCCACTGGGTGGTGTGCGCCCTGGGCAAGCTGGGTGTTTTGGAGGGGCTGGTGTGGGGCATAGGCAGACGTGGCTTGATTGGAGGAGCCAGGTTGTTCGTGGGGAACTTTTTCACCACGTTGATTTGCTGGGGTGTGGGGCGGGAAGTTAGGAGGTCATGTATGAGTTGGATATCCCTGTCCATGTCTCCTGTTGGGTCGTGGATTGTGAAATGTTCCTTGACCAAGCTGGGGAGAACTCTGAGGAGGGTATTGAAAGTGTGTTGTTCCTGGGTCTCATCTGCCTTCGGGAAGGCAGCAGTGACCAGGTGCCTAGCCTGGATTAAAGTATCATCTAAGTTGCCATTGAAAGTTAGGCTATCCAACTGGGATAGAGCCACCACTTTGCCTAGTGATGGGGTGATGGCTTGGATCACGAGCTTCGTGAAATTCTGCCAGGTAAGCCTCAGAATGATTTTGGGTGTAATATTAGCTGCCGCTTTACCCAGTAGTGGGAGTGTAACTGCTATCTTTTGCTCAACATCCTTGAACCTGATGTCTAGCAAAGGCTTAATAATTTCCAGATACGTATGAATATCATACTGTTGGGGGTCGAATTTGGGCAATTGCACGTGAGGTTTGGTTGCCATTTTGCTGGTATTTCCTGAATGCCACTCTCGTATGCCTGGGTCACGAACTACCACTGTCCACCAGTGTTATGCTAGGTGTTTTAGGGTCGGCTTCCCATCCCTGTAACGCCTAGTGTGCAGCTGGGTTCCCTTTCTAGACCGGAGCTTAGACAAATAAGAGAGAGGCAAGACACAAAAACTCAAGGCAACAACCTTACACATGTATTGGCAAATTCTACAAGTGGAACAGGTAGATGTCACAGGAGTAGGTAATCGGGGCAATTATAAGTCCTAGGTATAGATCGTGGGTGGTAGTATTGCACAGGATACTATTTGGGACAAGATTTGGCACAAAGTGAATAGTACACTAGTCAGCACTGAGAGTCATAGGGCAGGCGAATCAATCACTGTCACTCATGGGAAGTCTAGATCACGCTCGGGGTAGGCAGCGCACTTTATTGGTTTAGGTGGAGGTCACTTTACTAGGGCCAAGGCACTATTATCACTCTTGGGCTACCTACTGTAATTCACTGTGTCACTGGTAAATAATACCTAGGTTATGGGAGCCCCGATTGATCTCGGTGTGGGGCTATGATGCTAAAATCGAGTTATGCTGGTACCAATAGACACTCGACTCCTGCTCGGCAGTTTTCACTGTTGCACTAGTACACTGCTTATTCCACCTCTGTTTATAACAACGCTGTCAGGCCTTATTCTAGGCTTCCTGAGCACAGCGTAATTCACTGCCCAACCCTAGCATCACTGTATCACTGTCACTGTACTTTCATTGTCATTCACTGTTGGGACTGGGTGTGGTGGCGGTAAGGGTAAGAGGCGGTGGGAAACTGCTCACCCCAGCTACTGATGGGGCTGAGTTCCGCCGGGAGCCTCCATATCCAGGGGCCACGGAATCACTCATAGGGGCGTTCTCTCTCATCCAGTGCTGTGTGCGGTGAAGGGCCCTGCACTGTCGGGGCTTGGAACTGGAGTCTGGCCCTCAGGACCTGGGCCAAAGTGCTAACTGTAATGCTCACTCAGGCGCCTGACAGAGGACGAGGGTCTCCGGCGTCGGGTTGGGGGGATGTCCTGCCAGCGGGTCCTAGGGGCGGTCTCGGGGTCCTGTGGGCTGCGGTCTCTGGTGGTCGGGGACGCTGTCAGGAACTGGCTGCAGCGTCAGCCTCTGTTGAGGTCCATCCGGTGGGGCACCTCAGGGACCGGCTGAAAGGGGAAGAGCTCGGTAAGAGCTATGGGGCCTCTCCAGCAATCCTCAGGGCTGGGACCTCCCTCCTGAAGGTCGTCTCATGGTGGGGATGTGGCAGCACCTGATGGAAGAGTGGCTACCGGCTGTCTCCTGGCGTAGGGCCCGTCTACTGGCTGTGGCCTTCTAGGGGCATGGCTGCCGGCCGTCGCAGGGGCCCGGCTACTGGCCATGGCCCGTGTGGGGGAGCAGCTGCAGGCCGTCTCCTGAAGGGGAAGTGAGCGGCTACCAGCCGACTTAAGGGCATCCCCCCGAACGGCTACCTGTCGTCTCCTGACAAAGGCCAGAGCAGCTACCGGCCTTCTCCTGAATGAGGTTTTAGCAGCTACAGGCCATCTCAAGGGCACCTTCCAAGCGGCTACTGGACATCTCCTGATGAAAGCGGGAGCAACTACCAGCCGTCTCCTGCTTGCTTCCAGAGTGGCTACTGGCCATCTCCTAAGGAGGGTCAAGTGGCTACAGGCCGTCTCCAGGGCACCTTCCGAGTGGCTACCAGCAGTCTCCTGACGAATGCAGGAGCAGCTACTGGCCGTTTCCTGGTTACCTCCAGAGTGGCTATGGGCCATCTCCTGAAGGAGGATTGAGCGGCTACAGGCTGTCTCCAGGGCACCTTCAGAGTGGCTACCAGCTGTCTCCTGTTTAAAGCGGGAGCAGCTACAGGTCGTCTCCTGTTTGCTTTCCGAGCGGCTACAGACCGTCTCCTGAAGGAGGTTTGAGCGGCTACAGGCCGTCTCGCAATGGGTTGTGGCTACCGGCCGTCACATTGGTGCTGCCTTGAGCTATACAGTAGGAGTAGCTCCACCCCGATCCTGTCGGGGGTCAGCTCACCCAAAAGGTAGTCTCTTTTTCATGCTATGGTGGCGGCGGGCGATTTCCGGGTCATAGGGGCGCGCAGCCCAGGCGGACTTATGTCCTTGTCGCCCAGAGTCGGGTCGTGTTCTATTTGCCCCTCCGTAGACTCCTCCTGGGGGTGTTGAGATGCCCTTCGCAATGATGTTCAGCATTTTATTTCCAATTGCTATGTATTCCACTGAGTCTAAAACCTTTTTGTGGTATTCCACTGAGTCTAAAACCTTTTTGTAATTAACAAAACCTAAGCACAATGGCTTATTATATTCTGTAGTTTTCTCAATTCACTGATTCATTGTGTTGGTGATCAGTAGTCAAATACCCACTTTGAAATCTTTTCTGTTTACGAGGTTGGTTTTTCTTCTACATTAATTGTTATTCTGTTTGGAAGGACTTTTGCGAAGAGTTTGTAATTAACCAGTTATAAGCTAATGTTTCAGTAGTTACGAAGATCTTTTGAGTTGCCTTTTTTGTAAAGCAAAATTACTTTTGCCTTACAGAGTTTTGTTTGTAATTTTCCTTTTTATACGATGAGTACTTAATTGGTTGGGCTGGTTTTGTACTAATACACCTGCATTCAACAGGAATTCTGCTGCAATTCCACCTTCTCCTTTGGTCTTCCCTCTTTTCAAACCGTACTTACATGATCTTGTGTTACCTCAGGTATTTCACTTGTGTCATCTGAAAAGTTAGTCGCTGGTACTATTGCCTTTGATGCACACAGTTCTTTGTAAAATTCTTCAACTTTCTTCACCTTGCTATCTCTGGATTTAATTACTCCAATGGTTTTCTGTCTTTCAGTGGTATAATTGTTCTCGTGTCATTTTACCTCGGACCTGTTTCAACCTTTTCCTTTGTAGATGGATTCTTTTATATGATCCATGTTTCTCTTTCGTTTTTGTTCTGTCTGCCTCTTGTTGATAATCGTATTTAATTGCACTCTTATTAGAGCATTTCAGATTAGTTTTTACTTTCATCTTCTTTATTCTTATCATGACCTCGAATACTATTTCAAATGTTTGTTGGCTTTAGTTGTATTAGCTTGTCCTGCAGACTCTGCTGCTTCTCGAGGCACTTTTGTTAGTCTATCATTCAACTAATCGATGTCACACTCAGAATAACTTTGTGCCTGAAATTTGTTCGTTATCTCTAACTGATAGGCTTCTTTGTTGTTGCTTACTTTTATTGGACAGACCTATTATTTTTAATAATATTCTTCCTTTCACTTCTAACCTGAATCTGGCTATGCAACCCACCATTCTATGGTCACTTCCTATATTTATTTTGTGATTACTTTGACATTTATGATCGTATTACTCTTATCTGCTATAATGAAGCTTATTTCATTCTTTGTTCCTCAGTTTGGTCTTCTCCAGGTTCATTTTCTGCCTGTTCTTTTGTTCACCATTCTCATATTGTACATTTCAGCAAAATTTATCACCATTCCCCTGTTTTTATTTCTTCCACTACTAATTTTCCTATACATGCTTCTTCATTTTTCGATTTCCTAACTTTTGCATTGAAGTCTGCCAAGAGTATAGTATATGTGACATTTTCTTCTTCCTTAATCTGGGAGATGTCGTCATATTGTTTTTATTTCTTCATCTGAGCTTGGAGAATTTGATGCATATACTTGTATTATTTTCACGGTGTTTTTTTTTTTTTTTTGCATAGTCTAAGTACAATCCATGCTACTCTGTTGGATACACTGCTGAATCTAACAATGTTCTCTGCAAGATTTCTGTTCATTAGATATCATACACCACTAATTCTTCTACTTTGCATTCCTCCATAGTAAAATAGGAGGTTGCCGTCTTGATGCTGAATTTAACTTTACGTTTCTTCTGTGGATCTCACTCAAAGCTACAATATCCCAAGTAATGTTTTCTATTTCGATAATTTAGTGATCAAGTTTGTAATCTGTGAGGCTACTTATGTTGTACGAATAGATCTTCTGAATTTCAGTTTGCTTAATATCTCGGTCCCTTATCAGCCGAGACAGTGCCTATTAACTTTTGGTGGCACACTGCCCATAAGCACAGGAGGCAGTGCAGCTGGACCTTTAGTAGGCAACAACCCAACCTGGACGCCTGTCAAAACATTAACAGTAGAGTTCATGTGTGGTTGGGAGGATTGTGGCAAATTATCTCACCTCACTGCCAAATAGTTTATGGTGAAATGTAATTTTTTGTGCCACCTTATTCAGAATATCCGGTGGGACCTTTTATATATCTGCAGGGGGTCATAAAGTCCATGCAGTCTAAGACGGTACCTCATATATCTGCAAGGACTTCCCCTATCCGCCACCAGGGGACGCGTCAGGTAGCTGTAGGATACTGCCTCTGGATTATTTTTTCTTTTAAGAAATAATGAATTGAGGAAGGAAAAACAAAAAAAAAAAAAAGGTCCATGTGCATAAAAGCATCCTCCATTCATAAAATATTAATAACAGATGGATTTTAAATGAAAGTGGATTAAATGTTTGTGGGAAGCAACTCCCAGGAAGTGAATTCCAGAGAGTTGTAGTTCTGGGGGTAAGTGAATTATTATAAGCAGAGGTTCTGCATTGCAGGGGAGAGAGTGTAAGTTCATGGGCGCTCCCAGCTGCCCGAGTATTTCTGGAGAAAATTTGAAGAGGAGGCACAACTGAAGCAAGTTTGTCAGAGCATTTACGGTAAAAATTTAGGTAAACTAATGCTAAAGATGCGACATCTCTACCTACTGGTAACGGAGGAAGGCCCTGCATAATAGCAGATTATCGATTAATCTAATGACTTTATTTTGAAAATTGTCCAACAGCCTCAATGCAACTGCTCCACATCCACTCCACAGTGGCGAACAGTATTCAATCTGAGAATGCACATGACTTTTCTATATTGCGGCCAACTGCTCGCCAGTGAAGAATTCACGAACTCTGTACAGAAGTCCCAGTTCTTAAGAAGCATTTTTAGCAAGGGATTTAACATAAGCTGTCCAGTTTAGGTTAGTGTTTAGTGTGACACCTAGGACATCAATTGTAGTGGATATGGGAATATTGACATAATTCAAAACTGTGTGGGAGTTTGAGGGATTCTTTCGGTTGGAGAAATTAATGTACTTAGTTTTGTGAGCACTAAATGAGACCAGATTTCTTTGTCTCTATTGATTAGTTTTAGACAGGTCCTGGTTCAGAGAAATTGTTGTGTTTATTTGGAAATTTATAATATCAGATTGTGTAAAGGAGGTACTAAATGTCAAAGAACTATGAAGTGTCGAGTCATCAGCATAAGAGTGTATTGGGTTGTGAGTGACAGATAGGAGTCATTTATATGAATAAGAAAGAGGCCTTGGCCAAAATTGAACCCTGAGGTACGCCAGAATTTATAGAGTGATATAGGGAATAAATTCCATCAATCATGACCCGTATTATTCTATTAGGAAGGAAAGAAGAATTAGGGGAACCAATGATGCAAGGCCATAGTGTTACATCTTAGACATTATGGCCTGGTGCCATACTCTTTCAAATACTTTTGAAACATCAAGAGCTTTTGTGTGAGTTTCACCATGTTGGTCTATTGATTTTTTAATATGATGGGTAAGAAGGCAAAGAATGTCTACAGTTGACCATTCTTGTCTAAATCCATACTGCTGGTCATTGATTAATTTATTGATTTCTAGGGGCTTGACTATGTGGTTCTTTATTAGTGTCTCAAAAACTTTTCTGAGAACGGAAGTTATACTGTAGCGGTTTGTCTATAGTTTGATGGATCAGAACTGGCCCCCTTTTAAGGAACAGGATGGATATTTGCTTCTTACCGAGAGGCTAGAAAACCTGAGGTACTGATGCATAAGCGGAAGAATTTTGGCAATACAGGAGCTAACAATGAATGAATGAATGAAAGTGGGCATGGCGGTGCAACATCCGAGGTCATATGCTGCCGCAAAAGCTAAAAAAAACAAAAAAAAAAAAAAACAATAAAAAGCAAAGAACCGAGTCATACTTAAAAACAAAAGTAAACTATGGTGGCAAAAACCAGGGTAATAGAAAACATTAACAGTAAAACCCAAACTTTTTTTTATCTGAAATACCTATAGCCTGTGAAGCAAGCCAGAGCTAGAAACAAAGGAGAAGATACCTCCTCCAAGGGCACAAGCTGCACTCTCCAAGCACAGAGGAAAGAAGGTAAAACCCGTTGCCAGCTCGGCACCAGGAAAGGTACCACTGACGAAGGTCCTGCAGACTAGGGCACTCCACACGAAGATGTCGCACAATCAAAGGAACCAGCCAGTCATCACAATAGGGAGAAGGTGCCCTATCCATTAAAAAACCATGAGTCATCCTAGTGTGACCAATCTGGGGATGGGCCAAAGCTGTCTCCAACTTTCGGGACAGGCCCACCCAGGTCCCGACGAATGCTGCAGAGGTTGTTCGCTCCTACTGCATCCCACCTTCTCTGCCAACAGAGATGAACAACCTCTCCAGTGCTTGTACATAAATCCTCGGATGGGACACGGTAATGATGAGAGGAAGGGCAAGAGGCAGCAGCTCTTGCCAAAGAGTCAGCATGCTCATTGCTTATGACCTGCACATGAGCAGGGACCCAACACAACTGTACAGAAAATCTGCATCTGTATAATAAGAACAGCCATTCTAAGATAGACAGGACTAGAGGGTGTGATGAGAAGCTACAAGACAATGCTTGCAAGGCACTGGCTGAGTCACTAAAAATGGTAAAAGAAGCAGGGGGAAACTAAAAATCAACTCAACTGCAACTAAAGTAGCTGTAAGTTCAGCAGTAAAAACAGAGGCAGAAGGAGGAAGACTCTCACTGTTGCTAAAATCATGGAAAACGACATCAAAGTCTGTCCCAACGCAGGACTTGGAACCATCAGTATATACAGGGATCGAGTCACTGTGGGCAGAGGCGTGTTCTATAAATATAAGACAGAGCTTCCTGTGCAGAAAGAGAGGCCTTCCTTTCACCCAAGTAATCACATGGCAATACCTCTGGGAGAAGCCAGTGAGCCACTCGTGGAATACGTACAGGACAAGCAGGAGAAGACTGAACACCCAACTCCCCCATGACAGCCCTCACTCTGTACCGAAATGGTTGCGGATAGCGAGGGTGGGTGTTATTAAAGGGGAAAAGAGTGACCTCGGAGACAGCCGTACAACTTAGTGAGGAAGGTAAATGATGAAGGCGGTGCCAACACTACACCAGTAAGGACTGGCGATGGAGATCTAGTGGCTGTTCATTTGCGTCAACTAATAGACTAGGAACTGGGGAAGACTGGAAAGCTCCAGTTGACAGATGGATCCCAGCATGATGGATCGAACTGAGAGGTCACAGCCGTGCCGCAGTAGCAGAAGAGTATACTACACACCCATAGTCCAATTTGATCCGTACCAAGGCACGGTAAAGGTAGAGCAGGGTGGCTCTATCAGCTCCCCAAGACAAATGAGAGAGTCTGCAGGAGAGACAGGGTATAGAGGTAGGATAGACGTGACACACGGATATGGGAAAACCACGTCAGTCTTCCGTTGAAAACAAGACCGAAAAACATTGCCTCATCCACACATCGCACCCTGTGGCCATATAATCTGAGGTCAGGGTTGGGGTGAACACCTCTCAAGTGGCAGAAATGCAAGACCACCAATTTTGTTGGGGAGAAACGGAAGCCATGCATGGTGGCCCAATGAGAGACACAGTCTAAGGTGAGCTGCATGCAACGTTCAGCCACGGGCATCTGGGGGGCAGCATACCATAGAGCTAAATCTTCGACATATAGTGAAGCAGACACTCCCTCTGGAATAGAGGACACAGTACCGTCTAATGCTATAGCAAAAAGGGTTGTGCCAAGGACACTTCATTGAGGCAAGCTTCCTCCTGAGAGTACAAAGGAGACGGTGCCATCAACTCGAACCCTGAATGGACGGTCACACAGAAAATCCAATATAAATAGGGGCAGCCCACAACGTAAACCAATAGAGTAGAGCTGCTTGATTATACCAAACCTCCATGTAGTATCATATGCCTTTTCTAGGTCAAAGAAAATGCACAGCACATGTTGCTTCCTGGCAAAAGCATCACATGCTGCAGCTTCTAGACAGACAAGTGCATCTATTGTCGAATGACATTTGTGAAAACCAGACTGACATTGAGAGAGAGAGAGAGAGTCATTCCTTTCAAGAAAATACATTAAGGGTGAACTGACCATCTTTTCAAGCAATTTACACAAGCCAATATTCTAGAGGACTGGAACCTGCCTTCCCTGGCAGGACAACAGCTTCACGCCAAGAGGTGGGAAGAGAAGAGTTCATCCAGATTCTGTTACAAAAGGCTGGGGAGAAAAGGCAGTGTATCATCACCCAGGTGCCGAAGCATCACGTAGCGAATATCATCTGACCCTGGTGAGGTGTCATGACAGATGGAAAGAACAGATTGGAGTTCATGGGAGGAGAAAGGGAGGTTGTAAGACTCCTCTCTCCCAGAATGGAAGTCCAGCACCCTGGCCTCTTCTTCATCCCTGTGTCTGGCAAAAACTAGAGAGCTAGCATCTCCATGGCTGACCGCTGCAAAGGCAGGTGCAAAAATATCAGCCACAACCACAGAGTCACCAACAGGCTCACCATTCGACAGCAGCACACGGGACCTGCCTTGTGTGAAATTTCCTGAAATCTTTTGCACCCTCTTCCACACCTGAGACACTGGCGTCTTAGAGTTTATAGATGACACATAAGCCATCCAAGAGTCTCGCTGGGCTTGTCTGAGGACCCGGCAAGCCCTAGCACGTGCCCTCCTGAATTTGACAAGATAATTCTCTGTTGTGAATCTATGGTAACGTGAGAATGCTGTCTTTTGGCATTTACAGCAATACTACAATCCTCATTCCACCATGGGACAGGTCGATTGCTATATGTGCCAGAGGGTCTTGGAACAGCATGAAGGGCTGCAGAATGTATAATAGACGTAAAAAAACAAACAGCCTCATCTACATGTAGAAATTCTTCTACAGAAACACCAATAGAAGTCAAAGAAGAAAAAAAGGACCAGTCCACCTTATCCAACCTCCACTTTGGGAGATGGAAACAAGGACTAGACAACACTGTAGTAAGGAGGATGGGAGAGTGACCACTCCCATGAAGGTCCTTCAGAACCTCCCAGGTAAAGTCCAGGAGGCAGTCAGGAGAACAGACAGAGAGGTCAATTGCAGTAAATGTATTCGTATGGGGATGAAAATGTGTAAACTTGCCAGTATTCAGCAGGGAATGATCCTCATCCTCCAGTAGGGACACCAACAAATGCCCATGTTGGTTAATAAGACAGTCACCCCACAAAGGGTGGCGACTGTTAAAGTCCCCCAAGAGGAGAAAGGGCTAGATAACTGTCTGACGAGGTCTTCAAGGTCCGCTATACCAACTGCTGCACTGGGCGGTATATAGATGCAACAGACAGTATACCAGCGGTGGGCATACAACCACACAGCTACACAGTGGAGGTCAGACTGGAGGTGAACTGGTTGATGAGGGATGTTAGCCCTCACAAAAACAGCAGTACCACCAACTGGGCCCTGGGCCGGCACAGAGTAAAATGCACAATACCCAGGAGGTGCATGGGGGGTAGCAGAATCGATTAGAGTTTCCTGGAGACACACACACAAAAGAGGGGCAATCAGGAGGGTCCGCAGTCCCTCCCAATTACTACATAGCCTATGACAGGTCCATTGTAGGGTGGTGTTCGAGTATGCCATAGTACTCCTGGTGAAAGAACAATCAGGATAAGGGGCAAGACAGCCCTATTCCTGACAAGCCAATGGAGGCAAGTTGCTGCTTAATATTACCCTTCAAAGTGGGCTGCTTGTCACTGTTGTGCCGGCTTTGATTGAAGGAGGAAATGTCACCATACTCCTCCTTTAAGGAGGCACACCAGCTTGCTTGGAAGGTGGCTTGGATGACACCCTTGGTGGTGCAGGGCGACTAGTGGTAACACCAGAAGTCCTACATGTGGAGGTGGAGTGCACAGGGTCAGAACCCTGTGAAGGTGACATCGTGAGTTTCGGATCCAGAGCACCGAGGGTCCGCCCAACATCCTCTTCAGGCAGGGACTGGTTCACAGGCAGACCATCAGCCTTAGCCTCCGCCTTGTCAGACTTCTCAGCAGCAAGTGACCGAGCCGTCTTAGGATCTAAAGACCCAGACCCTGGCACACCTGAGCGTGAGGGCAATGTCGCACACAGTTGAGGAGGTGCATCATTATCTGGTGGGGGCAGTTCTCCAGAGGCCACCAGAAATGAAACATCCGACATCTCCAGGCAGGAGGTGCCAGACTGGGCTGGCACCCCAGGTGCCCTCTCAGACTCTGAATTGAGTCCAGAGGGCTCTTGTAATGAAGGACCAAGAGCAGAAGAGGATGATTCTATAACTGAAATTTTGCTAGGAGGATGATCAGTATTCAAGGAGTCTGTTGAGCCATGATGACGTTTTGAGATCAGACTTGCTTCAAGACAACCAGGCGAGGATTCAGCCATAGTAGTAGTTTCCTTATCAATGTTGACTTCAGCTGCAAGAAGTGGAAGTTGCACAATCTGTGATGCTGAGACAGGTGACAGGACTACTGGAGATTATGGCAAAGACTGGTCTTGTGACTACTCTATGACAGGACGATGTGTACATCTATGCTGGGACAATATTGATGAATATGATTCCCCATTACTCACAACAGACGCCATTGCTCTAGTCCGAGCCCTGGCGAAACTTATCTTCTCCCTGTATTGAAGAAGTTGAATTACTTTTTCTAGCCAAAACTGGTCACAAACAGCCGAAGACGCAGGGCGTGCCTCATGACAGTGGACGCAACATTCAGGCCCAGGGCAGTCTTTACCTGGATGAATGGTATCACCACAGTTAACAAACACTGCCGGGAGGCCCTGTTGCATCCGACGACAGGTACATCCGACATGTCCATACATCTGGCAGTGGCAACAGTGTCTTGGATTTGGGACATAAAGCTTACCTTTAAACCGCCCCATCCCGACGTTTTCTGGGCAATGGTACGCCCCAATCCCGACTTTTTTGGACCTTTTTTTTTTTTTGGATCAAACATCCACTTTTGGTGAGAAACATCGAAAATTCATAGAGAAATTGCTCATCTGAGGTTTAAAATACTCGATCCAGGTAGGAGTACGTCCTTACCTTACAGGGTTTTCTATCAGGCTGGCTGCAAAGAAAACGAGTTCAATGGGAGGATAACTATTCTACACCACTCATAAACGGTATTTATTTATTTATATGGTATGAATTTATATGTAGTACGAGAGTATATTGGTTTTCAATCGGTAATATAGGCATTATAAACCATTGTTTCACTCACTAAATCATCACCATTACGGATCTTTTTTTGCCACATTACCTGATCATCATTTCTGACTGTTTCTTCATCTAATGTTTGTCCTCCACATTGTCATCGATTGGAGAATCACTCTGGCCCTGAATTTCGTACTGTGGCATGACATGGCTTTACTGGCCAGGTCACTGATAACAGTTGAATTGCTGAGAAAAGGTCATGCAGGGGGGGGAGGAGGTCATGCTGGGTAAGGCATTGTCCCTGCCTGGCATCTTGTAGAGGAAGGTGTCCCGTGTATAAGTGCCAAAAATCACTCGCGAAAATTGAAAATTGTGCAAATTAGGGACCTTGCAATGCCCTTGCAATGTTGCCGTGTTAATTTACGTCTCCGGGATATGAGTGCACATCATGTGAGGACGTGAATTCACGTCTCCAGGATGCGGCGGGTTAAGGGAGAGCCAGGCATCCTTAACAGAAGAAGGAAGAGCCATACAATCAAATATTAGTAACAAGGGTGGAGTCAGAGTAAGAACACCATTAACGTTCTTTTGGAACCTTTCTACTTTAACACTGTGGATCCTTCATTCATCAAGGAGCTTGTCCTCGGAGTACTGAAGCAAGCCCCGGGAAAACACAACTCCCCAACATTGATTGAATGTTGCATGTGGAACACAAGAGAACATCATACCTGGGTCTTTACATTTATCAGCCAGAAGGGAACCCTCTTCAGGGGATGTAACCTCCACCAGGAAGCCACCATCCCCCTGAAGTGACATCTTTGGCTCCCTTCCACCTATTGATACAATTTCACGATGAACAGTGAATATGTTGAGGGCATTAATGGGCTGACCACCTACAGCACGGATGACATAATACTGTGGGAAATCAGTCCTCTGAAAAAGAAATGGAAGGACTTCGCGGATAGGTCCACATGATGGTGGTAATGGGTGATGGGATATTTTCATAATTTGACTCATAGAATATGAACCACAGGAACCCGGCATGTAGGGCTCCAGGTTGGCTACATGTGATGGACCACCCAGTAGCACAGATGCCCCACACAAAGGAGGCCTTAAAGAATCACCAGGGACGGAATCAGGGTTGTCAAGTCGTCAACAGAAGGAAAATTCACTGAAGCCATATAATAAAGCACTACCTTCATTCCCCCACCCCTCCACCCACCGTGGAGCCCAACAAGGAGAGATCAGTTGCAAGAGATGACACCACTGGTGACCGCAGATGTAGCAGGAAAGTATATGCAGGTAACCACTGGGGGACCTGGACAAGGGTGACTCCAGGACGATAGGAGTCACCAACGCCTGCTTGACCCTAGCCAACACATGACCAGCCGACTGACCTGGCCAGGCCCAACCAAGCTGCACATCTATCCAGAATAAGGGACCATAGAGGTGTATTGCTAGCTGCAGGGTGCATCGTGCAGCATCGCTCAACCCCCAGGACTCCCATCTGCCAGCATTACAGGATCCCACGCATGGCAAACACATAGGGAGGCAACAGTCCTGCCCTACATGGCAAATGGGTAGGGACTAACCACCAGCAGGCCTCCTCCACCAGTGATGTAGGGGATGCTTGGTTCATGAGGCCGACGAATGCCGAACCCTAAAAGGTAGGCAGGCCTCCAAAGTAGGTGGTGCTGCCAACCACGCTTCAAGCCCCGCCACCACGTCAAAGTAGGAGTCAACAATGGGGAACAATTTTTAAGCACAACTGTATTGAAGGAATTTCATCTGAACCAGTAGCTTTGTCTACTGACAGATTCTGTAATAAAGCTTGTACGTATCTTGTGTGAATCTTTAAAGGGGGTATTTGAGGGGAATCACACTCAGATACTGGAATATTGTGATTTTCTGTAATTAGGGTTGAGTTTGTTGAATAACTATCAACAAAAAGGTTGGCTTTTCCACGTGGGTCACTTACTAGATTTCCATTGGGGGACTGTAACAGTGGAATGAATGAATGAATGAAAAAAAATGTGACATGGCAGCACAACAGCAGAGGTCATATGCTGCCGAACACAAGCAATAAAAGAAAGTCAAAATATATAAAAAATGATAAAAAGCAAAGACAAAACGATGAATAAAACAAACCAACAGTATAAAAGAAACAATGAAAACTTAAAACATGGTGGAAAGATAGACTTTAAAACTAGAACATTGTTATTAAAACACAAACTAAAATATGGTAAAGCCCTACAGCTTGTGGAGAAGACCAGAACTCAGCAGAAAGGAGTAGGAACCTACCCCCATAGCACAAGCCTCTTCCCAAGCACTGATGATAGAAGGTACGATCCGTTGCTGGCTCGACACCCGGAAAGGTACCGCAGAAGAAAGTCCCCAAGACTGGGACATTCGGCAGGAAGATGCCGCACAGTCAAAGGAACCAGACAGTCATCACAATAGGGAGGGGGCGCCCTCTCCATTAAAAAACCATGGGTCAGCCAAGTGTGGCCAATCCGGAGATGGCCCAAAACTGTTTCCCACTGACGGGACAGTCCCACATACCCCGCATCACCCGGGTTCTGACGAATGATGCGGAGTTTGCTCGTCCCTGCTGCATCCCACCTCCTCTGCCAGCAGAACCGGGCGGCCTCCACAGTGGCTGCACATAAATCCTTGGATGGGATACGGTATTGAGGAGAGGCAGGGCGAGAGGCAGTAGCTCTAGCCAAAGAGTCAGCACGCTCATTGCCCACGTCCCCCACATGTGTAGGGATCCAACACAGTTTTACAGAGTATCCTCGCCTACGTAATAAGTAGAGCCACTCCAAGACAGACAGGACTAGGGCATGTGAGGGGAAGCCATGAGACAAGGCTTGTAGAGCATTGGCTGAGTCACTAAAAATGGTAAAAGAAGCTGGAGGAAAACTAAAAATCAATTCAGCCACAATTAAAATGCCAGTAAGTTCTGTGGTAAAAACAGATGCAGAAGGAGGAAGTCTCCCAGCACGGCTAAAATCTGAAAAATGACACCAAAGCCTGTCCCTACACAGGATTTGGAGCCATCAGTATATACAGGGATCGAGTCATTGTGAGGAGAGGCATGTCCTAAAAAATAAGACAAAGCTGCCTGTGAGGAAAGAGAGGCCTTCTTCTCAAGGAAGTAATCACATGGTTGTACATCTGGGAGACGCCAGGGAGCCACTCGGGGGACACACATAAGGCAAACAGGGGAGGACTGGACACCCAACTCCCCCATGGCAGCCCTCACTCTGTACCCAAACGGGTGTGGATAACGAGAGCGAGTGTCATAAAAGGAGAAAAGAGCGACCTCAAAGACAGCCTTACAACTTAGTGATGCTGGAAGACGGTGAAGGCAGTGCCAACACTGTACCATCAAGAAGTGCCGGCGGAGATCCAGTGGCGGTTTGTTTGCATCAACCAACAGACTTTCAGTTGGGGAAGATCGGAAAACCCCAGTTGACAGACGAATCCCAGCACGGTGGACCGAATTTAGTGGTTGCAGCCATGCCTCAGTAGCAGAAGAGTATATCACACACCCATAGTCCAATTTGCTCCCTACCAAGGCACAGTAAAGGATGGTTCTGTCAGTGCCCCAAGACAAGTGATATAGGGTCCATAGGAGAGACAGGGCACAGAGACATGACAATTGTAATTAATGGATATGAGGTACCCAAGTCAGTCTCCTGTCAAAAATAAGGCCAAAAAACCTTGTGCCATCCACACATTGCACCCTGTGGCCGTATAACTGGAGGTCTGGGTCAGGGTGAATACCTCTCAAGTGGCAGAAATGCAAAGCCACCGTCTTTGTTGGGGAGTAACGGAAGCTGTGCATGGTGGCCCACCGAGAGACCCTGTCTAGGGGCGAGCTGCATGCGATGTTCAGCCATGAACATTTGGGAAGCAGCATACCATACAGTCAAATCATCAACATACAGTGAGGCTGAACCCCTTCTGGAATTGAGGACACAATACCGTCCAAAGCTAGAGCGAAAAGGGTCACACTGAGGACACTTCCTTGAGGCACCCCTTCCTCCTGAGGGTACGAAGGAGGCAGAGTTACACCAACTCTAACCCTGAATGAGCGGTCATGCAGAAAATTTACTATAAGTAGGGGCAGCCTGCCATGTAAACCTAAAGAATGGAGTCGTTGGAAGATATCAAACCGCCATGTAGATTCATATGCCTTTTCTAGGTCAAAGAAAATGCACACCAGATGCTGCTGCCTAGGAAAAGCATCACAAACTGCAGCCTCAAGATGGACCAGTTCATCTGTTGTTGAGTGATATTTTCGAAAACCAGACTGACACAGAGAAAGGCATTCATCCTTTCTAGGAAATACATTAGGCATGTGTTGACCAGTTTCTCAAATAATTTACACAGGCAAGATGTAAAGGCAATTGGCCGATACTCCAGAGGACTGTAACCTGCCTTCCCCAGCTTCTGGAATGGCAGGACAATAGTGTCATGCCAAGAGGAGGGAAGAGAAGATTCCTTCCAGATTCTATTAAAAAGGTTGAGGAGAAAAGACAGTGCAATTCAGGTGCTGAAGCATTACGTAGGGAATATCATCCGGCCCTGGTGAGGTGTCATGACAGAGGGAAAGGGCAGATTGGAGCTCACAATAAGAGAAAGGGAGGTTGTAGGACTCCACATTCCCCGCGCGGAAGTCCAGCACCTTTGCCTCCTCTATCTCCTGTTGTCTGGCAAAAATTGGTGAGTTAGTATCTTTGTGAGTGACCACCGCAAAGGCAGATGCAATAATATCAGCCACAGCTGCAGGGTCACCAACTGGCTCACTATTAGACATCAGCACCGGGGACCTGCTTTGAGTGAATTTTCCTGAAATCTTTTGCACCCTCTTCCACACATGAGACACTGGCATCTTTGAGTTTACAGATGACACATAAGCCATCCAAGAGTCCCTTCTAGCTTGTTTCATTACCAGACGAGCGGTGGCTCAATCGGTAGAGAGTTGGCCTGCAGTCCTGACGGACCCGGGTTCAAATCCCGCTGAGGCAGGGAACAGTTTAAGGATTTGAATTTCTTAAATCAGACTTTACTGATCTACCAGAAGGCCCGCCGACATGTCGTAAAAATACCCCCGCTAATACCAATACACCAGTCCTGTATGAGACAGCCCTAGCACGTATTCAGTATGGACGGTGGGTGTTAGCGCCGAAGTGGTGACATGTAGAGGTGTGCGGTACATAGGAGGACTACTGGGCCTTGAAAGCAGGCTGTAAAGCCTATGCCCAAAGTCGGTCACATTAAAAAAAAAAAAAAAAAAAAAGCCCGTGCCCTTCTGAACTCCACAAGATTATGCTTTGTCCTGCATCTACGATAACGGAAGAAAGCTAACTTCTTAATACGTACAGCAACACTGCAATCCTCATTCCACCATGGGACAGGTCAATAGCAATACGTGCCAGAGGTTTTAGGAACAGCATGAAGGGCAGCGGAATGCAGAACGGAGGTAAAGAACGAAACAGCCTCATCAATATGTGGAAAGTCTTCAACTGAAGCATTAACAGAAATCAGAGAAGAGAAAAGGGGCCAGTCTGACTTATCCAATCTCCACCTCGGTAGACGGGAACAGGGACTAGATACCGCTGCAATAAGGGGGATGGGAAAATGATCACTTCCATGGAGATCCTCCAGAACCTCCCAGGTAAAGTCCAGGAGACAGTCAGGAGAGCAGATAGAGAGGTCAGTTGCAGTATATGAGCCCATTTGGGGATGAAAATGAGTAAATGCCCCAGTACTGAACAAGGCAAGATCCTCATCCTCCAATAAGGACGCCAACAAACTCCCATGTTAGTTAACAAGACAGTCACCCCACAAAGGGTGGTGACTAATAAAGTCCCTCAAGAGAAGAAAGGGCATAGGTAACTGGCCAAGAAGGTTCTCAAGTTCCACCCTACTGACTGCTGTGTTGGGCGGTAAATAAATGGAACAAACTGTATACCAGTGGTGGGCATAGAACCGCACTGCAACACACTGGAGATTAGACTGGATGTGGACTGGCCGATGAAGGATGTCAGCTCTCACCAAAACAGTGCTACTCCCAACAGGACCCTGGGTTGGCACTGAGTAAAAAGCATTGTACCCGGGTTGTGCATGGGGAGTGGCAAACCCTACAAGAGGTTCCTGGAGACACACACACATAGGGGAACAAGTCAGGAGGGTCCGCAGCTCCTCCCAGTTATCGTGCAGCCCTCGGCAATTCCACTGTAGTATACTGGCTGAGAATGCCATAGTACCTATAGTGAAGGAAGAATCAGGATGAGGGGCGAGACAACCTTGCTCCCCCCAGCAGGTTTGGATTGACGCTTATAAGTACCCTTTGGAGGAGTCTGCCCAGCACCAGAAACCTGCACCCTCTGTCTAACATCCAAAGGCAAACGTGAGGATGAGGAAGTAAGTTTTACAACACTCTTTCTTGGTGTGGGCATACCAGGATGTTTGGAAGGCGGCTTTTAGAGATGTAGGACGGCCAGTGCCCTCACCAGAAGCCCTAGAAGTGGGGGTAAAGGCCACAGAACTGGAGTCACATGAGGAGGCCATCCTATGCTTCAGATCTGAAACACCAACGGGATATCTGGCATCCCGATGTGGGGACCAGACCAGATTTGCATCATCAGCTTCAGCCGTCACCTGGCTAGATCCCTCAGCCTGCTGGACAGAGGGAACAGGAGAGGTGTCGACTGAAGGGTCAACAACAGAGACCTTAGGTGGCTGGTTTTCATATTCAGAGGACTCTGATGAACAACAGTGGCATTTGCCAGGTACAGATGGAGCCTCAGGCATACTGGCTACGAAGGGAGAAGGAGTTTGCTAAGCGTGGACATCTGTCATCACCACAAAAGTGTGTAAGACATCAGCCACCTAAGTGGGAGGGGGGGGAAACAGTTGGAATAGCGGTCAGGCAAACATCATTTTCACCAACAATACCAACCATAGGGACAGCATTCTGCATATCACGAGCTGAAGGAGTGGGTACTGGAGTGGGTCGAGGCTGTCTCTGAGACACAGGGCGACGCACTGGTGTCATAGAAAGGACAGAAGCATAAGTAACCACTGGCTGAAAGAAGAATGTCTGGGCTCTTCTCTTTGCTTCAGGAAATGAAACCC
Source organism: Coenobita brevimanus (assembly GCF_032717465.1). Classification (NCBI taxonomy): domain Eukaryota; kingdom Metazoa; phylum Arthropoda; class Malacostraca; order Decapoda; family Coenobitidae; genus Coenobita; species Coenobita brevimanus. The sequence continues at coordinate 18,547,828 of NC_137009.1, forward strand.
TCTCACGTGTACGAATGCATAAGATCTCCTTTTCGAGGCAGTATCTTGGACAATTTTTAGAAGAGACAGCATGGGGACCTCAACAGTGATAACGTTTAACCCCTACACGGCGGGCTTGTTTACCAATGACTTGCGTGTCCCGCGGGGTTATTTGGGCTCTGACAGACTCTCAAAAAATATTTGCCAAAAATCAGTTATTAGTCCTAGAATAATAAAATTGCATATGCTTATGGCACATACCTTCAGCTTTCTCCTGGAATGATTGTTGAGCCTTCGTCTGTTACCGTAGGACTTGTGGAGACCTCTGAAGTAGGGTAACGAAGTCTCCACTTTACACTTCCCGACAACCCGTAATATGATTACCACAGCCAGATACAAACACTATAAACACTATTCTACAATTTTCAAGTAGTTTGGGATCCATACTAAAAAAAAAAACACTGTGAAAGCAATGGATATTACGAGCGCGTCTGATCGTCGCACTTGCGCTAGTTCGCTCTAGGCACTCTGTCATTTATTATTCATAAAACCCCTCACACTTTATATTTCTATTACTATATCACACTTATATATATCTGGAGTCTTTCTCCATAAGTTTCCTTCAGTCGTATTAGTTTATTGTCACTGAAGTCATTCAATTTTTCAGTCAGTAAAATACGTAGATAGCCACGGATTCACTCTCACTGTTATAACATAAATTATTTGTACTCATATTCTTATATTACTAATTACTTACATTACTATTTACATTTTCTATCCTATTTTCAATATTTACCCTGCTATTTTACTTACACTATGTTATTCACTGTCACTTTCAGCAAGATAAAACTATAATACACTGTTCAATCATATGAACTGAACATCCATTGCTTTCACCTGCTATTTACACATTATTTACACATTATTTCCAAATAATTCTGCTTCCACACTTGCATTGTTAGAACTGCTTCTGGCTGTGATAATCGAAGAAGCAGGTAACACAGAGGGGAACCTAGCACTCAGCGCACTGCCAAGAGGTGCGTTTATGCTTAGGTGTACGGCGTGTGGTATGCGCACATACTTGACACCTGCGAATCGCAGCCTTCCTTTTCCCTGTGGCAGGCATTAGCTCAAGTCTGTGCCGATCCATATACGCCCTCTGCTCAAGTCGGTCGGGAAGTGTTACTGGATGGCGCCTTGGAGTTGCTGCTTGCACCCTACCATATCTTTCCAGCAGCTGCTGGACACAAGTCCTGGCGAACAACCTCAGGGAGAAGGACTTGGGTGGCTTTACCTTCATCTTGTACAGGATGAAGGCGTTCAGCATCGTCATGTCTATGAGATGCAGAAAAACTTTCCTGTACCACCTAGTATTCTTCCTGAGGCAGTCGATCTCACCAATCATCATGTCGGACTTGTCCACCAGCCGCATGTTGATATTATAGTCCAACACGGCATCAGGTTTCATCACAGGTTCGCCTGTCCTACGGTCGACCTTCCCACTGTCTCTCATCTCCCCCTTATGTACGGTGGTGAGCATGTGCACGACTCTCTTGTCATGCCACCATATTGCCAGCATCTTCTCACACTTGCGTAGGTGCACATCTCCTCGCTGCGAGGTTCCCACCTCTGGGAATTTGGGGAAGTTGGCACGATTACTTTTCACAGTGCCGCAGGAGCCAATGCCGTGCTCAGAAAGGTATTTGGCAAGTTTTGGTGCTGTATAGTAGTTGTCTGTATACAGCACATGATTCCCACCAAAATACTTTTCTAGGAGCACTTTCACTACACAGCCTGAGAAGCCAAGGGGGTGAGTTTTATCGAGATCGACAGTGCTGGCTGAATATATGACGAAGTCAAGGATGTACCCCGTCTTACAGTCGCACAGTACAAAGAACTTAATTCCAAAGCGATGGCGTTTGCTTGGAATGTACTGAACAAACCAAAGACGTCCTCTGAACAAAACCAAGGATTCATCAATGACAACCTTCTGAAATGGGTGGAAGAATGACATGAACTTATCCTTCATTCTGCTCAGAATCTCCCGGATCTTCCAGAGTGGGTCGGTTTGGGAATGTACATCATTGTCGGCAAAGTGCAGGTTTCCCATGATGTTCCGGAAGCGATCTCTGGCCATGTACTTAATGAAGGTGGGTGAGAGTAGTAAGTGGTCCATGGACCAGTATTCTTCCAACTCATGCTTCTTGGAGTGTGGCATAAGAAGCATGAGGGCAAAGAACACATACAGCTCCTGCACTCCCAGCATGGACCACTGTTGCATCTTGGCTGCACCTGTACCACTAGCAGCACGTTGTGATTCGTACCTGTTGGTCTCATCACATATGTGCTGCATGACTTCGTCATCTAGGAAGGCCAAAAGGTAGTCGACACACTCAGCATTTTCGTCCATAGTGAAGGCAGGCTGAACTCGCGAGGAGCTCTCATCGAAAACAAGATTTTCGGGGACAAAATCTGACCCTTCCGTCCACGTTCGTCCAGGATTCCCTGTCGTGGCGGTGGAGGGCGGGTGGTGGTGGTGGTGGTGGAGGTTGGCTGTGAGGGAGGCTTATCTCTGTCAAGGTCACTCTCACTGACCCTAGGTTGCCGTACAGCACTAGCAGCCCTTACCCTACTAGCTACACTACTTTTCACTCTCTTAGATCTACCTCTACCTCTATGGCCTGCCTTCACTGTTGATGCTGGTGGTGACTCCGACGACGAAGACTCCGGAGATAACTCAGCCGATGATGATGACGAGATGAGTAAAGCGGGGCTTGGGGAACGGGGAGGTGAATGCACTCGTGACTCATGGCGGGCTGGGTCACGTGGGGGCATTGTTCTGGGGCTAACACGCCGCCTTTTCACTCCCTTCCCAAATTCTTGTCCTTCCTGCACTAAAGGCTCCTTTCCCTTGGAGCTAGACACTGATTCACTTGTTGAAGCACTTGTTGTCGCTGTTTCTGGCGCGATAACCTCACCCGGCTCATCACACGATTCACCCGAATCGTCATAGTCACTGTCCATCATTATCATGGACAATTCTGCAAGTTCTCGTGCCACTGCAGAGTCACTGAGGCCTTTCCTGCTTGCCTCAACACTTTTCTTTGGAGTAGAGGTCACGGGGCACTTTGCAATGGGCGCAGAAGCGGCGGGAATGGCGGGGCGCGAGTGCGACATGTTTTCTCTACAGTGGAGGACAAGGAACTAAATGCCGCGGCTTATCTGAGAAGGGAAGGGTTGACAATGACACTTTAGGCTGACTGCTGCTAACTTACAGGCTAATTTTTTATAGGTAGAAAATCTCGGCAATAAATAAAGAAATAGGTAGTTCCAGGTGAATGTAAATGTCAGTTAGGATTCTCCCTTCCTTTCTGATATATATTTTTATTACGGAATTCGATTACAAGGCATAAATCAAAGGGGAAATTACCGTGGTAATGTAGCGAATGAATGCACGTGAGGTTTTGTCAGGTGATAATTAGCCAATTTCTGGAGTATAACACTATCACTTACCTGTTTTTTTTTTTGGTATATATTATTTGGTATAAATATAGGGCATAGAGTTTATTTCAATGGATGAAATCTGTGGAAAAATCAGGGGGAAATTTCCGTAGCGCAGCGCGGCGTGGGAGGTGAGAGGAGAGGGTAATGGAGGGCAGGTAGGGAGGGGAGTCACGAAGGGGGTAAAATCGCTAAAATGTCAACAATGGATGGGAGTACAGATGAGATTTGAAGTGCTGACTAGTGTTGGACATTGGCAGTACTGATAGATGATACAAGCCACCACTTGAGAGCCCGAGATAATTCAAAATTACACAGAATCACAAAAGTGACGCCCTGCGGTATGATCCATTGTGGCCGAGCGTCACGAAAGTGATGCCCCGTGGTTAAGGGGTTAATGGGTCCTGTAGAGTCGCTGGTATGGCTTGATTCACCACATGAGACACAGACACCAGAAAGTCCAGCCTGTGCATGGCGGCAAAATTTTCTGACATGTCCATACCGCTGACAGTGGAAACATTGCTTTGGGGTGGGCACATATGGCTTCACAGGAAGTGATAGCCAAGCCAGTTTCACAGATGTAGGCATCGTTAATTTGTCAAATGTCAGAAACAAGGTCGGGGTCGGGGTCAAAATTCCATCGATTTTCTTATGAAGGCCCTCAGATTTATCACACCAGACGATCATAGGTCCTCCAACAGCCATGCCTCAGAATATCAGAGGAGGTCACGAGAAAATAAGACTCCCTATGATTGGTTAAAACTGCCAGGAGGAGTGCATGAAATGGCTGCATTAGAGACTGAGGATAGCACTAGTAAACAGGAGCTCTCTTCCGGGAAGGACACCTCAACCAGGATACTTCCATCCCCTTGGGAAGAGATTCTCGGTTCTCTTCCAAATGCTGAGACGATGGCATGGTGCATATCAAAAATATCTATGTCTCGGACAGACCCACCAAGAGCAGATTTTATTACTAGCAATTATTTGGCATAAGACACTGACACAGTCTCATCTGGATCCAACCCCTGCACCACACCACCCTGACGAGAATGTCTCCCAGACCCAGGTGAACGCTGGGACAGAGGAGGATATTCTCTAGGGACCTGGTAGGGCTCAAGGGTAGTAATTAAGGAAGTCGTAATGGAGTGCCAGGGACAGATACATGGCCGTCAACTTTATCTTGATTTATTCTCTGCATGAACCATACACAACTACTTCATTCCCCCATCCCTCCACCCACCATGGAGCCCAACAAGGAGAGGTCATATGCCTGGGATAACACCACTGGCGGTCCCAGAGGTAGCGGGAGAGTATACGCGGGTAACCACGGGGGGACCTGGGCAAGGGTGACTCCAGGACGATAGGAGTCACCAGGCCTCCCAGTGCCCACTTGACCCTAGCCAACACATGACCAGCCGATTGACCTGGTCGGGCCCAACCAGGCCGCCCGTCTAGCCAGAATAAGGGACCAAAGAGGTGTATTGCTAGCTGCAAGGCACATTGTGCAGCATCACTCAACTCCCAGGACTCCCGTCTCCCAGCATTATGGGATGCTACACATGGCAAACACGTGGGGAGGCAATAGTCCCACCCTAGATGGTAAATGGGCAGCCACAAATAACATCACCAGCAGGCCTCCTCCACCAGTGATGTAAGGAGTGCTTTGTCCATGAGGCCGATAAATGCCGAACGTTACAAAAGTAGGAAGGCCTCCAAAGTAGGTGGCACTGTCAGCCATACTTCAAGCAACGCCACCATGTGAAGGTGACCCCCATTGGCGGAGGGATTAGAGCTGAGTTGAAGGATGTTTGTGTAACTGCTGCTGGGTTAAGTTTGGTGCTAACATTTGAATATTTTTCTTCAGCATCCAGACTGCCTATAGAAACTGAGGCAAAACATGGCACAAAACAGACTTTTATTCTTTTAATAATCAAACAGATTAACTTGATGAAGCTTACCACTTGTATGCATGTAATACTGTATAAGGATAACATATTTAGCACCATGTATAAAAAATAATCAAGTTTTTCACTGCTAATAATATTGTACATTATAAACATTTTCCATATATTACTGTGTTCCTGCTCTTGCAGACACTTGCTTCAGCTTTTATCAAAATTAAAGATGAACATTAGTGTGTGAGATTTCTTTCCTCATATTGCATGTGTGGCAGATGTCCAGCAGTTTTCCCCCATTGCTCGTCCTTTATACAGTTCTGTGAACTTACAACACTGTCAAACAGTCCTTCTACTTCTTTTGTACCTCTCGTCACTCTTCTCCATCAGGCCCAGCTCGCATGCAGCACCATGAGTACCCCTCTTTCTGTTTCTAATTTCTCACAGTCTTCCCTCTTTGTTTCCCCTTCATGCACTTCGTTGAACTTACAATCTAAAATGCCTTTCACTTCATTTGTACCTCCTGTGAGTCATCTCTCCAAACACTCGTGCAGTACAATTACAATCCCCGTTTTAGTCTGGAACTTGAATTTGGCTCTCTGTTATCTTGTTTTTGTTTTTTTCTTGGAGGGAACCGTTTGTGGGCTTTTTGCCTTTGGTTCCTTCTGCCTTGCATAACAAAAATAATAATAATATCTACAGAATCAATAAGAACTCTATTGAATGTGGTTCTTAATAATACTTTCAGGGTTATTTCCAGGGAATAATTATGTCAGCTTAAGGCAAATTGGTGAATAAATAAAAGAATGACTCCATATTAAACAAAACTTTGGAAGGAAGAAGAGACAGAGGAAATACATTAGCTCTCCACACTTTTCACAAAAATTGTTATTATTATTATTATTATTATTATTATTATTAGTAGTAGTAGTAGTAGTAGTAGTAGTAGTAGTTGTTGTTGTTGTTGTTGTTGTTGTTGTTGTTGAAGCAGCAGCAGCAGCAGCAGCAGGAGTATGGTACGGAATCAGAAAAATGGTGATACTGATGACCGAATTTTTTCTTATTCAGTGGGCCAAATGCTATCGTATCTTTGACGCAATGAAACATCAGTGTCACCCAACCACCACCACCACCACCACCATCAACAACAACAACAACAACAAAAATAACAACACTACCACCACAACCACCACCACCACCAACAACAACAACAATAACAACAACAATAATAATAACAATAATAATAATAATAATAATAATAATAATAGAGTAGGGGGGTTTTTCAAGAATACTCACCCAGTATCCCCGCTTGTCCTAAAAGGCGACTAAAAGGGTTGGTGGAGGGTTAGCGCCCCTCCCCGGAAAACAACTAGCAAAAAAGACAAACAATAAGCCTCGGACAAGGACTGACCAAAAGATGACGACCAAGGACAGGACAAAGGACTTGGTAATAGGAACGTGGAATGTAAGGGGAGCGAATAATGAGGTGAAAGAGAGAGAGATTGTCCAGGTGCTTGAGGGTGCGAAAGTTGATGTATGCGGAATAACTGAAACGAAATGGAGAGGTGAGAGTGTGAGAGAATGGGAGTATGGATGGGGTATATGTGCAGGAGTAGGTGAGAATGAGAAGGCAAAAGAAGGAGTATGTATAGTTGTGAGTAAAAGATGGACGAAGAGCATAAGAGAGTATGGATCAGTTGGGTCAAGGTATGGGGGTAAGATTGAAAGTTGGAATACAAACGTGGGCGATTGTGTGTGTGTATGCGCCAATGCAAGATCGTGCAAGCAGAGTGAGAGAAGGGTTCTGGACAAATGTGAAAGTGTGCATGGAAAAGTTTGGAAGGAATGAGAGAGTGTTTCTGATCGGTGATGTGAATGGTAAAGTAGGGAATGTGAAGGTGGATGGAATAGTTGGTGAGTGGAGTGTGCCTGCTGAGATAGAAGAGAATGGCAGTGCGTTAGTGGACATTTGTGCTGGGAGGGGGTTGGTGATAGCCAATACCCTCTTCAGGCACAAAATGATCCACAGGTATACATGGCGAGTGATGAGAAGGGTGGGTGGTGAACTGAATGAAAGGAAGGCAATGATTGATTATGTGTGTATGGATGAAAGGATGCAAAGATGTGTAATGGATGCAAGAACTTATAGAGGTTGGGGGAGTGGACTTTCTCACCACTGCTTGGTGGTGGCCAGAATCAAGGTCCAATTAGGATGGAGAAATGGAAGAAGGGAAGGATGGGAAGAAGGAATATTTGTAAGGAGAGTGGAAAAGTTACAAGAGGATGAGAAAAAGGCAGAATATAAGAGAGAAGTGGAGGAACGTTTGGGCAAATATGAAATGGAGCAGATGGGGGATGTGGAAGGTGTGTGCAGGATATTTACAGAAGAAATATGTGCAGCATGTGATGTGGCGTGTGGGATGAAGAGAAGATGGAGGGGTGTGCAAGGAACAGCGTGGTGGAATGAAGAGGTGAGACAGGCTGTGGCACAAAAGAAGAAAGCATACAATGAATGGATGAGAAATAGGAGCGTGGGAGAAGTTGAGAGGCGGACGAGAGAGTTATATGTAGAAAGAAAGAGAGACGTGAAAAGATTAGTAAGAGAGAGTAAGAAGAGAGCAGATGAGGAATTTGGAAGGAACTTCAGTGTAAAGTGGAGTGGCTGTAAGAAAATGTTCTGCAAAGAGGTGAAAAGAGTTAGCAGGAGAGTGAAGGATAAAATGGTAGATTACTAGTGGAGAAGGGACAAAAAGTGAGCAGATGGAGGGAACACTTTAAGGAATTGTTGAACATTGAGGATGGAAGTAATGCGAGTATAAGTGGCGAGGGAATGGCTGGGAGAAGGAAGGAGGTGAGAAGACAGGAAGAAATCAGTAGGATAGAAGTTGTGGAAGCAATAAAGAAAGTTAAATTGGGGAAAGCCCCAGGAATTGATGGAGTGTATGGTGAAATGCTGAAGTATGGGGGAGAGATAGTAGTAGAATGGATGTGGATAATGTGCAGATTGGCCTGGGAGGAAGGTAGAGTCCCGGAGGATTGGAAGTCAGGTATAATTATTTCTTTGTACAAAAAAATAGGGGAAAAAGAAGTGTGTGGTAATCATAGGGGCATCTGTCTTCTAAGTATAATAGGAAAAGTGTATGGTTGGATACTTATTGACAGAGTTAGAGAAAGAACAGAGGAATTAGTTGGAGAAGAACAGGGAGGCTTTAGGAAGGGAAGAGGTTGTGTAGATCAGATATTTTTTCTTAGATCTTTAGTGGAAAAGTTTCTAGAGAAGGGAAAGAAGTTGTATGTGAGGCTTTCATGGATTTGGAGAAAGCATATGACAGGGTGGATAGACAAAGATTGTGGAAACTATTAAGAATATATGGAGTAGATGGGAAGTTGTTGAATGCTGTGAAGAGTATGTATGATGGTGCTAAGGCTGCAGTGCGTGTGGATGGTGAACTGAGTGAATTTTTGTCTTTGAAGGTTGGGTTGAAACAGGGATGTGTCATGTCTCCATGGTCGTCCAATCTATATATGGATGGGGTAATAAAAGAGGTGCAAGGTAGGGTAGTGGATGTTGGATTGGCCCTGGTGAGAGAGGGTAGTGTTTGGAAACTCCCTGTACTGGTGTTTGCAGATGATACTGTGTTGTTGAGTGAAGACGAAGGGGAGCTGCAATGCTTGGTGGATGAGTTTGGGAGAGTGTGTAAGAAACGGAATCTAAAGGTGAATGTAGGGAAGAGTAAAGTGATGGTCTTTGAGAGAGGTGAAGTCAGTGAATGTACAGCGAGGTTGGATGATGAGGAATTGGAAAATATGAGTACGTTTAAGTACTTGGGTAATGTGATGAGTAAGGATGGAGATTTGGAGGGTGAAGTGCTTGAAAGGGTACAGCAGGGAAGAAAGGTTGCTGGTTCCTTGAAAGCAGCGATAAGAAACAGGGAAGTGAGCATGCAAGTGAAAAAGTTACTACATGACAGTATTGTGATACCAACTCTAACGTATGGAAGTGAAGCTTGGACGTTGCTGGAAGGACACAAGTCAAGAGTGAGAGCAGAGGAAATGAGTTATTTAAAAGGAGCCTGTGGAGTCACATGGAGAGACAGGCTGACAAATAAGGATATAAAGGAGCGTTGTGGTGTGGATGTGGATGTGATAGGAAGCATTAAGAGGAATACACTGAGGTGGTTTGGCCATGTGGAGAGGATGGAGGGTGAAAGACTGACGAAGAGAGTGTATGTGAGTGAGGTGGAGGGGGGAAGAGGGAGGGGGAGGCCGAGGATGAGATGGAGGGATGGGGTGGAGAGGTATATGAGAGAGGGGTGTGTGAGTTGGGAGCGCGGCAGTGAAATGGCGGGGGACAGGGCGACGTGGAGGCGATTTGTTTGTGGCCACCCCGAACGGGATTAAGGCGTCAGGCAATAGATAGATAGATAGATATAATAATAATAATAATAATAATAATAATAATAATAACAATAATAATTCATTCATTCATCATCCAATCCTACATGGCCCCATGAGAATCGTAGTAGCCCGGGGCTAGGCAAATTGGTTCTGACATTTAAGATGTGAGTGACCAGCCTCACTCATCCCTGAGCGGCAGTATGTGAGTAATAAACCCCAACCATCCCCTGGATATAAACCTTCACTGGCTCAATCCGATTGGAGCTCCTTAATTACTCACTAAACCACCAGGCGTCATTATTTGGTTATATGGTTACCACCCAGCGTAGTAAATGGTTCCCTGGTGTACTGGAAGCCATTTTCCTTGTCACTCAGTGTAGGGTCACCCACAGGCAGAAGAAAGAGGAAAGAATGAAGGAAAAAAAGACACAAGAGGAAGTGTCAAGTTACCCATAGGCAGAAAGACGAGGAAAGAATGAAAGAAAGAAAGACGAGGATGGAAGGAAAGAAGGATGGAGGAGAGGAAAGGGCAGACATCCGAGAGCAGCACTGCATCGAGTGGATGGTGAGCTCCCCGCCTAGCACAATAATAATAATAATAATAATAATAATAAAAATAATAATAATAATAACAGTGTTTGTGAAATGATTACCAGATTGATTTTTTTACTCAGTGTCAAATATCACCGCACTTGCGACGCAGTGAAGTATCGTTGTGCTGGCAAGACCGATTAACAAGTGAATTGCTGACCTGTTCTTCCTTTATGTGAATTAAGCACACGAACAGAAGTCCTGCCAGAAGCGTGAGTGACAAAAGGGAGAGGTGCTGGCAAAGAAGGACGATTGTCAGGTGAGGCGTGGGTACTGAGAATGGCAGTTTCACACTTCATTATTCTTCATTATTTTACTCAGTACAGCCAAAACACTCGGGAGAACGTTGTCGCTAAATGCCAATCAGTATTGAAACAAAGTAATATAAACTGACTGGTACATTGTGGTCTGAAAATAACATTCATGCTCTCCTCTTCTTTCACTGATCTACTTGATGAACAAGCCTACATCTTTTCTCTCATTAATGACCCAAAGCAGCTTGTACAGCACGCTATCCATATCCCTGTCTGCCTTGGAGAGAGTTCCATCATACTTGATCTCTTCCTTTCAGCTAATCCTTTTGCACACGCTGTTAACCATTTCTCTCCTTTTGGCTTCTCTGATCACAACCCTTTTACCTTAACCTGTCCTATCGCTCCAGTAAGGACTGTGTATCCCCCCTCCAAGAAGTGGCGGATGTGGCATTTTGAGCTGCTGAATTAGAGACCCTCAGGTAGTTCTTCCTTGATTTTCCATGTATGATTATTGCTTCCATTCCTGAGAGTCGTCTGAGTGTGCCTCACGCATTGTGGAGGTTATTCTTTCGGTCATGGAATCATATGTTCCTATCTCTTTTCCAGTAACAAATGAAAAAAGATGGTTTAATCACGCTTATTATAATGCTGTCCACATCAAGGACAAGGCTCACAAAAGGTACTAGAACTCTCCTACACAAATTCTTCCCACTGATTCTAGCACTTTGCGAAAATCCTCTCTAACTAATTTCATCATCCGTCCATCCTCGTGTCTGCTCTGACGGCTCTGTAACTGTTTCTTCTACTGAAAAACCTTAACTCTTTACTCAGGTTTTCTCCTTTTTCCACCTTAGATGATTCTAATGCTGTTCCTCCATCACTCTTCCCCACTGACTTCATCACTGACATTAAAATGTCTTTATCTAATGTTCTTTCTGCCCTCAGTGGCCTTTATACTAACAAGGCATATGGGCCTGTTGGCGTCCCGTCTTTTGTCTTCGAGAACTGCGTTTCGGTACTTATATATAATGCTTAGGTAAACTCCTCCTTGTCTGTCAACATGTAGGCTTCCTTCTTGCTGGAACTTTGCTCTCACGCAACGTGTCCCAAAGAAAGGTGACAATTCCTACCCCTCTACCTATCGTCCAGCTACTCAAATATCTGTATTTCTGAAGTTTTTGAATACATTCTTTGAAAAAATAAAACACTTTTCCTACCACAACTTTCTTTCCGATTGCCAGTATA